>NW_027436790.1:0-293457 GCF_047716275.1 Strix uralensis | reverse complement strand
CCAGATTTTATGTTGTCCTGGAGAGCTTGCAGAGCACTGGGGAAAACAGGCAGAGAATTTCCCTGCTAGCACCTTCTCTGTGCTGGGAAGCAGAAGTGTTCAATTGCTTCGCAGAATCGCTTTTGTGCAGAAAACAGTAACACTTGTTCAGAACGAAGGAAAGCACAGAGCCCCAGATTTTATGTTGTCCTGGAGAGCTTGCAGAGCACTGGGGAAAGGACAGGCAGAGAATTCCCTGCTAGCACCTTCTCTGTGCCTGGGAAGCAGAAGTGTTCACATTGCTTCGCAGAATCGCTTTTGTGCAGAAAACAGTAACACTTGTTCAGAACGAAAGAAAGCACAGAGCCCCAGATTTTATGTTGTCCTGGAGAGCTTGCAGAGCACTGGGGAAAAGCAGGCAGAGAATTCCCTGCTAGCACCTTCTCTGTGCCTGGGAAACAGAAGTGTTCCCATTGCTTCGCAGAATCGCTTTTGTGCAGAAAACAGTAACACTTGTTCAGAACGAAAGAAAGCACAGAGCCCCAGATTTTATGTTGTCCTGGAGAGCTTGCAGAGCACTGGGGAAAGGCAGGCAGAGAATTCCCTGCTAGCACCTTCTCTGTGCCTGGGAAGCAGAAGTGTTCACATTGCTTCGCAGAATCGCTTTTGTGCAGAAAACAGTAACACTTGTTCAGAACGAAAGAAAGCACAGAGCCCCAGATTTTATGTTGTCCTGGAGAGCTTGCAGAGCACTGGGGAAAAGGCAGGCAGAGAATTCCCTGCTAGCACCTTCTCTGTGCCTGGGAAGCAGAAGTGTTCACATTGCTTCGCAGAATCGCTTTTGTGCAGAAAACAGTAACACTTGTTCAGAACGAAGGAAAGCACAGAGCCCCAGATTTTATGTTGTCCTGGAGAGCTTGCAGAGCACTGGGGAAAAGCAGGCAGAGAATTCCCTGCTAGCACCTTCTCTGTGCCTGGGAAGCAGAAGTGTTCACATTGCTTCGCAGAATCGCTTTTGTGCAGAAAACAGTAACACTTGTTCAGAACGAAAGAAAGCACAGAGCCCCAGATTTTATGTTGTCCTGGAGAGCTTGCAGAGCACTGGGGAAAAGGCAGGCAGAGAATTCCCTGCTAGCACCTTCTCTGTGCCTGGGAAGCAGAAGTGTTCACATTGCTTCGCAGAATCGCTTTTGTGCAGAAAACAGTAACACTTGTTCAGAATCGAAAGAAAGCACAGAGCCGCAGATTTTATGTTGTCCTGGAGAGCTTGCAGAGCACTGGGGAAAAGCAGGCAGAGAATTCCCTGCTAGCACCTTCTCTGTGCCTGGGAAACAGAAGTGTTCACATTGCTTCGCAGAATCGCTTTTGTGCAGAAAACAGTAACACTTGTTCAGAACGAAGAAAGCACAGAGCCCCAGATTTTATGTTGTCCTGGAGAGCTTGCAGAGCACTGGGGAAAGGCAGGCAGAGAATTCCCTGCTAGCACCTTCTCTGTGCCTGGGAAGCAGAAGTGTTCACATTGCTTCGCAGAATCGCTTTTGTGCAGAAAACAATAACACTTGTTCAGAACGAAAGAAAGCACAGAGCCCCAGATTTTATGTTGTCCTGGAGAGCTTGCAGAGCACTGGGGAAAGGCAGGCAGAGAATTCCCTGCTAGCACCTTCTCTGTGCCTGGGAAGCAGAAGTGTTCACATTGCTTCGCAGAATCGCTTTTGTGCAGAAAACAGTAACACTTGTTCAGAACGAAGGAAAAGCACAGAGCCCCAGATTTTATGTTGTCCTGGAGAGCTTGCAGAGCACTGGGGGAAAGGCAGGCAGAGAATTCCCTGCTAGCACCTTCTCTGTGCCTGGGAAGCAGAAGTGTTCACATTGCTTCGCAGAATCGCTTTTGTGCAGAAAACAGTAACACTTGTTCAGAACGAAAGAAAGCACAGAGCCCCAGATTTTATGTTGTCCTGGAGAGCTTGCAGAGCACTGGGGAAAAGCAGGCAGAGAATTCCCTGCTACCACCTTCTCTGTGCCTGGGAAACAGAAGTGTTCACATTGCTTCGCAGAATCGCTTTTGTGCAGAAAACAGTAACACTTGTTCAGAACGAAGGAAAGCACAGAGCCCCAGATTTTATGTTGTCCTGGAGAGCTTGCAGAGCACTGGGGAAAGGCAGGCAGAGAATTCCCTGCTAGCACCTTCTCTGTGCCTGGGAAGCAGAAGTCTTCACATTGCTTCGCAGAATCGCTTTTGTGCAGAAAACAGTAACACTTGTTCAGAACGAAAGAAAGCACAGAGCCCCAGATTTTATGTTGTCCTGGAGAGCTTGCAGAGCACTGGGAAAGCAGGCAGAGAATTCCCTGCTAGCACCTTCTCTGTGCCTGGGAAGCAGAAGTGTTCACATTGCTTTCGCAGAATCGCTTTTGTGCAGAAAACAGTAACACTTGTTCAGAACGAAAGAAAGCACAGAGCCCCAGATTTTATGTTGTCCTGGAGAGCTTGCAGAGCACTGGGGAAAAGCAGGCAGAGAATTCCCTGCTAGCACCTTCTCTGTGCCTGGGAAGCAGAAGTGTTCACATTGCTTCGCAGAATCGCTTTTGTGCAGAAAACAGTAACACTTGTTCAGAACGAAAGAAAGCACAGAGCCCCAGATTTTATGTTGTCCTGGAGAGCTTGCAGAGCACTGGGGAAAGGCAGGCAGAGAATTCCCTGCTAGCACCTTCTCTGTGCCTGGGAAGCAGAAGTGTTCACATTGCTTCGCAGAATCGCTTTTGTGCAGAAAACAAGTAACACTTGTTCAGAACGAAAGAAAGCACAGAGCCCCAGATTTTATGTTGTCCTGGAGAGCTTGCAGAGCACTGGGGAAAAGCAGGCAGAGAATTCCCTGCTAGCACCTTCTCTGTGCCTGGGAATCAGAAGTGTTCACATTGCTTCGCAGAATCGCTTTTGTGCAGAAAACAGTAACACTTGTTCAGAACGAAAGAAAGCACAGAGCCCCAGATTTTATGTTGTCCTGGAGAGCTTGCAGAGCACTGGGGAAAAGCAGGCAGAGAATTCCCTGCTAGCACCTTCTCTGTGCCTGGGAAGCAGAAGTGTTCACATTGCTTCGCAGAATCGCTTTTGTGCAGAAAACAGTAACACTTGTTCAGAACGAAGGAAAGCACAGAGCCCCAGATTTTATGTTGTCCTGGAGAGCTTGCAGAGCACTGGGGAAAAGCAGGCAGAGAATTCCCTGCTAGCACCTTCTCTGTGCCTGGGAAGCAGAAGTGTTCACATTGCTTCGCAGAATCGCTTTTGTGCAGAAAAACAGTAACACTTGTTCAGAACGAAAGAAAGCACAGAGCCCCAGATTTTATGTTGTCCTGGAGAGCTTGCAGAGCACTGGGAAAGCAGGCAGAGAATTCCCTGCTAGCACCTTCTCTGTGCCTGGGAAGCAGAAGTGTTCAAATTGCTTCGCAGAATCGCTTTTGTGCAGAAAACAGTAACACTTGTTCAGAACGAAGGAAAGCACAGAGCCCCAGATTTTATGTTGTCACTGGAGAGCTTGCAGAGCACTGGGGAAAGGCAGGCAGAGAATTCCCTGCTAGCACCTTCTCTGTGCCTGGGAAGCAGAAGTGTTCACATTGCTTCGCAGAATCGCTTTTGTGCAGAAAACAGTAACACTTGTTCAGAACGAAAGAAAGCACAGAGCCCCAGATTTTATGTTGTCCTGGAGAGCTTGCAGAGCACTGGGGAAAGCAGGCAGAGAATTCCCTGCTAGCACCTTCTCTGTGCCTGGAAACAGAAGTGTTCCCATTGCTTCGCAGAATCGCTTTTGTGCAGAAAACAGTAACACTTGTTCAGAACGAAAGAAAGCACAGAGCCCCAGATTTTATGTTGTCCTGGAGAGCTTGCAGAGCACTGGGGAAAGCAGGCAGAGAATTCCCTGCTAGCACCTTCTCTGTGCCTGGAACAGAAGTGTTCACATTGCTTCGCAGAATCGCTTTTGTGCAGAAAACAGTAACACTTGTTCAGAACGAAGAAAGCACAGAGCCCCAGATTTTATGTTGTCCTGGAGAGCTTGCAGAGCACTGGGGAAAAGCAGGCAGAGAATTCCCTGCTAGCACCTTCTCTGTGCCTGGGAAGCAGAAGTGTTCCATTGCTTCGCAGAATCGCTTTTGTGCAGAAAACAGTAACACTTGTTCAGAATGAAGGAAAGCACAGAGCCCCAGATTTTATGTTGTCCTGGAGAGCTTGCAGAGCACTGGGGAAAAGCAGGCAGAGAATTCCCTGCTAGCACCTTCTCTGTGCCTGGGAAACAGAAGTGTTCACATTGCTTCGCAGAATCGCTTTTGTGCAGAAAACAGTAACAGTTGTTCAGAACGAAGGAAAGCACAGAGCCCCAGATTTTATGTTGTCCTGGAGAGCTTGCAGAGCACTGGGGAAAGGCAGGCAGAGAATTCCCTGCTAGCACCTTCTCTGTGCCTGGGAAGCAGAAGTGTTCACATTGCTTCGCAGAATCGCTTTTGTGCAGAAAACAATAACACTTGTTCAGAACGAAAGAAAGCACAGAGCCCCAGATTTTATGTTGTCCTGGAGAGCTTGCAGAGCACTGGGGAAAGGCAGGCAGAGAATTCCCTGCTAGCACCTTCTCTGTGCCTGGGAAGCAGAAGTGTTCAAATTGCTTCGCAGAATCGCTTTTGTGCAGAAAACAGTAACACTTGTTCAGAACGAAAGAAAGCACAGAGCCCCAGATTTTATGTTGTCCTGGAGAGCTTGCAGAGCACTGGGGAAAGGCAGGCAGAGAATTCCCTGCTAGCACCTTCTTTGTGCCTGTTCACATTGCTTCGCAGAATCGCTTTTGTGCAGAAAACAGTAACACTTGTTCAGAACGAAAGAAAGCACAGAGCCCCAGATTTTATGTTGTCCTGGAGAGCTTGCAGAGCACTGGGGAAAAGCAGGCAGAGAATTCCCTGCTAGCACCTTCTCTGTGCCTGGGAAACAGAAGTGTTCCCATTGCTTCGCAGAATCGCTTTTGTGCAGAAAACAGTAACACTTGTTCAGAATGAAGGAAAGCACAGAGCCCCAGATTTTATGTTGTCCTGGAGAGCTTGCAGAGCACTGGGGAAAAGCAGGCAGAGAATTCCCTGCTAGCACCTTCTCTGTGCCTGGGAAACAGAAGTGTTCACATTGCTTCGCAGAATCGCTTTTGTGCAGAAAACAGTAACAGTTGTTCAGAACGAAGGAAAGCACAGAGCCCCAGATTTTATGTTGTCCTGGAGAGCTTGCAGAGCACTGGGGAAAGGCAGGCAGAGAATTCCCTGCTAGCACCTTCTCTGTGCCTGGGAAGCAGAAGTGTTCACATTGCTTCGCAGAATCGCTTTTGTGCAGAAAACAATAACACTTGTTCAGAACGAAAGAAAGCACAGAGCCCCAGATTTTATGTTGTCCTGGAGAGCTTGCAGAGCACTGGGGAAAGGCAGGCAGAGAATTCCCTGCTAGCACCTTCTCTGTGCCTGGGAAGCAGAAGTGTTCAAATTGCTTCGCAGAATCGCTTTTGTGCAGAAAACAGTAACACTTGTTCAGAACGAAAGAAAGCACAGAGCCCCAGATTTTATGTTGTCCTGGAGAGCTTGCAGAGCACTGGGGAAAAGCAGGCAGAGAATTCCCTGCTACCACCTTCTCTGTGCCTGGGAAGCAGAAGTGTTCACATTGCTTCGCAGAATCGCTTTTGTGCAGAAAACAGTAACACTTGTTCAGAACGAAGGAAAGCACAGAGCCCCAGATTTTATGTTGTCCTGGAGAGCTTGCAGAGCACTGGGGAAAGGCAGGCAGAGAATTCCCTGCTAGCACCTTCTCTGTGCCTGGGAAGCAGAAGTGTTCACATTGCTTCGCAGAATCGCTTTTGTGCAGAAAACAATAACACTTGTTCAGAACGAAAGAAAGCACAGAGCCCCAGATTTTATGTTGTCCTGTAGAGCTTGCAGAGCACTGGGGAAAAGCAGGCAGAGAATTCCCTGCTAGCACCTTCTCTGTGCCTGGGAAACAGAAGTGTTCCCATTGCTTCGCAGAATCGCTTTTGTGCAGAAAACAGTAACACTTGTTCAGAACGAAAGAAAGCACAGAGCCCCAGATTTTATGTTGTCCTGGAGAGCTTGCAGAGCACTGGGGAAAGGCAGGCAGAGAATTCCCTGCTAGCACCTTCTCTGTGCCTGGGAAGCAGAAGTGTTCACATTGCTTCGCAGAATCGCTTTTGTGCAGAAAACAGTAACAGTTGTTCAGAACGAAGGAAAGCACAGAGCCCCAGATTTTATGTTGTCCTGGAGAGCTTGCAGAGCACTGGGGAAAGGCAGGCAGAGAATTCCCTGCTAGCACCTTCTCTGTGCCTGGGAAGCAGAAGTGTTCACATTGCTTCGCAGAATCGCTTTTGTGCAGAAAACAGTAACAGTTGTTCAGAATGAAAGAAAGCACAGAGCCCCAGATTTTATGTTGTCCTGGAGAGCTTGCAGAGCACTGGGGAAAAGCAGGCAGAGAATTCCCTGCTAGCACCTTCTCTGTGCCTGGGAAACAGAAGTGTTCCCATTGCTTCGCAGAATCGCTTTTGTGCAGAAAACAGTAACACTTGTTCAGAACGAAAGAAAGCACAGAGCCCCAGATTTTATGTTGTCCTGGAGAGCTTGCAGAGCACTGGGGAAAGGCAGGCAGAGAATTCCCTGCTAGCACCTTCTCTGTGCCTGGGAAGCAGAAGTGTTCCCATTGCTTCGCAGAATCGCTTTTGTGCAGAAAACAGTAACAGTTGTTCAGAACGAAGGAAAGCACAGAGCCCCAGATTTTATGTTGTCCTGGAGAGCTTGCAGAGCACTGGGGAAAGGCAGGCAGAGAATTCCCTGCTAGCACCTTCTCTGTGCCTGGGAAGCAGAAGTGTTCACATTGCTTCGCAGAATCGCTTTTGTGCAGAAAACAGTAACACTTGTTCAGAACGAAAGAAAGCACAGAGCCCCAGATTTTATGTTGTCCTGGAGAGCTTGCAGAGCACTGGGGAAAAACAGGCAGAGAATTCCCTGCTAGCACCTTCTCTGTGCCTGGGAAGCAGAAGTGTTCAAATTGCTTCGCAGAATCGCTTTTGTGCAGAAAACAGTAACACTTGTTCAGAACGAAAGAAAGCACAGAGCCCCAGATTTTATGTTGTCCTGGAGAGCTTGCAGAGCACTGGGGAAAAGCAGGCAGAGAATTCCCTGCTAGCACCTTCTCTGTGCCTGGGAAGCAGAAGTGTTCACATTGCTTCGCAGAATCGCTTTTGTGCAGAAAACAGTAACACTTGTTCAGAACGAAAGAAAGCACAGAGCCCCAGATTTTATGTTGTCCTGGAGAGCTTGCAGAGCACTGGGGAAAAGCAGGCAGAGAATTCCCTGCTAGCACCTTCTCTGTGCCTGGGAAGCAGAAGTCTTCACATTGCTTCGCAGAATCGCTTTTGTGCAGAAAACAGTAACACTTGTTCAGAACGAAGGAAAGCACAGAGCCCCAGATTTTATGTTGTCCTGGAGAGCTTGCAGAGCACTGGGGAAAGGCAGGCAGAGAATTCCCTGCTAGCACCTTCTCTGTGCCTGGGAAGCAGAAGTGTTCAAATTGCTTCGCAGAATCGCTTTTGTGCAGAAAACAGTAACACTTGTTCAGAACGAAGGAAAGCACAGAGCCCCAGATTTTATGTTGTCCTGGAGAGCTTGCAGAGCACTGGGGAAAAGCAGGCAGAGAATTCCCTGCTAGCACCTTCTCTGTGCCTGGGAAGCAGAAGTGTTCACATTGCTTCGCAGAATCGCTTTTGTGCAGAAAACAGTAACACTTGTTCAGAACGAAAGAAAGCACAGAGCCCCAGATTTTATGTTGTCCTGGAGAGCTTGCAGAGCACTGGGGAAAGGCAGGCAGAGAATTCCCTGCTAGCACCTTCTCTGTGCCTGGGAAACAGAAGTGTTCACATTGCTTCGCAGAATCGCTTTTGTGCAGAAAACAGTAACACTTGTTCAGAACGAAAGAAAGCACAGAGCCCCAGATTTGCTGTTGTCCTGGAGAGCTTGCAGAGCAGTGGGGAAAGGCAGGCAGAGAATTCCCTGCTAGCACCTTCTTTGTGCCTGTTCACATTGCTTCGCAGAATCGCTTTTGTGCAGAAAACAGTAACACTTGTTCAGAACGAAAGAAAGCACAGAGCCCCAGATTTTATGTTGTCCTGGAGAGCTTGCAGAGCACTGGGGAAAAGCAGGCAGAGAATTCCCTGCTAGCACCTTCTCTGTGCCTGGGAAGCAGAAGTGTTCACATTGCTTCGCAGAATCGCTTTTGTGCAGAAAACAGTAACACTTGTTCAGAATGAAAGAAAGCACAGAGCCCCAGATTTTATGTTGTCCTGGAGAGCTTGCAGAGCACTGGGGAAAAGCAGGCAGAGAATTCCCTGCTAGCACCTTCTCTGTGCCTGGGAAACAGAAGTGTTCCCATTGCTTCGCAGAATCGCTTTTGTGCAGAAAACAGTAACACTTGTTCAGAACGAAAGAAAGCACAGAGCCCCAGATTTTATGTTGTCCTGGAGAGCTTGCAGAGCACTGGGGAAAGGCAGGCAGAGAATTCCCTGCTAGCACCTTCTCTGTGCCTGGGAAGCAGAAGTGTTCACATTGCTTCGCAGAATCGCTTTTGTGCAGAAAACAGTAACACTTGTTCAGAACGAAAGAAAGCACAGAGCCCCAGATTTTATGTTGTCCTGGAGAGCTTGCAGAGCACTGGGGAAAAACAGGCAGAGAATTCCCTGCTAGCACCTTCTCTGTGCCTGGGAAGCAGAAGTGTTCACATTGCTTCGCAGAATCGCTTTTGTGCAGAAAACAGTAACACTTGTTCAGAACGAAAGAAAGCACAGAGCCCCAGATTTTATGTTGTCCTGTAGAGCTTGCAGAGCACTGGGGAAAAGCAGGCAGAGAATTCCCTGCTACCACCTTCTCTGTGCCTGGGAAACAGAAGTGTTCACATTGCTTCGCAGAATCGCTTTTGTGCAGAAAACAGTAACACTTGTTCAGAACGAAGAAAAGCACAGAGCCCCAGATTTTATGTTGTCCTGGAGAGCTTGCAGAGCACTGGGGAAAGGCAGGCAGAGAATTCCCTGCTAGCACCTTCTCTGTGCCTGGGAAGCAGAAGTGTTCACATTGCTTCGCAGAATCGCTTTTGTGCAGAAAACAGTAACAGTTGTTCAGAACGAAAGAAAGCACAGAGCCCCAGATTTTATGTTGTCCTGGAGAGCTTGCAGAGCACTGGGGAAAAGCAGGCAGAGAATTCCCTGCTAGCACCTTCTCTGTGCCTGGGAAGCAGAAGTCTTCACATTGCTTCGCAGAATCGCTTTTGTGCAGAAAACAGTAACACTTGTTCAGAATGAAAGAAAGCACAGAGCCCCAGATTTTATGTTGTCCTGGAGAGCTTGCAGAGCACTGGGGAAAAGCAGGCAGAGAATTCCCTGCTAGCACCTTCTCTGTGCCTGGGAAACAGAAGTGTTCCCATTGCTTCGCAGAATCGCTTTTGTGCAGAAAACAGTAACACTTGTTCAGAACGAAAGAAAGCACAGAGCCCCAGATTTTATGTTGTCCTGGAGAGCTTGCAGAGCACTGGGGAAAGGCAGGCAGAGAATTCCCTGCTAGCACCTTCTCTGTGCCTGGGAAGCAGAAGTGTTCACATTGCTTCGCAGAATCGCTTTTGTGCAGAAAACAGTAACACTTGTTCAGAACGAAGGAAAGCACAGAGCCCCAGATTTTATGTTGTCCTGGAGAGCTTGCAGAGCACTGGGGAAAGGCAGGCAGAGAATTCCCTGCTAGCACCTTCTCTGTGCCTGGGAAGCAGAAGTGTTCACATTGCTTCGCAGAATCGCTTTTGTGCAGAAAACAATAACACTTGTTCAGAACGAAAGAAAGCACAGAGCCCCAGATTTTATGTTGTCCTGGAGAGCTTGCAGAGCACTGGGGAAAGGCAGGCAGAGAATTCCCTGCTAGCACCTTCTCTGTGCCTGGGAAGCAGAAGTGTTCCCATTGCTTCGCAGAATCGCTTTTGTGCAGAAAACAGTAACACTTGTTCAGAACGAAAGAAAGCACAGAGCCCCAGATTTTATGTTGTCCTGGAGAGCTTGCAGAGCACTGGGGAAAAGCAGGCAGAGAATTCCCTGCTACCACCTTCTCTGTGCCTGGGAAAAAGAAGTGTTCACATTGCTTCGCAGAATCGCTTTTGTGCAGAAAACAGTAACACTTGTTCAGAACGAAGGAAAGCACAGAGCCCCAGATTTTATGTTGTCCTGGAGAGCTTGCAGAACACTGGGGAAAGGCAGGCAGAGAATTCCCTGCTAGCACCTTCTCTGTGCCTGGGAAGCAGAAGTGTTCACATTGCTTCGCAGAATCGCTTTTGTGCAGAAAACAATAACACTTGTTCAGAACGAAAGAAAGCACAGAGCCCCAGATTTTATGTTGTCCTGGAGAGCTTGCAGAGCACTGGGGAAAAGCAGGCAGAGAATTCCCTGCTACCACCTTCTCTGTGCCTGGGAAACAGAAGTGTTCCCATTGCTTCGCAGAATCGCTTTTGTGCAGAAAACAGTAACACTTGTTCAGAACGAAAGAAAGCACAGAGCCCCAGATTTTATGTTGTCCTGGAGAGCTTGCAGAGCACTGGGGAAAAGCAGGCAGAGAATTCCCTGCTAGCACCTTCTCTGTGCCTGGGAAGCAGAAGTGTTCCCATTGCTTCGCAGAATCGCTTTTGTGCAGAAAACAGTAACACTTGTTCAGAACGAAAGAAAGCACAGAGCCCCAGATTTTATGTTGTCCTGGAGAGCTTGCATAGCACTGGGGAAAAGCAGGCAGAGAATTCCCTGCTAGCACCTTCTCTGTGCCTGGGAAACAGAAGTGTTCCCATTGCTTCGCAGAATCGCTTTTGTGCAGAAAACAGTAACACTTGTTCAGAACGAAAGAAAGCACAGAGCCCCAGATTTTATGTTGTCCTGGAGAGCTTGCAGAGCACTGGGGAAAGGCAGGCAGAGAATTCCCTGCTAGCACCTTCTCTGTGCCTGGGAAGCAGAAGTGTTCCCATTGCTTCGCAGAATCGCTTTTGTGCAGAAAACAGTAACAGTTGTTCAGAACGAAGGAAAGCACAGAGCCCCAGATTTTATGTTGTCCTGGAGAGCTTGCAGAGCACTGGGGAAAGGCAGGCAGAGAATTCCCTGCTAGCACCTTCTCTGTGCCTGGGAAGCAGAAGTGTTCACATTGCTTCGCAGAATCGCTTTTGTGCAGAAAACAGTAACACTTGTTCAGAACGAAAGAAAGCACAGAGCCCCAGATTTTATGTTGTCCTGGAGAGCTTGCAGAGCACTGGGGAAAAACAGGCAGAGAATTCCCTGCTAGCACCTTCTCTGTGCCTGGGAAGCAGAAGTGTTCAAATTGCTTCGCAGAATCGCTTTTGTGCAGAAAACAGTAACACTTGTTCAGAACGAAAGAAAGCACAGAGCCCCAGATTTTATGTTGTCCTGGAGAGCTTGCAGAGCACTGGGGAAAAGCAGGCAGAGAATTCCCTGCTAGCACCTTCTCTGTGCCTGGGAAGCAGAAGTGTTCACATTGCTTCGCAGAATCGCTTTTGTGCAGAAAACAGTAACACTTGTTCAGAATGAAAGAAAGCACAGAGCCCCAGATTTTATGTTGTCCTGGAGAGCTTGCAGAGCACTGGGGAAAAGCAGGCAGAGAATTCCCTGCTACCACCTTCTCTGTGCCTGGGAAACAGAAGTGTTCACATTGCTTCGCAGAATCGCTTTTGTGCAGAAAACAGTAACACTTGTTCAGAACGAAAGAAAGCACAGAGCCCCAGATTTTATGTTGTCCTGGAGAGCTTGCAGAACACTGGGGAAAGGCAGGCAGAGAATTCCCTGCTAGCACCTTCTCTGTGCCTGGGAAGCAGAAGTGTTCACATTGCTTCGCAGAATCGCTTTTGTGCAGAAAACAATAACACTTGTTCAGAACGAAAGAAAGCACAGAGCCCCAGATTTTATGTTGTCCTGGAGAGCTTGCAGAGCACTGGGGAAAAGCAGGCAGAGAATTCCCTGCTACCACCTTCTCTGTGCCTGGGAAACAGAAGTGTTCCCATTGCTTCGCAGAATCGCTTTTGTGCAGAAAACAGTAACACTTGTTCAGAACGAAAGAAAGCACAGAGCCCCAGATTTTATGTTGTCCTGGAGAGCTTGCAGAGCACTGGGGAAAAGCAGGCAGAGAATTCCCTGCTAGCACCTTCTCTGTGCCTGGGAAGCAGAAGTGTTCACATTGCTTCGCAGAATCGCTTTTGTGCAGAAAACAGTAACACTTGTTCAGAACGAAAGAAAGCACAGAGCCCCAGATTTTATGTTGTCCTGTAGAGCTTGCAGAGCACTGGGGAAAAGCAGGCAGAGAATTCCCTGCTAGCACCTTCTCTGTGCCTGGGAAACAGAAGTGTTCCCATTGCTTCGCAGAATCGCTTTTGTGCAGAAAACAGTAACACTTGTTCAGAACGAAAGAAAGCACAGAGCCCCAGATTTTATGTTGTCCTGGAGAGCTTGCAGAGCACTGGGGAAAGGCAGGCAGAGAATTCCCTGCTAGCACCTTCTCTGTGCCTGGGAAGCAGAAGTGTTCCCATTGCTTCGCAGAATCGCTTTTGTGCAGAAAACAGTAACAGTTGTTCAGAACGAAGGAAAGCACAGAGCCCCAGATTTTATGTTGTCCTGGAGAGCTTGCAGAGCACTGGGGAAAGGCAGGCAGAGAATTCCCTGCTAGCACCTTCTCTGTGCCTGGGAAGCAGAAGTGTTCACATTGCTTCGCAGAATCGCTTTTGTGCAGAAAACAGTAACAGTTGTTCAGAACGAAGGAAAGCACAGAGCCCCAGATTTTATGTTGTCCTGGAGAGCTTGCAGAGCACTGGGGAAAGGCAGGCAGAGAATTCCCTGCTAGCACCTTCTCTGTGCCTGGGAAGCAGAAGTGTTCACATTGCTTCGCAGAATCGCTTTTGTGCAGAAAACAGTAACACTTGTTCAGAACGAAAGAAAGCACAGAGCCCCAGATTTTATGTTGTCCTGGAGAGCTTGCAGAGCACTGGGGAAAAACAGGCAGAGAATTCCCTGCTAGCACCTTCTCTGTGCCTGGGAAGCAGAGGTGTTCAAATTGCTTCGCAGAATCGCTTTTGTGCAGAAAACAGTAACACTTGTTCAGAACGAAAGAAAGCACAGAGCCCCAGATTTTATGTTGTCCTGGAGAGCTTGCAGAGCACTGGGGAAAAGCAGGCAGAGAATTCCCTGCTAGCACCTTCTCTGTGCCTGGGAAGCAGAAGTGTTCACATTGCTTCGCAGAATCGCTTTTGTGCAGAAAACAGTAACACTTGTTCAGAACGAAAGAAAGCACAGAGCCCCAGATTTTATGTTGTCCTGGAGAGCTTGCAGAGCACTGGGGAAAAGCAGGCAGAGAATTCCCTGCTAGCACCTTCTCTGTGCCTGGGAAGCAGAAGTCTTCACATTGCTTCGCAGAATCGCTTTTGTGCAGAAAACAGTAACACTTGTTCAGAACGAAGGAAAGCACAGAGCCCCAGATTTTATGTTGTCCTGGAGAGCTTGCAGAGCACTGGGGAAAGGCAGGCAGAGAATTCCCTGCTAGCACCTTCTCTGTGCCTGGGAAGCAGAAGTGTTCAAATTGCTTCGCAGAATCGCTTTTGTGCAGAAAACAGTAACACTTGTTCAGAACGAAGGAAAGCACAGAGCCCCAGATTTTATGTTGTCCTGGAGAGCTTGCAGAGCACTGGGGAAAAGCAGGCAGAGAATTCCCTGCTAGCACCTTCTCTGTGCCTGGGAAGCAGAAGTGTTCACATTGCTTCGCAGAATCGCTTTTGTGCAGAAAACAGTAACACTTGTTCAGAACGAAAGAAAGCACAGAGCCCCAGATTTTATGTTGTCCTGGAGAGCTTGCAGAGCACTGGGGAAAGCAGGCAGAGAATTCCCTGCTAGCACCTTCTCTGTGCCTGGGAAACAGAAGTGTTCACATTGCTTCGCAGAATCGCTTTTGTGCAGAAAACAGTAACACTTGTTCAGAACGAAAGAAAGCACAGAGCCCCAGATTTGCTGTTGTCCTGGAGAGCTTGCAGAGCAGTGGGGAAAGGCAGGCAGAGAATTCCCTGCTAGCACCTTCTTTGTGCCTGTTCACATTGCTTCGCAGAATCGCTTTTGTGCAGAAAACAGTAACACTTGTTCAGAACGAAAGAAAGCACAGAGCCCCAGATTTTATGTTGTCCTGGAGAGCTTGCAGAGCACTGGGGAAAAGCAGGCAGAGAATTCCCTGCTAGCACCTTCTCTGTGCCTGGGAAGCAGAAGTGTTCACATTGCTTCGCAGAATCGCTTTTGTGCAGAAAACAGTAACACTTGTTCAGAATGAAAGAAAGCACAGAGCCCCAGATTTTATGTTGTCCTGGAGAGCTTGCAGAGCACTGGGGAAAAGCAGGCAGAGAATTCCCTGCTAGCACCTTCTCTGTGCCTGGGAAACAGAAGTGTTCCCATTGCTTCGCAGAATCGCTTTTGTGCAGAAAACAGTAACACTTGTTCAGAACGAAAGAAAGCACAGAGCCCCAGATTTTATGTTGTCCTGGAGAGCTTGCAGAGCACTGGGGAAAAGCAGGCAGAGAATTCCCTGCTAGCACCTTCTCTGTGCCTGGGAAGCAGAAGTCTTCACATTGCTTCGCAGAATCGCTTTTGTGCAGAAAACAGTAACACTTGTTCAGAACGAAAGAAAGCACAGAGCCCCAGATTTTATGTTGTCCTGGAGAGCTTGCAGAGCACTGGGGAAAAGCAGGCAGAGAATTCCCTGCTAGCACCTTCTCTGTGCCTGGGAAGCAGAAGTGTTCACATTGCTTCGCAGAATCGCTTTTGTGCAGAAAACAGTAACACTTGTTCAGAATGAAAGAAAGCACAGAGCCCCAGATTTTATGTTGTCCTGGAGAGCTTGCAGAGCACTGGGGAAAAGCAGGCAGAGAATTCCCTGCTAGCACCTTCTCTGTGCCTGGGAAGCAGAAGTGTTCCCATTGCTTCGCAGAATCGCTTTTGTGCAGAAAACAGTAACACTTGTTCAGAACGAAAGAAAGCACAGAGCCCCAGATTTTATGTTGTCCTGGAGAGCTTGCAGAGCACTGGGGAAAGGCAGGCAGAGAATTCCCTGCTAGCACCTTCTCTGTGCCTGGGAAGCAGAAGTGTTCACATTGCTTCGCAGAATCGCTTTTGTGCAGAAAACAGTAACACTTGTTCAGAACGAAAGAAAGCACAGAGCCCCAGATTTTATGTTGTCCTGGAGAGCTTGCAGAGCACTGGGGAAAAGCAGGCAGAGAATTCCCTGCTAGCACCTTCTCTGTGCCTGGGAAGCAGAAGTGTTCACATTGCTTCGCAGAATCGCTTTTGTGCAGAAAACAGTAACACTTGTTCAGAACGAAAGAAAGCACAGAGCCCCAGATTTTATGTTGTCCTGTAGAGCTTGCAGAGCACTGGGGAAAAGCAGGCAGAGAATTCCCTGCTAGCACCTTCTCTGTGCCTGGGAAACAGAAGTGTTCCCATTGCTTCGCAGAATCGCTTTTGTGCAGAAAACAGTAACACTTGTTCAGAACGAAAGAAAGCACAGAGCCCCAGATTTTATGTTGTCCTGGAGAGCTTGCAGAGCACTGGGGAAAGGCAGGCAGAGAATTCCCTGCTAGCACCTTCTCTGTGCCTGGGAAGCAGAAGTGTTCACATTGCTTCGCAGAATCGCTTTTGTGCAGAAAACAGTAACAGTTGTTCAGAACGAAAGAAAGCACAGAGCCCCAGATTTTATGTTGTCCTGGAGAGCTTGCAGAGCACTGGGGAAAAGCAGGCAGAGAATTCCCTGCTAGCACCTTCTCTGTGCCTGGGAAGCAGAAGTCTTCACATTGCTTCGCAGAATCGCTTTTGTGCAGAAAACAGTAACACTTGTTCAGAATGAAAGAAAGCACAGAGCCCCAGATTTTATGTTGTCCTGGAGAGCTTGCAGAGCACTGGGGAAAGGCAGGCAGAGAATTCCCTGCTAGCACCTTCTCTGTGCCTGGGAAGCAGAAGTGTTCCCATTGCTTCGCAGAATCGCTTTTGTGCAGAAAACAGTAACACTTGTTCAGAACGAAAGAAAGCACAGAGCCCCAGATTTTATGTTGTCCTGGAGAGCTTGCAGAGCACTGGGGAAAAGCAGGCAGAGAATTCCCTGCTACCACCTTCTCTGTGCCTGGGAAAAAGAAGTGTTCACATTGCTTCGCAGAATCGCTTTTGTGCAGAAAACAGTAACACTTGTTCAGAACGAAGGAAAGCACAGAGCCCCAGATTTTATGTTGTCCTGGAGAGCTTGCAGAACACTGGGGAAAGGCAGGCAGAGAATTCCCTGCTAGCACCTTCTCTGTGCCTGGGAAGCAGAAGTGTTCACATTGCTTCGCAGAATCGCTTTTGTGCAGAAAACAATAACACTTGTTCAGAACGAAAGAAAGCACAGAGCCCCAGATTTTATGTTGTCCTGGAGAGCTTGCAGAGCACTGGGGAAAAGCAGGCAGAGAATTCCCTGCTACCACCTTCTCTGTGCCTGGGAAACAGAAGTGTTCCCATTGCTTCGCAGAATCGCTTTTGTGCAGAAAACAGTAACACTTGTTCAGAACGAAAGAAAGCACAGAGCCCCAGATTTTATGTTGTCCTGGAGAGCTTGCAGAGCACTGGGGAAAAGCAGGCAGAGAATTCCCTGCTAGCACCTTCTCTGTGCCTGGGAAGCAGAAGTGTTCACATTGCTTCGCAGAATCGCTTTTGTGCAGAAAACAGTAACACTTGTTCAGAACGAAAGAAAGCACAGAGCCCCAGATTTTATGTTGTCCTGGAGAGCTTGCATAGCACTGGGGAAAAGCAGGCAGAGAATTCCCTGCTAGCACCTTCTCTGTGCCTGGGAAACAGAAGTGTTCCCATTGCTTCGCAGAATCGCTTTTGTGCAGAAAACAGTAACACTTGTTCAGAACGAAAGAAAGCACAGAGCCCCAGATTTTATGTTGTCCTGGAGAGCTTGCAGAGCACTGGGGAAAGGCAGGCAGAGAATTCCCTGCTAGCACCTTCTCTGTGCCTGGGAAGCAGAAGTGTTCCCATTGCTTCGCAGAATCGCTTTTGTGCAGAAAACAGTAACAGTTGTTCAGAACGAAGGAAAGCACAGAGCCCCAGATTTTATGTTGTCCTGGAGAGCTTGCAGAGCACTGGGGAAAGGCAGGCAGAGAATTCCCTGCTAGCACCTTCTCTGTGCCTGGGAAGCAGAAGTGTTCACATTGCTTCGCAGAATCGCTTTTGTGCAGAAAACAGTAACACTTGTTCAGAACGAAAGAAAGCACAGAGCCCCAGATTTTATGTTGTCCTGGAGAGCTTGCAGAGCACTGGGGAAAAACAGGCAGAGAATTCCCTGCTAGCACCTTCTCTGTGCCTGGGAAGCAGAAGTGTTCAAATTGCTTCGCAGAATCGCTTTTGTGCAGAAAACAGTAACACTTGTTCAGAACGAAAGAAAGCACAGAGCCCCAGATTTTATGTTGTCCTGGAGAGCTTGCAGAGCACTGGGGAAAAGCAGGCAGAGAATTCCCTGCTAGCACCTTCTCTGTGCCTGGGAAGCAGAAGTCTTCACATTGCTTCGCAGAATCGCTTTTGTGCAGAAAACAGTAACACTTGTTCAGAATGAAAGAAAGCACAGAGCCCCAGATTTTATGTTGTCCTGGAGAGCTTGCAGAGCACTGGGGAAAAGCAGGCAGAGAATTCCCTGCTACCACCTTCTCTGTGCCTGGGAAACAGAAGTGTTCACATTGCTTCGCAGAATCGCTTTTGTGCAGAAAACAGTAACACTTGTTCAGAACGAAGGAAAGCACAGAGCCCCAGATTTTATGTTGTCCTGGAGAGCTTGCAGAACACTGGGGAAAGGCAGGCAGAGAATTCCCTGCTAGCACCTTCTCTGTGCCTGGGAAGCAGAAGTGTTCACATTGCTTCGCAGAATCGCTTTTGTGCAGAAAACAATAACACTTGTTCAGAACGAAAGAAAGCACAGAGCCCCAGATTTTATGTTGTCCTGGAGAGCTTGCAGAGCACTGGGGAAAAGCAGGCAGAGAATTCCCTGCTACCACCTTCTCTGTGCCTGGGAAACAGAAGTGTTCCCATTGCTTCGCAGAATCGCTTTTGTGCAGAAAACAGTAACACTTGTTCAGAACGAAAGAAAGCACAGAGCCCCAGATTTTATGTTGTCCTGGAGAGCTTGCAGAGCACTGGGGAAAAGCAGGCAGAGAATTCCCTGCTAGCACCTTCTCTGTGCCTGGGAAGCAGAAGTGTTCACATTGCTTCGCAGAATCGCTTTTGTGCAGAAAACAGTAACACTTGTTCAGAACGAAAGAAAGCACAGAGCCCCAGATTTTATGTTGTCCTGGAGAGCTTGCAGAGCACTGGGGAAAAGCAGGCAGAGAATTCCCTGCTAGCACCTTCTCTGTGCCTGGGAAACAGAAGTGTTCCCATTGCTTCGCAGAATCGCTTTTGTGCAGAAAACAGTAACACTTGTTCAGAACGAAAGAAAGCACAGAGCCCCAGATTTTATGTTGTCCTGGAGAGCTTGCAGAGCACTGGGGAAAGGCAGGCAGAGAATTCCCTGCTAGCACCTTCTCTGTGCCTGGGAAGCAGAAGTGTTCCCATTGCTTCGCAGAATCGCTTTTGTGCAGAAAACAGTAACAGTTGTTCAGAACGAAGGAAAGCACAGAGCCCCAGATTTTATGTTGTCCTGGAGAGCTTGCAGAGCACTGGGGAAAGGCAGGCAGAGAATTCCCTGCTAGCACCTTCTCTGTGCCTGGGAAGCAGAAGTGTTCACATTGCTTCGCAGAATCGCTTTTGTGCAGAAAACAGTAACACTTGTTCAGAACGAAAGAAAGCACAGAGCCCCAGATTTTATGTTGTCCTGGAGAGCTTGCAGAGCACTGGGGAAAAACAGGCAGAGAATTCCCTGCTAGCACCTTCTCTGTGCCTGGGAAGCAGAAGTGTTCAAATTGCTTCGCAGAATCGCTTTTGTGCAGAAAACAGTAACACTTGTTCAGAACGAAAGAAAGCACAGAGCCCCAGATTTTATGTTGTCCTGGAGAGCTTGCAGAGCACTGGGGAAAAGCAGGCAGAGAATTCCCTGCTAGCACCTTCTCTGTGCCTGGGAAGCAGAAGTCTTCACATTGCTTCGCAGAATCGCTTTTGTGCAGAAAACAGTAACACTTGTTCAGAATGAAAGAAAGCACAGAGCCCCAGATTTTATGTTGTCCTGGAGAGCTTGCAGAGCACTGGGGAAAAGCAGGCAGAGAATTCCCTGCTAGCACCTTCTCTGTGCCTGGGAAGCAGAAGTGTTCCCATTGCTTCGCAGAATCGCTTTTGTGCAGAAAACAGTAACACTTGTTCAGAACGAAAGAAAGCACAGAGCCCCAGATTTTATGTTGTCCTGGAGAGCTTGCAGAGCACTGGGGAAAAGCAGGCAGAGAATTCCCTGCTAGCACCTTCTCTGTGCCTGGGAAACAGAAGTGTTCACATTGCTTCGCAGAATCGCTTTTGTGCAGAAAACAGTAACACTTGTTCAGAACGAAGGAAAGCACAGAGCCCCAGATTTTATGTTGTCCTGGAGAGCTTGCAGAGCACTGGGGAAAGGCAGGCAGAGAATTCCCTGCTAGCACCTTCTCTGTGCCTGGGAAGCAGAAGTCTTCACATTGCTTCGCAGAATCGCTTTTGTGCAGAAAACAATAACACTTGTTCAGAACGAAAGAAAGCACAGAGCCCCAGATTTTATGTTGTCCTGGAGAGCTTGCAGAGCACTGGGGAAAAGCAGGCAGAGAATTCCCTGCTAGCACCTTCTCTGTGCCTGGGAAGCAGAAGTGTTCCCATTGCTTCGCAGAATCGCTTTTGTGCAGAAAACAGTAACACTTGTTCAGAACGAAAGAAAGCACAGAGCCCCAGATTTTATGTTGTCCTGTAGAGCTTGCAGAGCACTGGGGAAAAGCAGGCAGAGAATTCCCTGCTAGCACCTTCTCTGTGCCTGGGAAACAGAAGTGTTCACATTGCTTCGCAGAATCGCTTTTGTGCAGAAAACAGTAACACTTGTTCAGAACGAAAGAAAGCACAGAGCCCCAGATTTTATGTTGTCCTGGAGAGCTTGCAGAGCACTGGGGAAAGGCAGGCAGAGAATTCCCTGCTAGCACCTTCTCTGTGCCTGGGAAGCAGAAGTGTTCACATTGCTTCGCAGAATCGCTTTTGTGCAGAAAACAGTAACAGTTGTTCAGAACGAAAGAAAGCACAGAGCCCCAGATTTTATGTTGTCCTGGAGAGCTTGCAGAGCACTGGGGAAAAGCAGGCAGAGAATTCCCTGCTAGCACCTTCTCTGTGCCTGGGAAGCAGAAGTCTTCACATTGCTTCGCAGAATCGCTTTTGTGCAGAAAACAGTAACACTTGTTCAGAATGAAAGAAAGCACAGAGCCCCAGATTTTATGTTGTCCTGGAGAGCTTGCAGAGCACTGGGGAAAAGCAGGCAGAGAATTCCCTGCTAGCACCTTCTCTGTGCCTGGGAAGCAGAAGTGTTCCCATTGCTTCGCAGAATCGCTTTTGTGCAGAAAACAGTAACACTTGTTCAGAACGAAAGAAAGCACAGAGCCCCAGATTTTATGTTGTCCTGGAGAGCTTGCAGAGCACTGGGGAAAAGCAGGCAGAGAATTCCCTGCTAGCACCTTCTCTGTGCCTGGGAAACAGAAGTGTTCACATTGCTTCGCAGAATCGCTTTTGTGCAGAAAACAGTAACACTTGTTCAGAACGAAGGAAAGCACAGAGCCCCAGATTTTATGTTGTCCTGGAGAGCTTGCAGAGCACTGGGGAAAGGCAGGCAGAGAATTCCCTGCTAGCACCTTCTCTGTGCCTGGGAAGCAGAAGTCTTCACATTGCTTCGCAGAATCGCTTTTGTGCAGAAAACAATAACACTTGTTCAGAACGAAAGAAAGCACAGAGCCCCAGATTTTATGTTGTCCTGGAGAGCTTGCAGAGCACTGGGGAAAAGCAGGCAGAGAATTCCCTGCTAGCACCTTCTCTGTGCCTGGGAAGCAGAAGTGTTCACATTGCTTCGCAGAATCGCTTTTGTGCAGAAAACAGTAACACTTGTTCAGAACGAAAGAAAGCACAGAGCCCCAGATTTTATGTTGTCCTGGAGAGCTTGCAGAGCACTGGGGAAAAGCAGGCAGAGAATTCCCTGCTAGCACCTTCTCTGTGCCTGGGAAACAGAAGTGTTCCCATTGCTTCGCAGAATCGCTTTTGTGCAGAAAACAGTAACACTTGTTCAGAACGAAAGAAAGCACAGAGCCCCAGATTTTATGTTGTCCTGGAGAGCTTGCAGAGCACTGGGGAAAGGCAGGCAGAGAATTCCCTGCTAGCACCTTCTCTGTGCCTGGGAAGCAGAAGTGTTCACATTGCTTCGCAGAATCGCTTTTGTGCAGAAAACAGTAACAGTTGTTCAGAACGAAGGAAAGCACAGAGCCCCAGATTTTATGTTGTCCTGGAGAGCTTGCAGAGCACTGGGGAAAGGCAGGCAGAGAATTCCCTGCTAGCACCTTCTCTGTGCCTGGGAAGCAGAAGTGTTCACATTGCTTCGCAGAATCGCTTTTGTGCAGAAAACAGTAACACTTGTTCAGAACGAAAGAAAGCACAGAGCCCCAGATTTTATGTTGTCCTGGAGAGCTTGCAGAGCACTGGGGAAAAGCAGGCAGAGAATTCCCTGCTAGCACCTTCTCTGTGCCTGGGAAGCAGAAGTGTTCACATTGCTTCGCAGAATCGCTTTTGTGCAGAAAACAGTAACACTTGTTCAGAACGAAAGAAAGCACAGAGCCCCAGATTTTATGTTGTCCTGGAGAGCTTGCAGAGCACTGGGGAAAAGCAGGCAGAGAATTCCCTGCTAGCACCTTCTCTGTGCCTGGGAAACAGAAGTGTTCACATTGCTTCGCAGAATCGCTTTTGTGCAGAAAACAGTAACACTTGTTCAGAACGAAAGAAAGCACAGAGCCCCAGATTTTATGTTGTCCTGGAGAGCTTGCAGAGCACTGGGGAAAAGCAGGCAGAGAATTCCCTGCTAGCACCTTCTCTGTGCCTGGGAAGCAGAAGTGTTCACATTGCTTCGCAGAATCGCTTTTGTGCAGAAAACAGTAACACTTGTTCAGAACGAAAGAAAGCACAGAGCCCCAGATTTTATGTTGTCCTGGAGAGCTTGCAGAGCACTGGGGAAAGGCAGGCAGAGAATTCCCTGCTAGCACCTTCTCTGTGCCTGGGAAGCAGAAGTGTTCACATTGCTTCGCAGAATCGCTTTTGTGCAGAAAACAGTAACAGTTGTTCAGAACGAAGGAAAGCACAGAGCCCCAGATTTTATGTTGTCCTGGAGAGCTTGCAGAGCACTGGGGAAAGGCAGGCAGAGAATTCCCTGCTAGCACCTTCTCTGTGCCTGGGAAGCAGAAGTCTTCACATTGCTTCGCAGAATCGCTTTTGTGCAGAAAACAGTAACACTTGTTCAGAACGAAAGAAAGCACAGAGCCCCAGATTTTATGTTGTCCTGGAGAGCTTGCAGAGCACTGGGGAAAAACAGGCAGAGAATTCCCTGCTAGCACCTTCTCTGTGCCTGGGAAGCAGAAGTGTTCACATTGCTTCGCAGAATCGCTTTTGTGCAGAAAACAGTAACAGTTGTTCAGAACGAAGGAAAGCACAGAGCCCCAGATTTTATGTTGTCCTGGAGAGCTTGCAGAGCACTGGGGAAAGGCAGGCAGAGAATTCCCTGCTAGCACCTTCTCTGTGCCTGGGAAGCAGAAGTGTTCACATTGCTTCGCAGAATCGCTTTT
The DNA here is from genome assembly GCF_047716275.1 of Strix uralensis. NCBI lineage: Eukaryota > Metazoa > Chordata > Aves > Strigiformes > Strigidae > Strix > Strix uralensis. Next base: position 270,581 of record NW_027436790.1, on the reverse strand, counting down.
GTGCAGAAAACAGTAACACTTGTTCAGAACGAAAGAAAGCACAGAGCCCCAGATTTTATGTTGTCCTGGAGAGCTTGCAGAGCACTGGGGAAAAACAGGCAGAGAATTCCCTGCTAGCACCTTCTCTGTGCCTGGGAAGCAGAAGTGTTCAAATTGCTTCGCAGAATCGCTTTTGTGCAGAAAACAGTAACACTTGTTCAGAACGAAAGAAAGCACAGAGCCCCAGATTTTATGTTGTCCTGGAGAGCTTGCAGAGCACTGGGGAAAAACAGGCAGAGAATTCCCTGCTAGCACCTTCTCTGTGCCTGGGAAGCAGAAGTGTTCCCATTGCTTCGCAGAATCGCTTTTGTGCAGAAAACAGTAACACTTGTTCAGAACGAAAGAAAGCACAGAGCCCCAGATTTTATGTTGTCCTGGAGAGCTTGCAGAGCACTGGGGAAAAGCAGGCAGAGAATTCCCTGCTACCACCTTCTCTGTGCCTGGGAAACAGAAGTGTTCACATTGCTTCGCAGAATCGCTTTTGTGCAGAAAACAGTAACACTTGTTCAGAACGAAGGAAAGCACAGAGCCCCAGATTTTATGTTGTCCTGGAGAGCTTGCAGAGCACTGGGGAAAGGCAGGCAGAGAATTCCCTGCTAGCACCTTCTCTGTGCCTGGGAAGCAGAAGTCTTCACATTGCTTCGCAGAATCGCTTTTGTGCAGAAAACAATAACACTTGTTCAGAACGAAAGAAAGCACAGAGCCCCAGATTTTATGTTGTCCTGGAGAGCTTGCAGAGCACTGGGGAAAGGCAGGCAGAGAATTCCCTGCTAGCACCTTCTCTGTGCCTGGGAAGCAGAAGTCTTCACATTGCTTCGCAGAATCGCTTTTGTGCAGAAAACAGTAACACTTGTTCAGAACGAAAGAAAGCACAGAGCCCCAGATTTTATGTTGTCCTGGAGAGCTTGCAGAGCACTGGGGAAAAACAGGCAGAGAATTCCCTGCTAGCACCTTCTCTGTGCCTGGGAAGCAGAAGTGTTCACATTGCTTCGCAGAATCGCTTTTGTGCAGAAAACAGTAACAGTTGTTCAGAACGAAGGAAAGCACAGAGCCCCAGATTTTATGTTGTCCTGGAGAGCTTGCAGAGCACTGGGGAAAGGCAGGCAGAGAATTCCCTGCTAGCACCTTCTCTGTGCCTGGGAAGCAGAAGTGTTCACATTGCTTCGCAGAATCGCTTTTGTGCAGAAAACAGTAACACTTGTTCAGAACGAAAGAAAGCACAGAGCCCCAGATTTTATGTTGTCCTGGAGAGCTTGCAGAGCACTGGGGAAAAACAGGCAGAGAATTCCCTGCTAGCACCTTCTCTGTGCCTGGGAAGCAGAAGTGTTCAAATTGCTTCGCAGAATCGCTTTTGTGCAGAAAACAGTAACACTTGTTCAGAACGAAAGAAAGCACAGAGCCCCAGATTTTATGTTGTCCTGGAGAGCTTGCAGAGCACTGGGGAAAAACAGGCAGAGAATTCCCTGCTAGCACCTTCTCTGTGCCTGGGAAGCAGAAGTGTTCAAATTGCTTCGCAGAATCGCTTTTGTGCAGAAAACAGTAACACTTGTTCAGAACGAAAGAAAGCACAGAGCCCCAGATTTTATGTTGTCCTGGAGAGCTTGCAGAGCACTGGGGAAAAACAGGCAGAGAATTCCCTGCTAGCACCTTCTCTGTGCCTGGGAAGCAGAAGTGTTCAAATTGCTTCGCAGAATCGCTTTTGTGCAGAAAACAGTAACACTTGTTCAGAACGAAAGAAAGCACAGAGCCCCAGATTTTATGTTGTCCTGGAGAGCTTGCAGAGCACTGGGGAAAAGCAGGCAGAGAATTCCCTGCTACCACCTTCTCTGTGCCTGGGAAACAGAAGTGTTCACATTGCTTCGCAGAATCGCTTTTGTGCAGAAAACAGTAACACTTGTTCAGAACGAAGGAAAGCACAGAGCCCCAGATTTTATGTTGTCCTGGAGAGCTTGCAGAGCACTGGGGAAAGGCAGGCAGAGAATTCCCTGCTAGCACCTTCTCTGTGCCTGGGAAGCAGAAGTCTTCACATTGCTTCGCAGAATCGCTTTTGTGCAGAAAACAATAACACTTGTTCAGAACGAAAGAAAGCACAGAGCCCCAGATTTTATGTTGTCCTGGAGAGCTTGCAGAGCACTGGGGAAAAGCAGGCAGAGAATTCCCTGCTAGCACCTTCTCTGTGCCTGGGAAGCAGAAGTGTTCACATTGCTTCGCAGAATCGCTTTTGTGCAGAAAACAGTAACACTTGTTCAGAACGAAAGAAAGCACAGAGCCCCAGATTTTATGTTGTCCTGGAGAGCTTGCAGAGCACTGGGGAAAAGCAGGCAGAGAATTCCCTGCTAGCACCTTCTCTGTGCCTGGGAAACAGAAGTGTTCCCATTGCTTCGCAGAATCGCTTTTGTGCAGAAAACAGTAACACTTGTTCAGAACGAAAGAAAGCACAGAGCCCCAGATTTTATGTTGTCCTGGAGAGCTTGCAGAGCACTGGGGAAAGGCAGGCAGAGAATTCCCTGCTAGCACCTTCTCTGTGCCTGGGAAGCAGAAGTGTTCACATTGCTTCGCAGAATCGCTTTTGTGCAGAAAACAGTAACAGTTGTTCAGAACGAAGGAAAGCACAGAGCCCCAGATTTTATGTTGTCCTGGAGAGCTTGCAGAGCACTGGGGAAAGGCAGGCAGAGAATTCCCTGCTAGCACCTTCTCTGTGCCTGGGAAGCAGAAGTGTTCACATTGCTTCGCAGAATCGCTTTTGTGCAGAAAACAGTAACACTTGTTCAGAACGAAAGAAAGCACAGAGCCCCAGATTTTATGTTGTCCTGGAGAGCTTGCAGAGCACTGGGGAAAAGCAGGCAGAGAATTCCCTGCTAGCACCTTCTCTGTGCCTGGGAAACAGAAGTGTTCACATTGCTTCGCAGAATCGCTTTTGTGCAGAAAACAGTAACACTTGTTCAGAACGAAAGAAAGCACAGAGCCCCAGATTTTATGTTGTCCTGGAGAGCTTGCAGAGCACTGGGGAAAGGCAGGCAGAGAATTCCCTGCTAGCACCTTCTCTGTGCCTGGGAAGCAGAAGTGTTCACATTGCTTCGCAGAATCGCTTTTGTGCAGAAAACAGTAACACTTGTTCAGAACGAAGGAAAGCACAGAGCCCCAGATTTTATGTTGTCCTGGAGAGCTTGCAGAGCACTGGGGAAAGGCAGGCAGAGAATTCCCTGCTAGCACCTTCTCTGTGCCTGGGAAGCAGAAGTCTTCACATTGCTTCGCAGAATCGCTTTTGTGCAGAAAACAGTAACACTTGTTCAGAACGAAAGAAAGCACAGAGCCCCAGATTTTATGTTGTCCTGGAGAGCTTGCAGAGCACTGGGGAAAAACAGGCAGAGAATTCCCTGCTAGCACCTTCTCTGTGCCTGGGAAGCAGAAGTGTTCACATTGCTTCGCAGAATCGCTTTTGTGCAGAAAACAGTAACAGTTGTTCAGAACGAAGGAAAGCACAGAGCCCCAGATTTTATGTTGTCCTGGAGAGCTTGCAGAGCACTGGGGAAAGGCAGGCAGAGAATTCCCTGCTAGCACCTTCTCTGTGCCTGGGAAGCAGAAGTGTTCACATTGCTTCGCAGAATCGCTTTTGTGCAGAAAACAGTAACACTTGTTCAGAACGAAAGAAAGCACAGAGCCCCAGATTTTATGTTGTCCTGGAGAGCTTGCAGAGCACTGGGGAAAAACAGGCAGAGAATTCCCTGCTAGCACCTTCTCTGTGCCTGGGAAGCAGAAGTGTTCACATTGCTTCGCAGAATCGCTTTTGTGCAGAAAACAGTAACACTTGTTCAGAACGAAAGAAAGCACAGAGCCCCAGATTTTATGTTGTACTGGAGAGCTTGCAGAGCACTGGGGAAAAGCAGGCAGAGAATTCCCTGCTAGCACCTTCTCTGTGCCTGGGAAGCAGAAGTGTTCCCATTGCTTCGCAGAATCGCTATTGTGCAGAAAACAGTAACACTTGTTCAGAACGAAGGAAAGCACAGAGCCCCAGATTTTATGTTGTCCTGGAGAGCTTGCAGAGCACTGGGGAAAGGCAGGCAGAGAATTCCCTGCTAGCACCTTCTCTGTGCCTGGGAAGCAGAAGTGTTCACATTGCTTCGCAGAATCGCTTTTGTGCAGAAAACAATAACACTTGTTCAGAACGAAAGAAAGCACAGAGCCCCAGATTTTATGTTGTCCTGGAGAGCTTGCAGAGCACTGGGGAAAAGCAGGCAGAGAATTCCCTGCTAGCACCTTCTCTGTGCCTGGGAAGCAGAAGTGTTCCCATTGCTTCGCAGAATCGCTTTTGTGCAGAAAACAGTAACACTTGTTCAGAACGAAAGAAAGCACAGAGCCCCAGATTTTATGTTGTCCTGGAGAGCTTGCAGAGCACTGGGGAAAAGCAGGCAGAGAATTCCCTGCTACCACCTTCTCTGTGCCTGGGAAACAGAAGTGTTCACATTGCTTCGCAGAATCGCTTTTGTGCAGAAAACAGTAACACTTGTTCAGAACGAAGGAAAGCACAGAGCCCCAGATTTTATGTTGTCCTGGAGAGCTTGCAGAGCACTGGGGAAAGGCAGGCAGAGAATTCCCTGCTAGCACCTTCTCTGTGCCTGGGAAGCAGAAGTCTTCACATTGCTTCGCAGAATCGCTTTTGTGCAGAAAACAATAACACTTGTTCAGAACGAAAGAAAGCACAGAGCCCCAGATTTTATGTTGTCCTGGAGAGCTTGCAGAGCACTGGGGAAAAGCAGGCAGAGAATTCCCTGCTAGCACCTTCTCTGTGCCTGGGAAGCAGAAGTGTTCACATTGCTTCGCAGAATCGCTTTTGTGCAGAAAACAGTAACACTTGTTCAGAACGAAAGAAAGCACAGAGCCCCAGATTTTATGTTGTCCTGGAGAGCTTGCAGAGCACTGGGGAAAAGCAGGCAGAGAATTCCCTGCTAGCACCTTCTCTGTGCCTGGGAAACAGAAGTGTTCCCATTGCTTCGCAGAATCGCTTTTGTGCAGAAAACAGTAACACTTGTTCAGAACGAAAGAAAGCACAGAGCCCCAGATTTTATGTTGTCCTGGAGAGCTTGCAGAGCACTGGGGAAAGGCAGGCAGAGAATTCCCTGCTAGCACCTTCTCTGTGCCTGGGAAGCAGAAGTCTTCACATTGCTTCGCAGAATCGCTTTTGTGCAGAAAACAGTAACACTTGTTCAGAACGAAAGAAAGCACAGAGCCCCAGATTTTATGTTGTCCTGGAGAGCTTGCAGAGCACTGGGGAAAAACAGGCAGAGAATTCCCTGCTAGCACCTTCTCTGTGCCTGGGAAGCAGAAGTGTTCACATTGCTTCGCAGAATCGCTTTTGTGCAGAAAACAGTAACAGTTGTTCAGAACGAAGGAAAGCACAGAGCCCCAGATTTTATGTTGTCCTGGAGAGCTTGCAGAGCACTGGGGAAAGGCAGGCAGAGAATTCCCTGCTAGCACCTTCTCTGTGCCTGGGAAGCAGAAGTGTTCACATTGCTTCGCAGAATCGCTTTTGTGCAGAAAACAGTAACACTTGTTCAGAACGAAAGAAAGCACAGAGCCCCAGATTTTATGTTGTCCTGGAGAGCTTGCAGAGCACTGGGGAAAAACAGGCAGAGAATTCCCTGCTAGCACCTTCTCTGTGCCTGGGAAGCAGAAGTGTTCAAATTGCTTCGCAGAATCGCTTTTGTGCAGAAAACAGTAACACTTGTTCAGAACGAAAGAAAGCACAGAGCCCCAGATTTTATGTTGTCCTGGAGAGCTTGCAGAGCACTGGGGAAAAACAGGCAGAGAATTCCCTGCTAGCACCTTCTCTGTGCCTGGGAAGCAGAAGTGTTCAAATTGCTTCGCAGAATCGCTTTTGTGCAGAAAACAGTAACACTTGTTCAGAACGAAAGAAAGCACAGAGCCCCAGATTTTATGTTGTCCTGGAGAGCTTGCAGAGCACTGGGGAAAAGCAGGCAGAGAATTCCCTGCTAGCACCTTCTCTGTGCCTGGGAAGCAGAAGTGTTCACATTGCTTCGCAGAATCGCTTTTGTGCAGAAAACAGTAACACTTGTTCAGAACGAAAGAAAGCACAGAGCCCCAGATTTTATGTTGTCCTGGAGAGCTTGCAGAGCACTGGGGAAAAGCAGGCAGAGAATTCCCTGCTAGCACCTTCTCTGTGCCTGGGAAGCAGAAGTGTTCACATTGCTTCGCAGAATCGCTTTTGTGCAGAAAACAGTAACACTTGTTCAGAACGAAAGAAAGCACAGAGCCCCAGATTTTATGTTGTCCTGGAGAGCTTGCAGAGCACTGGGGAAAAGCAGGCAGAGAATTCCCTGCTAGCACCTTCTCTGTGCCTGGGAAACAGAAGTGTTCCCATTGCTTCGCAGAATCGCTTTTGTGCAGAAAACAGTAACACTTGTTCAGAACGAAAGAAAGCACAGAGCCCCAGATTTTATGTTGTCCTGGAGAGCTTGCAGAGCACTGGGGAAAGGCAGGCAGAGAATTCCCTGCTAGCACCTTCTCTGTGCCTGGGAAGCAGAAGTGTTCACATTGCTTCGCAGAATCGCTTTTGTGCAGAAAACAGTAACAGTTGTTCAGAACGAAGGAAAGCACAGAGCCCCAGATTTTATGTTGTCCTGGAGAGCTTGCAGAGCACTGGGGAAAGGCAGGCAGAGAATTCCCTGCTAGCACCTTCTCTGTGCCTGGGAAGCAGAAGTGTTCACATTGCTTCGCAGAATCGCTTTTGTGCAGAAAACAGTAACACTTGTTCAGAACGAAAGAAAGCACAGAGCCCCAGATTTTATGTTGTCCTGGAGAGCTTGCAGAGCACTGGGGAAAAGCAGTCAGAGAATTCCCTGCTAGCACCTTCTCTGTGCCTGGGAAGCAGAAGTGTTCACATTGCTTCGCAGAATCGCTTTTGTGCAGAAAACAGTAACACTTGTTCAGAACGAAAGAAAGCACAGAGCCCCAGATTTTATGTTGTCCTGGAGAGCTTGCAGAGCACTGGGGAAAAGCAGGCAGAGAATTCCCTGCTAGCACCTTCTCTGTGCCTGGGAAGCAGAAGTGTTCACATTGCTTCGCAGAATCGCTTTTGTGCAGAAAACAGTAACACTTGTTCAGAACGAAAGAAAGCACAGAGCCCCAGATTTTATGTTGTCCTGGAGAGCTTGCAGAGCACTGGGGAAAAACAGGCAGAGAATTCCCTGCTAGCACCTTCTCTGTGCCTGGGAAGCAGAAGTGTTCAAATTGCTTCGCAGAATCGCTTTTGTGCAGAAAACAGTAACACTTGTTCAGAACGAAAGAAAGCACAGAGCCCCAGATTTTATGTTGTCCTGGAGAGCTTGCAGAGCACTGGGGAAAAGCAGGCAGAGAATTCCCTGCTAGCACCTTCTCTGTGCCTGGGAAGCAGAAGTGTTCCCATTGCTTCGCAGAATCGCTATTGTGCAGAAAACAGTAACACTTGTTCAGAACGAAGGAAAGCACAGAGCCCCAGATTTTATGTTGTCCTGGAGAGCTTGCAGAGCACTGGGGAAAAGCTGGCAGAGAATTCCCTGCTAGCACCTTCTCTGTGCCTGGGAAGCAGAAGTGTTCACATTGCTTCGCAGAATCGCTTTTGTGCAGAAAACAGTAACACTTGTTCAGAACGAAGGAAAGCACAGAGCCCCAGATTTTATGTTGTCCTGGAGAGCTTGCAGAGCACTGGGGAAAAGCAGGCAGAGAATTCCCTGCTAGCACCTTCTCTGTGCCTGGGAAACAGAAGTGTTCCCATTGCTTCGCAGAATCGCTTTTGTGCAGAAAACAGTAACACTTGTTCAGAACGAAAGAAAGCACAGAGCCCCAGATTTTATGTTGTCCTGGAGAGCTTGCAGAGCACTGGGGAAATGCAGGCAGAGAATTCCCTGCTAGCACCTTCTCTGTGCCTGGGAAGCAGAAGTGTTCACATTGCTTCGCAGAATCGCTTTTGTGCAGAAAACAGTAACAGTTGTTCAGAACGAAGGAAAGCACAGAGCCCCAGATTTTATGTTGTCCTGGAGAGCTTGCAGAGCACTGGGGAAAGGCAGGCAGAGAATTCCCTGCTAGCACCTTCTCTGTGCCTGGGAAGCAGAAGTCTTCACATTGCTTCGCAGAATCGCTTTTGTGCAGAAAACAGTAACACTTGTTCAGAACGAAAGAAAGCACAGAGCCCCAGATTTTATGTTGTCCTGGAGAGCTTGCAGAGCACTGGGGAAAAACAGGCAGAGAATTCCCTGCTAGCACCTTCTCTGTGCCTGGGAAGCAGAAGTGTTCAAATTGCTTCGCAGAATCGCTTTTGTGCAGAAAACAGTAACACTTGTTCAGAACGAAAGAAAGCACAGAGCCCCAGATTTTATGTTGTCCTGGAGAGCTTGCAGAGCACTGGGGAAAAGCAGGCAGAGAATTCCCTGCTAGCACCTTCTCTGTGCCTGGGAAACAGAAGTGTTCCCATTGCTTCGCAGAATCGCTTTTGTGCAGAAAACAGTAACACTTGTTCAGAACGAAAGAAAGCACAGAGCCCCAGATTTTATGTTGTCCTGGAGAGCTTGCAGAGCACTGGGGAAAGGCAGGCAGAGAATTCCCTGCTAGCACCTTCTCTGTGCCTGGGAAGCAGAAGTGTTCACATTGCTTCGCAGAATCGCTTTTGTGCAGAAAACAGTAACAGTTGTTCAGAACGAAGGAAAGCACAGAGCCCCAGATTTTATGTTGTCCTGGAGAGCTTGCAGAGCACTGGGGAAAGGCAGGCAGAGAATTCCCTGCTAGCACCTTCTCTGTGCCTGGGAAGCAGAAGTGTTCAAATTGCTTCGCAGAATCGCTTTTGTGCAGAAAACAGTAACACTTGTTCAGAACGAAAGAAAGCACAGAGCCCCAGATTTTATGTTGTCCTGGAGAGCTTGCAGAGCACTGGGGAAAAACAGGCAGAGAATTCCCTGCTAGCACCTTCTCTGTGCCTGGGAAGCAGAAGTGTTCCCATTGCTTCGCAGAATCGCTTTTGTGCAGAAAACAGTAACACTTGTTCAGAACGAAAGAAAGCACAGAGCCCCAGATTTTATGTTGTCCTGGAGAGCTTGCAGAGCACTGGGGAAAAGCAGGCAGAGAATTCCCTGCTAGCACCTTCTCTGTGCCTGGGAAACAGAAGTGTTCCCATTGCTTCGCAGAATCGCTTTTGTGCAGAAAACAGTAACACTTGTTCAGAACGAAAGAAAGCACAGAGCCCCAGATTTTATGTTGTCCTGGAGAGCTTGCAGAGCACTGGGGAAAGGCAGGCAGAGAATTCCCTGCTAGCACCTTCTCTGTGCCTGGGAAGCAGAAGTGTTCACATTGCTTCGCAGAATCGCTTTTGTGCAGAAAACAATAACACTTGTTCAGAACGAAAGAAAGCACAGAGCCCCAGATTTTATGTTGTCCTGGAGAGCTTGCAGAGCACTGGGGAAAAGCAGGCAGAGAATTCCCTGCTAGCACCTTCTCTGTGCCTGGGAAGCAGAAGTGTTCACATTGCTTCGCAGAATCGCTTTTGTGCAGAAAACAGTAACACTTGTTCAGAACGAAAGAAAGCACAGAGCCCCAGATTTTATGTTGTCCTGGAGAGCTTGCAGAGCACTGGGGAAAAGCAGGCAGAGAATTCCCTGCTAGCACCTTCTCTGTGCCTGGGAAACAGAAGTGTTCCCATTGCTTCGCAGAATCGCTTTTGTGCAGAAAACAGTAACACTTGTTCAGAACGAAAGAAAGCACAGAGCCCCAGATTTTATGTTGTCCTGGAGAGCTTGCAGAGCACTGGGGAAAGGCAGGCAGAGAATTCCCTGCTAGCACCTTCTCTGTGCCTGGGAAGCAGAAGTGTTCACATTGCTTCGCAGAATCGCTTTTGTGCAGAAAACAGTAACAGTTGTTCAGAACGAAGGAAAGCACAGAGCCCCAGATTTTATGTTGTCCTGGAGAGCTTGCAGAGCACTGGGGAAAGGCAGGCAGAGAATTCCCTGCTAGCACCTTCTCTGTGCCTGGGAAGCAGAAGTGTTCCCATTGCTTCGCAGAATCGCTTTTGTGCAGAAAACAGTAACACTTGTTCAGAACGAAAGAAAGCACAGAGCCCCAGATTTTATGTTGTCCTGGAGAGCTTGCAGAGCACTGGGGAAAAGCAGTCAGAGAATTCCCTGCTAGCACCTTCTCTGTGCCTGGGAAGCAGAAGTGTTCACATTGCTTCGCAGAATCGCTTTTGTGCAGAAAACAGTAACACTTGTTCAGAACGAAAGAAAGCACAGAGCCCCAGATTTTATGTTGTCCTGGAGAGCTTGCAGAGCACTGGGGAAAAGCAGGCAGAGAATTCCCTGCTAGCACCTTCTCTGTGCCTGGGAAACAGAAGTGTTCACATTGCTTCGCAGAATCGCTTTTGTGCAGAAAACAGTAACACTTGTTCAGAACGAAAGAAAGCACAGAGCCCCAGATTTTATGTTGTCCTGGAGAGCTTGCAGAGCACTGGGGAAAAGCAGGCAGAGAATTCCCTGCTAGCACCTTCTCTGTGCCTGGGAAGCAGAAGTGTTCACATTGCTTCGCAGAATCGCTTTTGTGCAGAAAACAGTAACAGTTGTTCAGAACGAAGGAAAGCACAGAGCCCCAGATTTTATGTTGTCCTGGAGAGCTTGCAGAGCACTGGGGAAAGGCAGGCAGAGAATTCCCTGCTAGCACCTTCTCTGTGCCTGGGAAGCAGAAGTCTTCACATTGCTTCGCAGAATCGCTTTTGTGCAGAAAACAGTAACACTTGTTCAGAACGAAAGAAAGCACAGAGCCCCAGATTTTATGTTGTCCTGGAGAGCTTGCAGAGCACTGGGGAAAAACAGGCAGAGAATTCCCTGCTAGCACCTTCTCTGTGCCTGGGAAGCAGAAGTGTTCACATTGCTTCGCAGAATCGCTTTTGTGCAGAAAACAGTAACAGTTGTTCAGAACGAAGGAAAGCACAGAGCCCCAGATTTTATGTTGTCCTGGAGAGCTTGCAGAGCACTGGGGAAAGGCAGGCAGAGAATTCCCTGCTAGCACCTTCTCTGTGCCTGGGAAGCAGAAGTGTTCACATTGCTTCGCAGAATCGCTTTTGTGCAGAAAACAGTAACACTTGTTCAGAACGAAAGAAAGCACAGAGCCCCAGATTTTATGTTGTCCTGGAGAGCTTGCAGAGCACTGGGGAAAAACAGGCAGAGAATTCCCTGCTAGCACCTTCTCTGTGCCTGGGAAGCAGAAGTGTTCAAATTGCTTCGCAGAATCGCTTTTGTGCAGAAAACAGTAACACTTGTTCAGAACGAAAGAAAGCACAGAGCCCCAGATTTTATGTTGTCCTGGAGAGCTTGCAGAGCACTGGGGAAAAGCAGGCAGAGAATTCCCTGCTAGCACCTTCTCTGTGCCTGGGAAGCAGAAGTGTTCCCATTGCTTCGCAGAATCGCTATTGTGCAGAAAACAGTAACACTTGTTCAGAACGAAGGAAAGCACAGAGCCCCAGATTTTATGTTGTCCTGGAGAGCTTGCAGAGCACTGGGGAAAGGCAGGCAGAGAATTCCCTGCTAGCACCTTCTCTGTGCCTGGGAAGCAGAAGTGTTCACATTGCTTCGCAGAATCGCTTTTGTGCAGAAAACAGTAACACTTGTTCAGAACGAAAGAAAGCACAGAGCCCCAGATTTTATGTTGTCCTGGAGAGCTTGCAGAGCACTGGGGAAAAGCAGGCAGAGAATTCCCTGCTAGCACCTTCTCTGTGCCTGGGAAGCAGAAGTGTTCACATTGCTTCGCAGAATCGCTTTTGTGCAGAAAACAGTAACACTTGTTCAGAACGAAAGAAAGCACAGAGCCCCAGATTTTATGTTGTCCTGGAGAGCTTGCAGAGCACTGGGGAAAAGCAGGCAGAGAATTCCCTGCTACCACCTTCTCTGTGCCTGGGAAACAGAAGTGTTCCCATTGCTTCGCAGAATCGCTTTTGTGCAGAAAACAGTAACACTTGTTCAGAACGAAAGAAAGCACAGAGCCCCAGATTTTATGTTGTCCTGGAGAGCTTGCAGAGCACTGGGGAAAGGCAGGCAGAGAATTCCCTGCTAGCACCTTCTCTGTGCCTGGGAAGCAGAAGTGTTCACATTGCTTCGCAGAATCGCTTTTGTGCAGAAAACAGTAACAGTTGTTCAGAACGAAGGAAAGCACAGAGCCCCAGATTTTATGTTGTCCTGGAGAGCTTGCAGAGCACTGGGGAAAGGCAGGCAGAGAATTCCCTGCTAGCACCTTCTCTGTGCCTGGGAAGCAGAAGTCTTCACATTGCTTCGCAGAATCGCTTTTGTGCAGAAAACAGTAACACTTGTTCAGAACGAAAGAAAGCACAGAGCCCCAGATTTTATGTTGTCCTGGAGAGCTTGCAGAGCACTGGGGAAAAACAGGCAGAGAATTCCCTGCTAGCACCTTCTCTGTGCCTGGGAAGCAGAAGTGTTCAAATTGCTTCACAGAATCGCTTTTGTGCAGAAAACAGTAACACTTGTTCAGAACGAAAGAAAGCACAGAGCCCCAGATTTTATGTTGTCCTGGAGAGCTTGCAGAGCACTGGGGAAAAGCAGGCAGAGAATTCCCTGCTAGCACCTTCTCTGTGCCTGGGAAGCAGAAGTGTTCAAATTGCTTCGCAGAATCGCTTTTGTGCAGAAAAGAGTAACACTTGTTCAGAACGAAAGAAAGCACAGAGCCCCAGATTTTATGTTGTCCTGGAGAGCTTGCAGAGCACTGGGGAAAAGCAGGCAGAGAATTCCCTGCTACCACCTTCTCTGTGCCTGGGAAACAGAAGTGTTCCCATTGCTTCGCAGAATCGCTTTTGTGCAGAAAACAGTAACACTTGTTCAGAACGAAAGAAAGCACAGAGCCCCAGATTTTATGTTGTCCTGGAGAGCTTGCAGAGCACTGGGGAAAGGCAGGCAGAGAATTCCCTGCTAGCACCTTCTCTGTGCCTGGGAAGCAGAAGTGTTCACATTGCTTCGCAGAATCGCTTTTGTGCAGAAAACAGTAACAGTTTTTCAGAACGAAGGAAAGCACAGAGCCCCAGATTTTATGTTGTCCTGGAGAGCTTGCAGAGCACTGGGGAAAGGCAGGCAGAGAATTCCCTGCTAGCACCTTCTCTGTGCCTGGGAAGCAGAAGTGTTCACATTGCTTCGCAGAATCGCTTTTGTGCAGAAAACAGTAACACTTGTTCAGAACGAAAGAAAGCACAGAGCCCCAGATTTTATGTTGTCCTGGAGAGCTTGCAGAGCACTGGGGAAAAACAGGCAGAGAATTCCCTGCTAGCACCTTCTCTGTGCCTGGGAAGCAGAAGTGTTCAAATTGCTTCGCAGAATCGCTTTTGTGCAGAAAACAGTAACACTTGTTCAGAACGAAAGAAAGCACAGAGCCCCAGATTTTATGTTGTCCTGGAGAGCTTGCAGAGCACTGGGGAAAAACAGGCAGAGAATTCCCTGCTAGCACCTTCTCTGTGCCTGGGAAGCAGAAGTGTTCCCATTGCTTCGCAGAATCGCTTTTGTGCAGAAAACAGTAACACTTGTTCAGAACGAAAGAAAGCACAGAGCCCCAGATTTTATGTTGTCCTGGAGAGCTTGCAGAGCACTGGGGAAAAGCAGGCAGAGAATTCCCTGCTAGCACCTTCTCTGTGCCTGGGAAACAGAAGTGTTCCCATTGCTTCGCAGAATCGCTTTTGTGCAGAAAACAGTAACACTTGTTCAGAACGAAAGAAAGCACAGAGCCCCAGATTTTATGTTGTCCTGGAGAGCTTGCAGAGCACTGGGGAAAGGCAGGCAGAGAATTCCCTGCTAGCACCTTCTCTGTGCCTGGGAAGCAGAAGTGTTCACATTGCTTCGCAGAATCGCTTTTGTGCAGAAAACAGTAACAGTTGTTCAGAACGAAGGAAAGCACAGAGCCCCAGATTTTATGTTGTCCTGGAGAGCTTGCAGAGCACTGGGGAAAGGCAGGCAGAGAATTCCCTGCTAGCACCTTCTCTGTGCCTGGGAAGCAGAAGTCTTCACATTGCTTCGCAGAATCGCTTTTGTGCAGAAAACAGTAACACTTGTTCAGAACGAAAGAAAGCACAGAGCCCCAGATTTTATGTTGTCCTGGAGAGCTTGCAGAGCACTGGGGAAAAACAGGCAGAGAATTCCCTGCTAGCACCTTCTCTGTGCCTGGGAAGCAGAAGTGTTCACATTGCTTCGCAGAATCGCTTTTGTGCAGAAAACAGTAACAGTTGTTCAGAACGAAGGAAAGCACAGAGCCCCAGATTTTATGTTGTCCTGGAGAGCTTGCAGAGCACTGGGGAAAGGCAGGCAGAGAATTCCCTGCTAGCACCTTCTCTGTGCCTGGGAAGCAGAAGTGTTCACATTGCTTCGCAGAATCGCTTTTGTGCAGAAAACAGTAACAGTTGTTCAGAACGAAAGAAAGCACAGAGCCCCAGATTTTATGTTGTCCTGGAGAGCTTGCAGAGCACTGGGGAAAAACAGGCAGAGAATTCCCTGCTAGCACCTTCTCTGTGCCTGGGAAGCAGAAGTGTTCAAATTGCTTCGCAGAATCGCTTTTGTGCAGAAAACAGTAACACTTGTTCAGAACGAAAGAAAGCACAGAGCCCCAGATTTTATGTTGTCCTGGAGAGCTTGCAGAGCACTGGGGAAAAGCAGGCAGAGAATTCCCTGCTAGCACCTTCTCTGTGCCTGGGAAGCAGAAGTGTTCCCATTGCTTCGCAGAATCGCTATTGTGCAGAAAACAGTAACACTTGTTCAGAACGAAGGAAAGCACAGAGCCCCAGATTTTATGTTGTCCTGGAGAGCTTGCAGAGCACTGGGGAAAGGCAGGCAGAGAATTCCCTGCTAGCACCTTCTCTGTGCCTGGGAAGCAGAAGTGTTCCCATTGCTTCGCAGAATCGCTTTTGTGCAGAAAACAATAACACTTGTTCAGAACGAAAGAAAGCACAGAGCCCCAGATTTTATGTTGTCCTGGAGAGCTTGCAGAGCACTGGGGAAAAGCAGGCAGAGAATTCCCTGCTAGCACCTTCTCTGTGCCTGGGAAGCAGAAGTGTTCACATTGCTTCGCAGAATCTCTTTTGTGCAGAAAACAGTAACACTTGTTCAGAACGAAAGAAAGCACAGAGCCCCAGATTTTATGTTGTCCTGGAGAGCTTGCAGAGCACTGGGGAAAAGCAGGCAGAGAATTCCCTGCTAGCACCTTCTCTGTGCCTGGGAAACAGAAGTGTTCCCATTGCTTCGCAGAATCGCTTTTGTGCAGAAAACAGTAACACTTGTTCAGAACGAAAGAAAGCACAGAGCCCCAGATTTTATGTTGTCCTGGAGAGCTTGCAGAGCACTGGGGAAAGGCAGGCAGAGAATTCCCTGCTAGCACCTTCTCTGTGCCTGGGAAGCAGAAGTGTTCACATTGCTTCGCAGAATCGCTTTTGTGCAGAAAACAGTAACAGTTGTTCAGAACGAAGGAAAGCACAGAGCCCCAGATTTTATGTTGTCCTGGAGAGCTTGCAGAGCACTGGGGAAAGGCAGGCAGAGAATTCCCTGCTAGCACCTTCTCTGTGCCTGGGAAGCAGAAGTCTTCACATTGCTTCGCAGAATCGCTTTTGTGCAGAAAACAGTAACACTTGTTCAGAACGAAAGAAAGCACAGAGCCCCAGATTTTATGTTGTCCTGGAGAGCTTGCAGAGCACTGGGGAAAAACAGGCAGAGAATTCCCTGCTAGCACCTTCTCTGTGCCTGGGAAGCAGAAGTGTTCAAATTGCTTCGCAGAATCGCTTTTGTGCAGAAAACAGTAACACTTGTTCAGAACGAAAGAAAGCACAGAGCCCCAGATTTTATGTTGTCCTGGAGAGCTTGCAGAGCACTGGGGAAAAGCAGGCAGAGAATTCCCTGCTAGCACCTTCTCTGTGCCTGGGAAGCAGAAGTGTTCAAATTGCTTCGCAGAATCGCTTTTGTGCAGAAAAGAGTAACACTTGTTCAGAACGAAAGAAAGCACAGAGCCCCAGATTTTATGTTGTCCTGGAGAGCTTGCAGAGCACTGGGGAAAAGCAGGCAGAGAATTCCCTGCTAGCACCTTCTCTGTGCCTGGGAAACAGAAGTGTTCCCATTGCTTCGCAGAATCGCTTTTGTGCAGAAAACAGTAACACTTGTTCAGAACGAAAGAAAGCACAGAGCCCCAGATTTTATGTTGTCCTGGAGAGCTTGCAGAGCACTGGGGAAAGGCAGGCAGAGAATTCCCTGCTAGCACCTTCTCTGTGCCTGGGAAGCAGAAGTGTTCACATTGCTTCGCAGAATCGCTTTTGTGCAGAAAACAGTAACAGTTGTTCAGAACGAAGGAAAGCACAGAGCCCCAGATTTTATGTTGTCCTGGAGAGCTTGCAGAGCACTGGGGAAAGGCAGGCAGAGAATTCCCTGCTAGCACCTTCTCTGTGCCTGGGAAGCAGAAGTGTTCACATTGCTTCGCAGAATCGCTTTTGTGCAGAAAACAGTAACACTTGTTCAGAACGAAAGAAAGCACAGAGCCCCAGATTTTATGTTGTCCTGGAGAGCTTGCAGAGCACTGGGGAAAAACAGGCAGAGAATTCCCTGCTAGCACCTTCTCTGTGCCTGGGAAGCAGAAGTGTTCAAATTGCTTCGCAGAATCGCTTTTGTGCAGAAAACAGTAACACTTGTTCAGAACGAAAGAAAGCACAGAGCCCCAGATTTTATGTTGTCCTGGAGAGCTTGCAGAGCACTGGGGAAAAACAGGCAGAGAATTCCCTGATAGCACCTTCTCTGTGCCTGGGAAGCAGAAGTGTTCCCATTGCTTCGCAGAATCGCTTTTGTGCAGAAAACAGTAACACTTGTTCAGAACGAAAGAAAGCACAGAGCCCCAGATTTTATGTTGTCCTGGAGAGCTTGCAGAGCACTGGGGAAAAGCAGGCAGAGAATTCCCTGCTAGCACCTTCTCTGTGCCTGGGAAACAGAAGTGTTCCCATTGCTTCGCAGAATCGCTTTTGTGCAGAAAACAGTAACACTTGTTCAGAACGAAAGAAAGCACAGAGCCCCAGATTTTATGTTGTCCTGGAGAGCTTGCAGAGCACTGGGGAAAGGCAGGCAGAGAATTCCCTGCTAGCACCTTCTCTGTGCCTGGGAAGCAGAAGTGTTCACATTGCTTCGCAGAATCGCTTTTGTGCAGAAAACAGTAACACTTGTTCAGAACGAAAGAAAGCACAGAGCCCCAGATTTTATGTTGTCCTGGAGAGCTTGCAGAGCACTGGGGAAAGGCAGGCAGAGAATTCCCTGCTAGCACCTTCTCTGTGCCTGGGAAACAGAAGTGTTCCCATTGCTTCGCAGAATCGCTTTTGTGCAGAAAACAGTAACACTTGTTCAGAACGAAAGAAAGCACAGAGCCCCAGATTTTATGTTGTCCTGGAGAGCTTGCAGAGCACTGGGGAAAGGCAGGCAGAGAATTCCCTGCTAGCACCTTCTCTGTGCCTGGGAAGCAGAAGTGTTCACATTGCTTCGCAGAATCGCTTTTGTGCAGAAAACAGTAACAGTTGTTCAGAACGAAGGAAAGCACAGAGCCCCAGATTTTATGTTGTCCTGGAGAGCTTGCAGAGCACTGGGGAAAGGCAGGCAGAGAATTCCCTGCTAGCACCTTCTCTGTGCCTGGGAAGCAGAAGTGTTCACATTGCTTCGCAGAATCGCTTTTGTGCAGAAAACAGTAACACTTGTTCAGAACGAAAGAAAGCACAGAGCCCCAGATTTTATGTTGTCCTGGAGAGCTTGCAGAGCACTGGGGAAAAACAGGCAGAGAATTCCCTGCTAGCACCTTCTCTGTGCCTGGGAAGCAGAAGTGTTCAAATTGCTTCGCAGAATCGCTTTTGTGCAGAAAACAGTAACACTTGTTCAGAACGAAAGAAAGCACAGAGCCCCAGATTTTATGTTGTCCTGGAGAGCTTGCAGAGCACTGGGGAAAGGCAGGCAGAGAATTCCCTGCTAGCACCTTCTCTGTGCCTGGGAAACAGAAGTGTTCCCATTGCTTCGCAGAATCGCTTTTGTGCAGAAAACAGTAACACTTGTTCAGAACGAAAGAAAGCACAGAGCCCCAGATTTTATGTTGTCCTGGAGAGCTTGCAGAGCACTGGGGAAAGGCAGGCAGAGAATTCCCTGCTAGCACCTTCTCTGTGCCTGGGAAGCAGAAGTGTTCACATTGCTTCGCAGAATCGCTTTTGTGCAGAAAACAGTAACAGTTGTTCAGAACGAAGGAAAGCACAGAGCCCCAGATTTTATGTTGTCCTGGAGAGCTTGCAGAGCACTGGGGAAAGGCAGGCAGAGAATTCCCTGCTAGCACCTTCTCTGTGCCTGGGAAGCAGAAGTGTTCACATTGCTTCGCAGAATCGCTTTTGTGCAGAAAACAGTAACACTTGTTCAGAACGAAAGAAAGCACAGAGCCCCAGATTTTATGTTGTCCTGGAGAGCTTGCAGAGCACTGGGGAAAAACAGGCAGAGAATTCCCTGCTAGCACCTTCTCTGTGCCTGGGAAGCAGAAGTGTTCAAATTGCTTCGCAGAATCGCTTTTGTGCAGAAAACAGTAACACTTGTTCAGAACGAAAGAAAGCACAGAGCCCCAGATTTTATGTTGTCCTGGAGAGCTTGCAGAGCACTGGGGAAAAACAGGCAGAGAATTCCCTGCTAGCACCTTCTCTGTGCCTGGGAAGCAGAAGTGTTCCCATTGCTTCGCAGAATCGCTTTTGTGCAGAAAACAGTAACACTTGTTCAGAACGAAAGAAAGCACAGAGCCCCAGATTTTATGTTGTCCTGGAGAGCTTGCAGAGCACTGGGGAAAAGCAGGCAGAGAATTCCCTGCTAGCACCTTCTCTGTGCCTGGGAAACAGAAGTGTTCCCATTGCTTCGCAGAATCGCTTTTGTGCAGAAAACAGTAACACTTGTTCAGAACGAAAGAAAGCACAGAGCCCCAGATTTTATGTTGTCCTGGAGAGCTTGCAGAGCACTGGGGAAAGGCAGGCAGAGAATTCCCTGCTAGCACCTTCTCTGTGCCTGGGAAGCAGAAGTGTTCACATTGCTTCGCAGAATCGCTTTTGTGCAGAAAACAGTAACACTTGTTCAGAACGAAAGAAAGCACAGAGCCCCAGATTTTATGTTGTCCTGGAGAGCTTGCAGAGCACTGGGGAAAAGCAGGCAGAGAATTCCCTGCTAGCACCTTCTCTGTGCCTGGGAAGCAGAAGTGTTCACATTGCTTCGCAGAATCGCTTTTGTGCAGAAAACAGTAACAGTTGTTCAGAACGAAAGAAAGCACAGAGCCCCAGATTTTATGTTGTCCTGGAGAGCTTGCAGAGCACTGGGGAAAAGCAGGCAGAGAATTCCCTGCTAGCACCTTCTCTGTGCCTGGGAAGCAGAAGTGTTCCCATTGCTTCGCAGAATCGCTTTTGTGCAGAAAACAGTAACACTTGTTCAGAACGAAAGAAAGCACAGAGCCCCAGATTTTATGTTGTCCTGGAGAGCTTGCAGAGCACTGGGGAAAGGCAGGCAGAGAATTCCCTGCTAGCACCTTCTCTGTGCCTGGGAAGCAGAAGTGTTCACATTGCTTCGCAGAATCGCTTTTGTGCAGAAAACAGTAACAGTTGTTCAGAACGAAGGAAAGCACAGAGCCCCAGATTTTATGTTGTCCTGGAGAGCTTGCAGAGCACTGGGGAAAGGCAGGCAGAGAATTCCCTGCTAGCACCTTCTCTGTGCCTGGGAAGCAGAAGTGTTCACATTGCTTCGCAGAATCGCTTTTGTGCAGAAAACAGTAACACTTGTTCAGAACGAAAGAAAGCACAGAGCCCCAGATTTTATGTTGTCCTGGAGAGCTTGCAGAGCACTGGGGAAAAACAGGCAGAGAATTCCCTGCTAGCACCTTCTCTGTGCCTGGGAAGCAGAAGTGTTCAAATTGCTTCGCAGAATCGCTTTTGTGCAGAAAACAGTAACAGTTGTTCAGAACGAAAGAAAGCACAGAGCCCCAGATTTTATGTTGTCCTGGAGAGCTTGCAGAGCACTGGGGAAAAGCAGGCAGAGAATTCCCTGCTAGCACCTTCTCTGTGCCTGGGAAACAGAAGTGTTCCCATTGCTTCGCAGAATCGCTTTTGTGCAGAAAACAGTAACACTTGTTCAGAACGAAAGAAAGCACAGAGCCCCAGATTTTATGTTGTCCTGGAGAGCTTGCAGAGCACTGGGGAAAGGCAGGCAGAGAATTCCCTGCTAGCACCTTCTCTGTGCCTGGGAAGCAGAAGTGTTCACATTGCTTCGCAGAATCGCTTTTGTGCAGAAAACAGTAACACTTGTTCAGAACGAAAGAAAGCACAGAGCCCCAGATTTTATGTTGTCCTGGAGAGCTTGCAGAGCACTGGGGAAAAGCAGGCAGAGAATTCCCTGCTAGCACCTTCTCTGTGCCTGGGAAGCAGAAGTGTTCACATTGCTTCGCAGAATCGCTTTTGTGCAGAAAACAGTAACACTTGTTCAGAACGAAAGAAAGCACAGAGCCCCAGATTTTATGTTGTCCTGGAGAGCTTGCAGAGCACTGGGGAAAAGCAGGCAGAGAATTCCCTGCTAGCACCTTCTCTGTGCCTGGGAAACAGAAGTGTTCCCATTGCTTCGCAGAATCGCTTTTGTGCAGAAAACAGTAACACTTGTTCAGAACGAAAGAAAGCACAGAGCCCCAGATTTTATGTTGTCCTGGAGAGCTTGCAGAGCACTGGGGAAAGGCAGGCAGAGAATTCCCTGCTAGCACCTTCTCTGTGCCTGGGAAGCAGAAGTGTTCACATTGCTTCGCAGAATCGCTTTTGTGCAGAAAACAGTAACAGTTGTTCAGAACGAAGGAAAGCACAGAGCCCCAGATTTTATGTTGTCCTGGAGAGCTTGCAGAGCACTGGGGAAAGGCAGGCAGAGAATTCCCTGCTAGCACCTTCTCTGTGCCTGGGAAGCAGAAGTGTTCACATTGCTTCGCAGAATCGCTTTTGTGCAGAAAACAGTAACACTTGTTCAGAACGAAAGAAAGCACAGAGCCCCAGATTTTATGTTGTCCTGGAGAGCTTGCAGAGCACTGGGGAAAAACAGGCAGAGAATTCCCTGCTAGCACCTTCTCTGTGCCTGGGAAGCAGAAGTGTTCAAATTGCTTCGCAGAATCGCTTTTGTGCAGAAAACAGTAACAGTTGTTCAGAACGAAAGAAAGCACAGAGCCCCAGATTTTATGTTGTCCTGGAGAGCTTGCAGAGCACTGGGGAAAAGCAGGCAGAGAATTCCCTGCTAGCACCTTCTCTGTGCCTGGGAAGCAGAAGTGTTCACATTGCTTCGCAGAATCGCTTTTGTGCAGAAAACAGTAACACTTGTTCAGAACGAAAGAAAGCACAGAGCCCCAGATTTTATGTTGTCCTGGAGAGCTTGCAGAGCACTGGGGAAAAGCAGGCAGAGAATTCCCTGCTACCACCTTCTCTGTGCCTGGGAAACAGAAGTGTTCACATTGCTTCGCAGAATCGCTTTTGTGCAGAAAACAGTAACACTTGTTCAGAACGAAAGAAAGCACAGAGCCCCAGATTTTATGTTGTCCTGGAGAGCTTGCAGAGCACTGGGGAAAGGCAGGCAGAGAATTCCCTGCTAGCACCTTCTCTGTGCCTGGGAAGCAGAAGTGTTCACATTGCTTCGCAGAATCGCTTTTGTGCAGAAAACAGTAACATTTGTTCAGAACGAAAGAAAGCACAGAGCCCCAGATTTTATGTTGTCCTGGAGAGCTTGCAGAGCACTGGGGAAAAGCAGGCAGAGAATTCCCTGCTAGCACCTTCTCTGTGCCTGGGAAGCAGAAGTGTTCACATTGCTTCGCAGAATCGCTTTTGTGCAGAAAACAGTAACACTTGTTCAGAACGAAAGAAAGCACAGAGCCCCAGATTTTATGTTGTCCTGGAGAGCTTGCAGAGCACTGGGGAAAGGCAGGCAGAGAATTCCCTGCTAGCACCTTCTCTGTGCCTGGGAAGCAGAAGTGTTCACATTGCTTCGCAGAATCGCTTTTGTGCAGAAAACAGTAACAGTTGTTCAGAACGAAGGAAAGCACAGAGCCCCAGATTTTATGTTGTCCTGGAGAGCTTGCAGAGCACTGGGGAAAAGCAGGCAGAGAATTCCCTGCTAGCACCTTCTCTGTGCCTGGGAAGCAGAAGTGTTCACATTGCTTCGCAGAATCGCTTTTGTGCAGAAAACAGTAACACTTGTTCAGAACGAAAGAAAGCACAGAGCCCCAGATTTTATGTTGTCCTGGAGAGCTTGCAGAGCACTGGGGAAAAACAGGCAGAGAATTCCCTGCTAGCACCTTCTCTGTGCCTGGGAAGCAGAAGTGTTCAAATTGCTTCGCAGAATCGCTTTTGTGCAGAAAACAGTAACACTTGTTCAGAACGAAAGAAAGCACAGAGCCCCAGATTTTATGTTGTCCTGGAGAGCTTGCAGAGCACTGGGTAAAAGCAGGCAGAGAATTCCCTGCTAGCACCTTCTCTGTGCCTGGGAAGCAGAAGTGTTCAAATTGCTTCGCAGAATCGCTTTTGTGCAGAAAAGAGTAACACTTGTTCAGAACGAAAGAAAGCACAGAGCCCCAGATTTTATGTTGTCCTGGAGAGCTTGCAGAGCACTGGGGAAAAGCAGGCAGAGAATTCCCTGCTACCACCTTCTCTGTGCCTGGGAAACAGAAGTGTTCACATTGCTTCGCAGAATCGCTTTTGTGCAGAAAACAGTAACACTTGTTCAGAACGAAGGAAAGCACAGAGCCCCAGATTTTATGTTGTCCTGGAGAGCTTGCAGAGCACTGGGGAAAGGCAGGCAGAGAATTCCCTGCTAGCACCTTCTCTGTGCCTGGGAAGCAGAAGTGTTCACATTGCTTCGCAGAATCGCTTTTGTGCAGAAAACAGTAACAGTTGTTCAGAACGAAAGAAAGCACAGAGCCCCAGATTTTATGTTGTCCTGGAGAGCTTGCAGAGCACTGGGGAAAAGCAGGCAGAGAATTCCCTGCTAGCACCTTCTCTGTGCCTGGGAAGCAGAAGTCTTCACATTGCTTCGCAGAATCGCTTTTGTGCAGAAAACAGTAACACTTGTTCAGAACGAAAGAAAGCACAGAGCCCCAGATTTTATGTTGTCCTGGAGAGCTTGCAGAGCACTGGGGAAAGGCAGGCAGAGAATTCCCTGCTAGCACCTTCTCTGTGCCTGGGAAGCAGAAGTGTTCCCATTGCTTCGCAGAATCGCTTTTGTGCAGAAAACAGTAACACTTGTTCAGAACGAAGAAAAGCACAGAGCCCCAGATTTTATGTTGTCCTGGAGAGCTTGCAGAGCACTGGGGAAAGGCAGGCAGAGAATTCCCTGCTAGCACCTTCTCTGTGCCTGGGAAGCAGAAGTGTTCACATTGCTTCGCAGAATCGCTTTTGTGCAGAAAACAATAACACTTGTTCAGAACGAAAGAAAGCACAGAGCCCCAGATTTTATGTTGTCCTGGAGAGCTTGCAGAGCACTGGGGAAAGGCAGGCAGAGAATTCCCTGCTAGCACCTTCTCTGTGCCTGGGAAGCAGAAGTGTTCCCATTGCTTCGCAGAATCGCTTTTGTGCAGAAAACAGTAACACTTGTTCAGAACGAAAGAAAGCACAGAGCCCCAGATTTTATGTTGTCCTGGAGAGCTTGCAGAGCACTGGGGAAAAGCAGGCAGAGAATTCCCTGCTACCACCTTCTCTGTGCCTGGGAAACAGAAGTGTTCACATTGCTTCGCAGAATCGCTTTTGTGCAGAAAACAGTAACACTTGTTCAGAACGAAGGAAAGCACAGAGCCCCAGATTTTATGTTGTCCTGGAGAGCTTGCAGAGCACTGGGGAAAGGCAGGCAGAGAATTCCCTGCTAGCACCTTCTCTGTGCCTGGGAAGCAGAAGTGTTCACATTGCTTCGCAGAATCGCTTTTGTGCAGAAAACAATAACACTTGTTCAGAACGAAAGAAAGCACAGAGCCCCAGATTTTATGTTGTCCTGGAGAGCTTGCAGAGCACTGGGGAAAAGCAGGCAGAGAATTCCCTGCTAGCACCTTCTCTGTGCCTGGGAAGCAGAAGTGTTCACATTGCTTCGCAGAATCGCTTTTGTGCAGAAAACAGTAACACTTGTTCAGAACGAAAGAAAGCACAGAGCCCCAGATTTTATGTTGTCCTGGAGAGCTTGCAGAGCACTGGGGAAAAGCAGGCAGAGAATTCCCTGCTACCACCTTCTCTGTGCCTGGGAAACAGAAGTGTTCCCATTGCTTCGCAGAATCGCTTTTGTGCAGAAAACAGTAACACTTGTTCAGAACGAAGGAAAGCACAGAGCCCCAGATTTTATGTTGTCCTGGAGAGCTTGCAGAGCACTGGGGAAAGGCAGGCAGAGAATTCCCTGCTAGCACCTTCTCTGTGCCTGGGAAGTAGAAGTCTTCACATTGCTTCGCAGAATCGCTTTTGTGCAGAAAACAGTAACACTTGTTCAGAACGAAAGAAAGCACAGAGCCCCAGATTTTATGTTGTCCTGGAGAGCTTGCAGAGCACTGGGGAAAAGCAGTCAGAGAATTCCCTGCTAGCACCTTCTCTGTGCCTGGGAAGCAGAAGTGTTCACATTGCTTCGCAGAATCGCTTTTGTGCAGAAAACAGTAACACTTGTTCAGAACGAAAGAAAGCACAGAGCCCCAGATTTTATGTTGTCCTGGAGAGCTTGCAGAGCACTGGGGAAAAGCAGTCAGAGAATTCCCTGCTAGCACCTTCTCTGTGCCTGGGAAGCAGAAGTGTTCACATTGCTTCGCAGAATCGCTTTTGTGCAGAAAACAGTAACACTTGTTCAGAATGAAAGAAAGCACAGAGCCCCAGATTTTATGTTGTCCTGGAGAGTTTGCAGAGCACTGGGGAAAAGCAGGCAGAGAATTCCCTGCTAGCACCTTCTCTGTGCCTGGGAAACAGAAGTGTTCCCATTGCTTCGCAGAATCGCTTTTGTGCAGAAAACAGTAACACTTGTTCAGAACGAAAGAAAGCACAGAGCCCCAGATTTTATGTTGTCCTGGAGAGCTTGCAGAGCACTGGGGAAAGGCAGGCAGAGAATTCCCTGCTAGCACCTTCTCTGTGCCTGGGAAGCAGAAGTGTTCACATTGCTTCGCAGAATCGCTTTTGTGCAGAAAACAGTAACACTTGTTCAGAACGAAGGAAAGCACAGAGCCCCAGATTTTATGTTGTCCTGGAGAGCTTGCAGAGCACTGGGGAAAGGCAGGCAGAGAATTCCCTGCTAGCACCTTCTCTGTGCCTGGGAAGCAGAAGTGTTCACATTGCTTCGCAGAATCGCTTTTGTGCAGAAAACAGTAACACTTGTTCAGAACGAAAGAAAGCACAGAGCCCCAGATTTTATGTTGTCCTGGAGAGCTTGCAGAGCACTGGGGAAAAACAGGCAGAGAATTCCCTGCTAGCACCTTCTCTGTGCCTGGGAAGCAGAAGTGTTCAAATTGCTTCGCAGAATCGCTTTTGTGCAGAAAACAGTAACACTTGTTCAGAACGAAAGAAAGCACAGAGCCCCAGATTTTATGTTGTCCTGGAGAGCTTGCAGAGCACTGGGGAAAAGCAGGCAGAGAATTCCCTGCTAGCACCTTCTCTGTGCCTGGGAAGCAGAAGTCTTCACATTGCTTCGCAGAATCGCTTTTGTGCAGAAAACAGTAACACTTGTTCAGAATGAAAGAAAGCACAGAGCCCCAGATTTTATGTTGTCCTGGAGAGCTTGCAGAGCACTGGGGAAAAGCAGGCAGAGAATTCCCTGCTAGCACCTTCTCTGTGCCTGGGAAGCAGAAGTGTTCACATTGCTTCGCAGAATCGCTTTTGTGCAGAAAACAGTAACACTTGTTCAGAACGAAAGAAAGCACAGAGCCCCAGATTTTATGTTGTCCTGGAGAGCTTGCAGAGCACTGGGGAAAAGCAGGCAGAGAATTCCCTGCTAGCACCTTCTCTGTGCCTGGGAAGCAGAAGTGTTCACATTGCTTCGCAGAATCGCTTTTGTGCAGAAAACAGTAACACTTGTTCAGAACGAAAGAAAGCACAGAGCCCCAGATTTTATGTTGTCCTGGAGAGCTTGCAGAGCACTGGGGAAAAGCAGGCAGAGAATTCCCTGCTAGCACCTTCTCTGTGCCTGGGAAGCAGAAGTGTTCAAATTGCTTCGCAGAATCGCTTTTGTGCAGAAAACAGTAACACTTGTTCAGAACGAAGGAAAGCACAGAGCCCCAGATTTTATGTTGTCCTGGAGAGCTTGCAGAGCACTGGGGAAAGGCAGGCAGAGAATTCCCTGCTAGCACCTTCTCTGTGCCTGGGAAGCAGAAGTCTTCACATTGCTTCGCAGAATCGCTTTTGTGCAGAAAACAATAACACTTGTTCAGAACGAAAGAAAGCACAGAGCCCCAGATTTTATGTTGTCCTGGAGAGCTTGCAGAGCACTGGGGAAAAGCAGGCAGAGAATTCCCTGCTAGCACCTTCTCTGTGCCTTGGAAGCAGAAGTGTTCACATTGCTTCGCAGAATCGCTTTTGTGCAGAAAACAGTAACACTTGTTCAGAACGAAAGAAAGCACAGAGCCCCAGATTTTATGTTGTCCTGGAGAGCTTGCAGAGCACTGGGGAAAAGCAGGCAGAGAATTCCCTGCTAGCACCTTCTCTGTGCCTGGGAAGCAGAAGTCTTCACATTGCTTCGCAGAATCGCTTTTGTGCAGAAAACAGTAACACTTGTTCAGAATGAAAGAAAGCACAGAGCCCCAGATTTTATGTTGTCCTGGAGAGCTTGCAGAGCACTGGGGAAAAACAGGCAGAGAATTCCCTGCTAGCACCTTCTCTGTGCCTGGGAAGCAGAAGTGTTCAAATTGCTTCGCAGAATCGCTTTTGTGCAGAAAACAGTAACACTTGTTCAGAACGAAAGAAAGCACAGAGCCCCAGATTTTATGTTGTCCTGGAGAGCTTGCAGAGCACTGGGGAAAAACAGGCAGAGAATTCCCTGCTAGCACCTTCTCTGTGCCTGGGAAGCAGAAGTGTTCACATTGCTTCGCAGAATCGCTTTTGTGCAGAAAACAGTAACACTTGTTCAGAATGAAAGAAAGCACAGAGCCCCAGATTTTATGTTGTCCTGGAGAGCTTGCAGAGCACTGGGGAAAAGCAGGCAGAGAATTCCCTGCTAGCACCTTCTCTGTGCCTGGGAAGCAGAAGTGTTCCCATTGCTTCGCAGAATCGCTTTTGTGCAGAAAACAGTAACACTTGTTCAGAACGAAAGAAAGCACAGAGCCCCAGATTTTATGTTGTCCTGGAGAGCTTGCAGAGCACTGGGGAAAAGCAGGCAGAGAATTCCCTGCTACCACCTTCTCTGTGCCTGGGAAACAGAAGTGTTCACATTGCTTCGCAGAATCGCTTTTGTGCAGAAAACAGTAACACTTGTTCAGAACGAAGGAAAGCACAGAGCCCCAGATTTTATGTTGTCCTGGAGAGCTTGCAGAGCACTGGGGAAAGGCAGGCAGAGAATTCCCTGCTAGCACCTTCTCTGTGCCTGGGAAGTAGAAGTCTTCACATTGCTTCGCAGAATCGCTTTTGTGCAGAAAACAATAACACTTGTTCAGAACGAAAGAAAGCACAGAGCCCCAGATTTTATGTTGTCCTGGAGAGCTTGCAGAGCACTGGGGAAAAGCAGGCAGAGAATTCCCTGCTAGCACCTTCTCTGTGCCTGGGAAGCAGAAGTGTTCACATTGCTTCGCAGAATCGCTTTTGTGCAGAAAACAGTAACACTTGTTCAGAACGAAAGAAAGCACAGAGCCCCAGATTTTATGTTGTCCTGGAGAGCTTGCAGAGCACTGGGGAAAAGCAGTCAGAGAATTCCCTGCTAGCACCTTCTCTGTGCCTGGGAAGCAGAAGTGTTCACATTGCTTCGCAGAATCGCTTTTGTGCAGAAAACAGTAACACTTGTTCAGAATGAAAGAAAGCACAGAGCCCCAGATTTTATGTTGTCCTGGAGAGCTTGCAGAGCACTGGGGAAAAGCAGGCAGAGAATTCCCTGCTAGCACCTTCTCTGTGCCTGGGAAACAGAAGTGTTCCCATTGCTTCGCAGAATCGCTTTTGTGCAGAAAACAGTAACACTTGTTCAGAACGAAAGAAAGCACAGAGCCCCAGATTTTATGTTGTCCTGGAGAGCTTGCAGAGCACTGGGGAAAGGCAGGCAGAGAATTCCCTGCTAGCACCTTCTCTGTGCCTGGGAAGCAGAAGTGTTCACATTGCTTCGCAGAATCGCTTTTGTGCAGAAAACAGTAACACTTGTTCAGAACGAAGGAAAGCACAGAGCCCCAGATTTTATGTTGTCCTGGAGAGCTTGCAGAGCACTGGGGAAAGGCAGGCAGAGAATTCCCTGCTAGCACCTTCTCTGTGCCTGGGAAGTAGAAGTCTTCACATTGCTTCGCAGAATCGCTTTTGTGCAGAAAACAATAACACTTGTTCAGAACGAAAGAAAGCACAGAGCCCCAGATTTTATGTTGTCCTGGAGAGCTTGCAGAGCACTGGGGAAAAGCAGGCAGAGAATTCCCTGCTAGCACCTTCTCTGTGCCTGGGAAGCAGAAGTGTTCACATTGCTTCGCAGAATCGCTTTTGTGCAGAAAACAGTAACACTTGTTCAGAACGAAAGAAAGCACAGAGCCCCAGATTTTATGTTGTCCTGGAGAGCTTGCAGAGCACTGGGGAAAAGCAGGCAGAGAATTCCCTGCTAGCACCTTCTCTGTGCCTGGGAAGCAGAAGTGTTCACATTGCTTCGCAGAATCGCTTTTGTGCAGAAAACAGTAACACTTGTTCAGAATGAAAGAAAGCACAGAGCCCCAGATTTTATGTTGTCCTGGAGAGCTTGCAGAGCACTGGGGAAAAGCAGGCAGAGAATTCCCTGCTAGCACCTTCTCTGTGCCTGGGAAACAGAAGTGTTCCCATTGCTTCGCAGAATCGCTTTTGTGCAGAAAACAGTAACACTTGTTCAGAACGAAAGAAAGCACAGAGCCCCAGATTTTATGTTGTCCTGGAGAGCTTGCAGAGCACTGGGGAAAGGCAGGCAGAGAATTCCCTGCTAGCACCTTCTCTGTGCCTGGGAAGCAGAAGTGTTCACATTGCTTCGCAGAATCGCTTTTGTGCAGAAAACAGTAACACTTGTTCAGAACGAAGGAAAGCACAGAGCCCCAGATTTTATGTTGTCCTGGAGAGCTTGCAGAGCACTGGGGAAAGGCAGGCAGAGAATTCCCTGCTAGCACCTTCTCTGTGCCTGGGAAGCAGAAGTGTTCACATTGCTTCGCAGAATCGCTTTTGTGCAGAAAACAGTAACACTTGTTCAGAACGAAAGAAAGCACAGAGCCCCAGATTTTATGTTGTCCTGGAGAGCTTGCAGAGCACTGGGGAAAAACAGGCAGAGAATTCCCTGCTAGCACCTTCTCTGTGCCTGGGAAGCAGAAGTGTTCACATTGCTTCGCAGAATCGCTTTTGTGCAGAAAACAGTAACACTTGTTCAGAACGAAAGAAAGCACAGAGCCCCAGATTTTATGTTGTCCTGGAGAGCTTGCAGAGCACTGGGGAAAAGCAGGCAGAGAATTCCCTGCTAGCACCTTCTCTGTGCCTGGGAAGCAGAAGTCTTCACATTGCTTCGCAGAATCGCTTTTGTGCAGAAAACAGTAACACTTGTTCAGAATGAAAGAAAGCACAGAGCCCCAGATTTTATGTTGTCCTGGAGAGCTTGCAGAGCACTGGGGAAAAGCAGGCAGAGAATTCCCTGCTAGCACCTTCTCTGTGCCTGGGAAGCAGAAGTGTTCACATTGCTTCGCAGAATCGCTTTTGTGCAGAAAACAGTAACACTTGTTCAGAACGAAAGAAAGCACAGAGCCCCAGATTTTATGTTGTCCTGGAGAGCTTGCAGAGCACTGGGGAAAAGCAGGCAGAGAATTCCCTGCTAGCACCTTCTCTGTGCCTGGGAAGCAGAAGTGTTCACATTGCTTCGCAGAATCGCTTTTGTGCAGAAAACAGTAACACTTGTTCAGAACGAAGGAAAGCACAGAGCCCCAGATTTTATGTTGTCCTGGAGAGCTTGCAGAGCACTGGGGAAAGGCAGGCAGAGAATTCCCTGCTAGCACCTTCTCTGTGCCTGGGAAGCAGAAGTCTTCACATTGCTTCGCAGAATCGCTTTTGTGCAGAAAACAATAACACTTGTTCAGAACGAAAGAAAGCACAGAGCCCCAGATTTTATGTTGTCCTGGAGAGCTTGCAGAGCACTGGGGAAAAGCAGGCAGAGAATTCCCTGCTAGCACCTTCTCTGTGCTGGGAAGCAGAAGTGTTCAAATTGCTTCGCAGAATCGCTTTTGTGCAGAAAACAGTAACACTTTTTCAGAACGAAGGAAAGCACAGAGCCCCAGATTTTATGTTGTCCTGGAGAGCTTGCAGAGCACTGGGGAAAAACAGGCAGAGAATTCCCTGCTAGCACCTTCTCTGTGCCTGGGAAGCAGAAGTGTTCAAATTGCTTCGCAGAATCGCTTTTGTGCAGAAAACAGTAACACTTGTTCAGAACGAAAGAAAGCACAGAGCCCCAGATTTTATGTTGTCCTGGAGAGCTTGCAGAGCACTGGGGAAAAGCAGGCAGAGAATTCCCTGCTAGCACCTTCTCTGTGCCTGGGAAGCAGAAGTGTTCACATTGCTTCGCAGAATCGCTTTTGTGCAGAAAACAGTAACACTTGTTCAGAACGAAAGAAAGCACAGAGCCCCAGATTTTATGTTGTCCTGGAGAGCTTGCAGAGCACTGGGGAAAAGCAGGCAGAGAATTCCCTGCTAGCACCTTCTCTGTGCCTGGGAAGCAGAAGTGTTCACATTGCTTCGCAGAATCGCTTTTGTGCAGAAAACAGTAACACTTGTTCAGAACGAAGGAAAGCACAGAGCCCCAGATTTTATGTTGTCCTGGAGAGCTTGCAGAGCACTGGGGAAAGGCAGGCAGAGAATTCCCTGCTAGCACCTTCTCTGTGCCTGGGAAGCAGAAGTCTTCACATTGCTTCGCAGAATCGCTTTTGTGCAGAAAACAATAACACTTGTTCAGAACGAAAGAAAGCACAGAGCCCCAGATTTTATGTTGTCCTGGAGAGCTTGCAGAGCACTGGGGAAAAGCAGGCAGAGAATTCCCTGCTAGCACCTTCTCTGTGCTGGGAAGCAGAAGTGTTCAAATTGCTTCGCAGAATCGCTTTTGTGCAGAAAACAGTAACACTTGTTCAGAACGAAAGAAAGCACAGAGCCCCAGATTTTATGTTGTCCTGGAGAGCTTGCAGAGCACTGGGGAAAAGCAGGCAGAGAATTCCCTGCTAGCACCTTCTCTGTGCCTGGGAAGCAGAAGTCTTCACATTGCTTCGCAGAATCGCTTTTGTGCAGAAAACAGTAACACTTGTTCAGAACGAAGGAAAGCACAGAGCCCCAGATTTTATGTTGTCCTGGAGAGCTTGCAGAGCACTGGGGAAAGGCAGGCAGAGAATTCCCTGCTAGCACCTTCTCTGTGCCTGGGAAGCAGAAGTGTTCACATTGCTTCGCAGAATCGCTTTTGTGCAGAAAACAGTAACAGTTGTTCAGAACGAAGGAAAGCACAGAGCCCCAGATTTTATGTTGTCCTGGAGAGCTTGCAGAGCACTGGGGAAAGGCAGGCAGAGAATTCCCTGCTAGCACCTTCTCTGTGCCTGGGAAGCAGAAGTGTTCACATTGCTTCGCAGAATCGCTTTTGTGCAGAAAACAGTAACACTTGTTCAGAACGAAGGAAAGCACAGAGCCCCAGATTTTATGTTGTCCTGGAGAGCTTGCAGAGCACTGGGGAAAGGCAGGCAGAGAATTCCCTGCTAGCACCTTCTCTGTGCCTGGGAAGCAGAAGTGTTCACATTGCTTCGCAGAATCGCTTTTGTGCAGAAAACAGTAACACTTGTTCAGAATGAAAGAAAGCACAGAGCCCCAGATTTTATGTTGTCCTGGAGAGCTTGCAGAGCACTGGGGAAAAGCAGGCAGAGAATTCCCTGCTAGCACCTTCTCTGTGCCTGGGAAACAGAAGTGTTCCCATTGCTTCGCAGAATCGCTTTTGTGCAGAAAACAGTAACACTTGTTCAGAACGAAAGAAAGCACAGAGCCCCAGATTTTATGTTGTCCTGGAGAGCTTGCAGAGCACTGGGGAAAGGCAGGCAGAGAATTCCCTGCTAGCACCTTCTCTGTGCCTGGGAAGCAGAAGTGTTCACATTGCTTCGCAGAATCGCTTTTGTGCAGAAAACAGTAACACTTGTTCAGAACGAAGGAAAGCACAGAGCCCCAGATTTTATGTTGTCCTGGAGAGCTTGCAGAGCACTGGGGAAAGGCAGGCAGAGAATTCCCTGCTAGCACCTTCTCTGTGCCTGGGAAGCAGAAGTGTTCACATTGCTTCGCAGAATCGCTTTTGTGCAGAAAACAGTAACACTTGTTCAGAACGAAAGAAAGCACAGAGCCCCAGATTTTATGTTGTCCTGGAGAGCTTGCAGAGCACTGGGGAAAAACAGGCAGAGAATTCCCTGCTAGCACCTTCTCTGTGCCTGGGAAGCAGAAGTGTTCACATTGCTTCGCAGAATCGCTTTTGTGCAGAAAACAGTAACACTTGTTCAGAACGAAAGAAAGCACAGAGCCCCAGATTTTATGTTGTCCTGGAGAGCTTGCAGAGCACTGGGGAAAAGCAGGCAGAGAATTCCCTGCTAGCACCTTCTCTGTGCCTGGGAAGCAGAAGTCTTCACATTGCTTCGCAGAATCGCTTTTGTGCAGAAAACAGTAACACTTGTTCAGAATGAAAGAAAGCACAGAGCCCCAGATTTTATGTTGTCCTGGAGAGCTTGCAGAGCACTGGGGAAAAGCAGGCAGAGAATTCCCTGCTAGCACCTTCTCTGTGCCTGGGAAGCAGAAGTGTTCACATTGCTTCGCAGAATCGCTTTTGTGCAGAAAACAGTAACACTTGTTCAGAACGAAAGAAAGCACAGAGCCCCAGATTTTATGTTGTCCTGGAGAGCTTGCAGAGCACTGGGGAAAAGCAGGCAGAGAATTCCCTGCTAGCACCTTCTCTGTGCCTGGGAAGCAGAAGTGTTCACATTGCTTCGCAGAATCGCTTTTGTGCAGAAAACAGTAACACTTGTTCAGAACGAAGGAAAGCACAGAGCCCCAGATTTTATGTTGTCCTGGAGAGCTTGCAGAGCACTGGGGAAAGGCAGGCAGAGAATTCCCTGCTAGCACCTTCTCTGTGCCTGGGAAGCAGAAGTCTTCACATTGCTTCGCAGAATCGCTTTTGTGCAGAAAACAATAACACTTGTTCAGAACGAAAGAAAGCACAGAGCCCCAGATTTTATGTTGTCCTGGAGAGCTTGCAGAGCACTGGGGAAAAGCAGGCAGAGAATTCCCTGCTAGCACCTTCTCTGTGCTGGGAAGCAGAAGTGTTCAAATTGCTTCGCAGAATCGCTTTTGTGCAGAAAACAGTAACACTTTTTCAGAACGAAGGAAAGCACAGAGCCCCAGATTTTATGTTGTCCTGGAGAGCTTGCAGAGCACTGGGGAAAAACAGGCAGAGAATTCCCTGCTAGCACCTTCTCTGTGCCTGGGAAGCAGAAGTGTTCAAATTGCTTCGCAGAATCGCTTTTGTGCAGAAAACAGTAACACTTGTTCAGAACGAAAGAAAGCACAGAGCCCCAGATTTTATGTTGTCCTGGAGAGCTTGCAGAGCACTGGGGAAAAGCAGGCAGAGAATTCCCTGCTAGCACCTTCTCTGTGCCTGGGAAGCAGAAGTGTTCACATTGCTTCGCAGAATCGCTTTTGTGCAGAAAACAGTAACACTTGTTCAGAACGAAAGAAAGCACAGAGCCCCAGATTTTATGTTGTCCTGGAGAGCTTGCAGAGCACTGGGGAAAAGCAGGCAGAGAATTCCCTGCTAGCACCTTCTCTGTGCCTGGGAAGCAGAAGTGTTCACATTGCTTCGCAGAATCGCTTTTGTGCAGAAAACAGTAACACTTGTTCAGAACGAAGGAAAGCACAGAGCCCCAGATTTTATGTTGTCCTGGAGAGCTTGCAGAGCACTGGGGAAAGGCAGGCAGAGAATTCCCTGCTAGCACCTTCTCTGTGCCTGGGAAGCAGAAGTCTTCACATTGCTTCGCAGAATCGCTTTTGTGCAGAAAACAATAACACTTGTTCAGAACGAAAGAAAGCACAGAGCCCCAGATTTTATGTTGTCCTGGAGAGCTTGCAGAGCACTGGGGAAAAGCAGGCAGAGAATTCCCTGCTAGCACCTTCTCTGTGCTGGGAAGCAGAAGTGTTCAAATTGCTTCGCAGAATCGCTTTTGTGCAGAAAACAGTAACACTTGTTCAGAACGAAAGAAAGCACAGAGCCCCAGATTTTATGTTGTCCTGGAGAGCTTGCAGAGCACTGGGGAAAAGCAGGCAGAGAATTCCCTGCTAGCACCTTCTCTGTGCCTGGGAAGCAGAAGTCTTCACATTGCTTCGCAGAATCGCTTTTGTGCAGAAAACAGTAACACTTGTTCAGAACGAAGGAAAGCACAGAGCCCCAGATTTTATGTTGTCCTGGAGAGCTTGCAGAGCACTGGGGAAAGGCAGGCAGAGAATTCCCTGCTAGCACCTTCTCTGTGCCTGGGAAGCAGAAGTGTTCACATTGCTTCGCAGAATCGCTTTTGTGCAGAAAACAGTAACAGTTGTTCAGAACGAAGGAAAGCACAGAGCCCCAGATTTTATGTTGTCCTGGAGAGCTTGCAGAGCACTGGGGAAAGGCAGGCAGAGAATTCCCTGCTAGCACCTTCTCTGTGCCTGGGAAGCAGAAGTGTTCACATTGCTTCACAGAATCGCTTTTGTGCAGAAAACAGTAACACTTGTTCAGAACGAAGGAAAGCACAGAGCCCCAGATTTTATGTTGTCCTGGAGAGCTTGCAGAGCACTGGGGAAAGGCAGGCAGAGAATTCCCTGCTAGCACCTTCTCTGTGCCTGGGAAGCAGAAGTGTTCACATTGCTTCGCAGAATCGCTTTTGTGCAGAAAACAGTAACAGTTGTTCAGAACGAAGGAAAGCACAGAGCCCCAGATTTTATGTTGTCCTGGAGAGCTTGCAGAGCACTGGGGAAAGGCAGGCAGAGAATTCCCTGCTAGCACCTTCTCTGTGCCTGGGAAGCAGAAGTGTTCACATTGCTTCGCAGAATCGCTTTTGTGCAGAAAACAGTAACACTTGTTCAGAACGAAAGAAAGCACAGAGCCCCAGATTTTATGTTGTCCTGGAGAGCTTGCAGAGCACTGGGGAAAAACAGGCAGAGAATTCCCTGCTAGCACCTTCTCTGTGCCTGGGAAGCAGAAGTGTTCAAATTGCTTCGCAGAATCGCTTTTGTGCAGAAAACAGTAACAGTTGTTCAGAACGAAAGAAAGCACAGAGCCCCAGATTTTATGTTGTCCTGGAGAGCTTGCAGAGCACTGGGGAAAAGCAGGCAGAGAATTCCCTGCTAGCACCTTCTCTGTGCCTGGGAAACAGAAGTGTTCCCATTGCTTCGCAGAATCGCTTTTGTGCAGAAAACAGTAACACTTGTTCAGAACGAAAGAAAGCACAGAGCCCCAGATTTTATGTTGTCCTGGAGAGCTTGCAGAGCACTGGGGAAAAGCAGGCAGAGAATTCCCTGCTAGCACCTTCTCTGTGCCTGGGAAGCAGAAGTGTTCACATTGCTTCGCAGAATCGCTTTTGTGCAGAAAACAGTAACAGTTGTTCAGAACGAAAGAAAGCACAGAGCCCCAGATTTTATGTTGTCCTGGAGAGCTTGCAGAGCACTGGGGAAAAGCAGGCAGAGAATTCCCTGCTAGCACCTTCTCTGTGCCTGGGAAGCAGAAGTGTTCACATTGCTTCGCAGAATCGCTTTTGTGCAGAAAACAGTAACACTTGTTCAGAACGAAAGAAAGCACAGAGCCCCAGATTTTATGTTGTCCTGGAGAGCTTGCAGAGCACTGGGGAAAGGCAGGCAGAGAATTCCCTGCTAGCACCTTCTCTGTGCCTGGGAAGCAGAAGTGTTCACATTGCTTCGCAGAATCGCTTTTGTGCAGAAAACAGTAACACTTGTTCAGAACGAAAGAAAGCACAGAGCCCCAGATTTTATGTTGTCCTGGAGAGCTTGCAGAGCACTGGGGAAAGGCAGGCAGAGAATTCCCTGCTAGCACCTTCTCTGTGCCTGGGAAGCAGAAGTGTTCACATTGCTTCGCAGAATCGCTTTTGTGCAGAAAACAGTAACACTTGTTCAGAACGAAAGAAAGCACAGAGCCCCAGATTTTATGTTGTCCTGGAGAGCTTGCAGAGCACTGGGGAAAAACAGGCAGAGAATTCCCTGCTAGCACCTTCTCTGTGCCTGGGAAGCAGAAGTGTTCAAATTGCTTCGCAGAATCGCTTTTGTGCAGAAAACAGTAACAGTTGTTCAGAACGAAAGAAAGCACAGAGCCCCAGATTTTATGTTGTCCTGGAGAGCTTGCAGAGCACTGGGGAAAAGCAGGCAGAGAATTCCCTGCTAGCACCTTCTCTGTGCCTGGGAAGCAGAAGTGTTCACATTGCTTCGCAGAATCGCTTTTGTGCAGAAAACAGTAACACTTGTTCAGAACGAAAGAAAGCACAGAGCCCCAGATTTTATGTTGTCCTGGAGAGCTTGCAGAGCACTGGGGAAAAGCAGGCAGAGAATTCCCTGCTACCACCTTCTCTGTGCCTGGGAAACAGAAGTGTTCACATTGCTTCGCAGAATCGCTTTTGTGCAGAAAACAGTAACACTTGTTCAGAACGAAAGAAAGCACAGAGCCCCAGATTTTATGTTGTCCTGGAGAGCTTGCAGAGCACTGGGGAAAGGCAGGCAGAGAATTCCCTGCTAGCACCTTCTCTGTGCCTGGGAAGCAGAAGTGTTCACATTGCTTCGCAGAATCGCTTTTGTGCAGAAAACAGTAACATTTGTTCAGAACGAAAGAAAGCACAGAGCCCCAGATTTTATGTTGTCCTGGAGAGCTTGCAGAGCACTGGGGAAAAGCAGGCAGAGAATTCCCTGCTAGCACCTTCTCTGTGCCTGGGAAGCAGAAGTGTTCACATTGCTTCGCAGAATCGCTTTTGTGCAGAAAACAGTAACACTTGTTCAGAACGAAAGAAAGCACAGAGCCCCAGATTTTATGTTGTCCTGGAGAGCTTGCAGAGCACTGGGGAAAGGCAGGCAGAGAATTCCCTGCTAGCACCTTCTCTGTGCCTGGGAAGCAGAAGTGTTCACATTGCTTCGCAGAATCGCTTTTGTGCAGAAAACAGTAACAGTTGTTCAGAACGAAGGAAAGCACAGAGCCCCAGATTTTATGTTGTCCTGGAGAGCTTGCAGAGCACTGGGGAAAAGCAGGCAGAGAATTCCCTGCTAGCACCTTCTCTGTGCCTGGGAAGCAGAAGTGTTCACATTGCTTCGCAGAATCGCTTTTGTGCAGAAAACAGTAACACTTGTTCAGAACGAAAGAAAGCACAGAGCCCCAGATTTTATGTTGTCCTGGAGAGCTTGCAGAGCACTGGGGAAAAACAGGCAGAGAATTCCCTGCTAGCACCTTCTCTGTGCCTGGGAAGCAGAAGTGTTCAAATTGCTTCGCAGAATCGCTTTTGTGCAGAAAACAGTAACACTTGTTCAGAACGAAAGAAAGCACAGAGCCCCAGATTTTATGTTGTCCTGGAGAGCTTGCAGAGCACTGGGGAAAAGCAGGCAGAGAATTCCCTGCTAGCACCTTCTCTGTGCCTGGGAAGCAGAAGTGTTCAAATTGCTTCGCAGAATCGCTTTTGTGCAGAAAAGAGTAACACTTGTTCAGAACGAAAGAAAGCACAGAGCCCCAGATTTTATGTTGTCCTGGAGAGCTTGCAGAGCACTGGGGAAAAGCAGGCAGAGAATTCCCTGCTACCACCTTCTCTGTGCCTGGGAAACAGAAGTGTTCACATTGCTTCGCAGAATCGCTTTTGTGCAGAAAACAGTAACACTTGTTCAGAACGAAGGAAAGCACAGAGCCCCAGATTTTATGTTGTCCTGGAGAGCTTGCAGAGCACTGGGGAAAGGCAGGCAGAGAATTCCCTGCTAGCACCTTCTCTGTGCCTGGGAAGCAGAAGTGTTCACATTGCTTCGCAGAATCGCTTTTGTGCAGAAAACAGTAACAGTTGTTCAGAACGAAAGAAAGCACAGAGCCCCAGATTTTATGTTGTCCTGGAGAGCTTGCAGAGCACTGGGGAAAAGCAGGCAGAGAATTCCCTGCTAGCACCTTCTCTGTGCCTGGGAAGCAGAAGTCTTCACATTGCTTCGCAGAATCGCTTTTGTGCAGAAAACAGTAACACTTGTTCAGAACGAAAGAAAGCACAGAGCCCCAGATTTTATGTTGTCCTGGAGAGCTTGCAGAGCACTGGGGAAAGGCAGGCAGAGAATTCCCTGCTAGCACCTTCTCTGTGCCTGGGAAGCAGAAGTGTTCACATTGCTTCGCAGAATCGCTTTTGTGCAGAAAACAGTAACACTTGTTCAGAACGAAGGAAAGCACAGAGCCCCAGATTTTATGTTGTCCTGGAGAGCTTGCAGAGCACTGGGGAAAGGCAGGCAGAGAATTCCCTGCTAGCACCTTCTCTGTGCCTGGGAAGCAGAAGTGTTCACATTGCTTCGCAGAATCGCTTTTGTGCAGAAAACAATAACACTTGTTCAGAACGAAAGAAAGCACAGAGCCCCAGATTTTATGTTGTCCTGGAGAGCTTGCAGAGCACTGGGGAAAGGCAGGCAGAGAATTCCCTGCTAGCACCTTCTCTGTGCCTGGGAAGCAGAAGTGTTCCCATTGCTTCGCAGAATCGCTTTTGTGCAGAAAACAGTAACACTTGTTCAGAACGAAAGAAAGCACAGAGCCCCAGATTTTATGTTGTCCTGGAGAGCTTGCAGAGCACTGGGGAAAAGCAGGCAGAGAATTCCCTGCTACCACCTTCTCTGTGCCTGGGAAACAGAAGTGTTCACATTGCTTCGCAGAATCGCTTTTGTGCAGAAAACAGTAACACTTGTTCAGAACGAAGGAAAGCACAGAGCCCCAGATTTTATGTTGTCCTGGAGAGCTTGCAGAGCACTGGGGAAAGGCAGGCAGAGAATTCCCTGCTAGCACCTTCTCTGTGCCTGGGAAGCAGAAGTGTTCACATTGCTTCGCAGAATCGCTTTTGTGCAGAAAACAATAACACTTGTTCAGAACGAAAGAAAGCACAGAGCCCCAGATTTTATGTTGTCCTGGAGAGCTTGCAGAGCACTGGGGAAAAGCAGGCAGAGAATTCCCTGCTAGCACCTTCTCTGTGCCTGGGAAGCAGAAGTGTTCACATTGCTTCGCAGAATCGCTTTTGTGCAGAAAACAGTAACACTTGTTCAGAACGAAAGAAAGCACAGAGCCCCAGATTTTATGTTGTCCTGGAGAGCTTGCAGAGCACTGGGGAAAAGCAGGCAGAGAATTCCCTGCTACCACCTTCTCTGTGCCTGGGAAGCAGAAGTGTTCACATTGCTTCGCAGAATCGCTTTTGTGCAGAAAACAGTAACACTTGTTCAGAACGAAGGAAAGCACAGAGCCCCAGATTTTATGTTGTCCTGGAGAGCTTGCAGAGCACTGGGGAAAGGCAGGCAGAGAATTCCCTGCTAGCACCTTCTCTGTGCCTGGGAAGTAGAAGTCTTCACATTGCTTCGCAGAATCGCTTTTGTGCAGAAAACAATAACACTTGTTCAGAACGAAAGAAAGCACAGAGCCCCAGATTTTATGTTGTCCTGGAGAGCTTGCAGAGCACTGGGGAAAAGCAGGCAGAGAATTCCCTGCTAGCACCTTCTCTGTGCCTGGGAAGCAGAAGTGTTCACATTGCTTCGCAGAATCGCTTTTGTGCAGAAAACAGTAACACTTGTTCAGAACGAAAGAAAGCACAGAGCCCCAGATTTTATGTTGTCCTGGAGAGCTTGCAGAGCACTGGGGAAAAGCAGTCAGAGAATTCCCTGCTAGCACCTTCTCTGTGCCTGGGAAGCAGAAGTGTTCACATTGCTTCGCAGAATCGCTTTTGTGCAGAAAACAGTAACACTTGTTCAGAATGAAAGAAAGCACAGAGCCCCAGATTTTATGTTGTCCTGGAGAGTTTGCAGAGCACTGGGGAAAAGCAGGCAGAGAATTCCCTGCTAGCACCTTCTCTGTGCCTGGGAAACAGAAGTGTTCCCATTGCTTCGCAGAATCGCTTTTGTGCAGAAAACAGTAACACTTGTTCAGAACGAAAGAAAGCACAGAGCCCCAGATTTTATGTTGTCCTGGAGAGCTTGCAGAGCACTGGGGAAAGGCAGGCAGAGAATTCCCTGCTAGCACCTTCTCTGTGCCTGGGAAGCAGAAGTGTTCACATTGCTTCGCAGAATCGCTTTTGTGCAGAAAACAGTAACACTTGTTCAGAACGAAGGAAAGCACAGAGCCCCAGATTTTATGTTGTCCTGGAGAGCTTGCAGAGCACTGGGGAAAGGCAGGCAGAGAATTCCCTGCTAGCACCTTCTCTGTGCCTGGGAAGCAGAAGTGTTCACATTGCTTCGCAGAATCGCTTTTGTGCAGAAAACAGTAACACTTGTTCAGAACGAAAGAAAGCACAGAGCCCCAGATTTTATGTTGTCCTGGAGAGCTTGCAGAGCACTGGGGAAAAACAGGCAGAGAATT
This sequence comes from Strix uralensis, assembly GCF_047716275.1. Lineage (NCBI taxonomy): Eukaryota > Metazoa > Chordata > Aves > Strigiformes > Strigidae > Strix > Strix uralensis. Next base: position 229,761 of record NW_027436790.1, on the reverse strand, counting down.
CCCTGCTAGCACCTTCTCTGTGCCTGGGAAGCAGAAGTGTTCAAATTGCTTCGCAGAATCGCTTTTGTGCAGAAAACAGTAACACTTGTTCAGAACGAAAGAAAGCACAGAGCCCCAGATTTTATGTTGTCCTGGAGAGCTTGCAGAGCACTGGGGAAAAGCAGGCAGAGAATTCCCTGCTAGCACCTTCTCTGTGCCTGGGAAGCAGAAGTCTTCACATTGCTTCGCAGAATCGCTTTTGTGCAGAAAACAGTAACACTTGTTCAGAATGAAAGAAAGCACAGAGCCCCAGATTTTATGTTGTCCTGGAGAGCTTGCAGAGCACTGGGGAAAAGCAGGCAGAGAATTCCCTGCTAGCACCTTCTCTGTGCCTGGGAAGCAGAAGTGTTCACATTGCTTCGCAGAATCGCTTTTGTGCAGAAAACAGTAACACTTGTTCAGAACGAAAGAAAGCACAGAGCCCCAGATTTTATGTTGTCCTGGAGAGCTTGCAGAGCACTGGGGAAAAGCAGGCAGAGAATTCCCTGCTAGCACCTTCTCTGTGCCTGGGAAGCAGAAGTGTTCACATTGCTTCGCAGAATCGCTTTTGTGCAGAAAACAGTAACACTTGTTCAGAATGAAAGAAAGCACAGAGCCCCAGATTTTATGTTGTCCTGGAGAGCTTGCAGAGCACTGGGGAAAAGCAGGCAGAGAATTCCCTGCTAGCACCTTCTCTGTGCCTGGGAAGCAGAAGTCTTCACATTGCTTCGCAGAATCGCTTTTGTGCAGAAAACAATAACACTTGTTCAGAACGAAAGAAAGCACAGAGCCCCAGATTTTATGTTGTCCTGGAGAGCTTGCAGAGCACTGGGGAAAAGCAGGCAGAGAATTCCCTGCTAGCACCTTCTCTGTGCCTGGGAAGCAGAAGTGTTCAAATTGCTTCGCAGAATCGCTTTTGTGCAGAAAACAGTAACACTTGTTCAGAACGAAGGAAAGCACAGAGCCCCAGATTTTATGTTGTCCTGGAGAGCTTGCAGAGCACTGGGGAAAGGCAGGCAGAGAATTCCCTGCTAGCACCTTCTCTGTGCCTGGGAAGCAGAAGTCTTCACATTGCTTCGCAGAATCGCTTTTGTGCAGAAAACAATAACACTTGTTCAGAACGAAAGAAAGCACAGAGCCCCAGATTTTATGTTGTCCTGGAGAGCTTGCAGAGCACTGGGGAAAAGCAGGCAGAGAATTCCCTGCTAGCACCTTCTCTGTGCCTTGGAAGCAGAAGTGTTCACATTGCTTCGCAGAATCGCTTTTGTGCAGAAAACAGTAACACTTGTTCAGAACGAAAGAAAGCACAGAGCCCCAGATTTTATGTTGTCCTGGAGAGCTTGCAGAGCACTGGGGAAAAGCAGGCAGAGAATTCCCTGCTAGCACCTTCTCTGTGCCTGGGAAGCAGAAGTCTTCACATTGCTTCGCAGAATCGCTTTTGTGCAGAAAACAGTAACACTTGTTCAGAATGAAAGAAAGCACAGAGCCCCAGATTTTATGTTGTCCTGGAGAGCTTGCAGAGCACTGGGGAAAAACAGGCAGAGAATTCCCTGCTAGCACCTTCTCTGTGCCTGGGAAGCAGAAGTGTTCAAATTGCTTCGCAGAATCGCTTTTGTGCAGAAAACAGTAACACTTGTTCAGAACGAAAGAAAGCACAGAGCCCCAGATTTTATGTTGTCCTGGAGAGCTTGCAGAGCACTGGGGAAAAACAGGCAGAGAATTCCCTGCTAGCACCTTCTCTGTGCCTGGGAAGCAGAAGTGTTCACATTGCTTCGCAGAATCGCTTTTGTGCAGAAAACAGTAACACTTGTTCAGAATGAAAGAAAGCACAGAGCCCCAGATTTTATGTTGTCCTGGAGAGCTTGCAGAGCACTGGGGAAAAGCAGGCAGAGAATTCCCTGCTAGCACCTTCTCTGTGCCTGGGAAGCAGAAGTGTTCCCATTGCTTCGCAGAATCGCTTTTGTGCAGAAAACAGTAACACTTGTTCAGAACGAAAGAAAGCACAGAGCCCCAGATTTTATGTTGTCCTGGAGAGCTTGCAGAGCACTGGGGAAAGGCAGGCAGAGAATTCCCTGCTACCACCTTCTCTGTGCCTGGGAAACAGAAGTGTTCACATTGCTTCGCAGAATCGCTTTTGTGCAGAAAACAGTAACACTTGTTCAGAACGAAGGAAAGCACAGAGCCCCAGATTTTATGTTGTCCTGGAGAGCTTGCAGAGCACTGGGGAAAGGCAGGCAGAGAATTCCCTGCTAGCACCTTCTCTGTGCCTGGGAAGTAGAAGTCTTCACATTGCTTCGCAGAATCGCTTTTGTGCAGAAAACAATAACACTTGTTCAGAACGAAAGAAAGCACAGAGCCCCAGATTTTATGTTGTCCTGGAGAGCTTGCAGAGCACTGGGGAAAAGCAGGCAGAGAATTCCCTGCTAGCACCTTCTCTGTGCCTGGGAAGCAGAAGTGTTCACATTGCTTCGCAGAATCGCTTTTGTGCAGAAAACAGTAACACTTGTTCAGAATGAAAGAAAGCACAGAGCCCCAGATTTTATGTTGTCCTGGAGAGCTTGCAGAGCACTGGGGAAAAGCAGGCAGAGAATTCCCTGCTAGCACCTTCTCTGTGCCTGGGAAACAGAAGTGTTCCCATTGCTTCGCAGAATCGCTTTTGTGCAGAAAACAGTAACACTTGTTCAGAACGAAAGAAAGCACAGAGCCCCAGATTTTATGTTGTCCTGGAGAGCTTGCAGAGCACTGGGGAAAGGCAGGCAGAGAATTCCCTGCTAGCACCTTCTCTGTGCCTGGGAAGCAGAAGTGTTCACATTGCTTCGCAGAATCGCTTTTGTGCAGAAAACAGTAACACTTGTTCAGAACGAAGGAAAGCACAGAGCCCCAGATTTTATGTTGTCCTGGAGAGCTTGCAGAGCACTGGGGAAAGGCAGGCAGAGAATTCCCTGCTAGCACCTTCTCTGTGCCTGGGAAGTAGAAGTCTTCACATTGCTTCGCAGAATCGCTTTTGTGCAGAAAACAATAACACTTGTTCAGAACGAAAGAAAGCACAGAGCCCCAGATTTTATGTTGTCCTGGAGAGCTTGCAGAGCACTGGGGAAAAGCAGGCAGAGAATTCCCTGCTAGCACCTTCTCTGTGCCTGGGAAGCAGAAGTGTTCACATTGCTTCGCAGAATCGCTTTTGTGCAGAAAACAGTAACACTTGTTCAGAACGAAGGAAAGCACAGAGCCCCAGATTTTATGTTGTCCTGGAGAGCTTGCAGAGCACTGGGGAAAGGCAGGCAGAGAATTCCCTGCTAGCACCTTCTCTGTGCCTGGGAAGCAGAAGTGTTCAAATTGCTTCGCAGAATTGCTTTTGTGCAGAAAACAGTAACACTTGTTCAGAACGAAGGAAAGCACAGAGCCCCAGATTTTATGTTGTCCTGGAGAGCTTGCAGAGCACTGGGGAAAGGCAGGCAGAGAATTCCCTGCTAGCACCTTCTCTGTGCCTGGGAAGCAGAAGTGTTCACATTGCTTCGCAGAATCGCTTTTGTGCAGAAAACAGTAACACTTGTTCAGAACGAAAGAAAGCACAGAGCCCCAGATTTTATGTTGTCCTGGAGAGCTTGCAGAGCACTGGGGAAAAACAGGCAGAGAATTCCCTGCTAGCACCTTCTCTGTGCCTGGGAAGCAGAAGTGTTCAAATTGCTTCGCAGAATCGCTTTTGTGCAGAAAACAGTAACACTTGTTCAGAACGAAAGAAAGCACAGAGCCCCAGATTTTATGTTGTCCTGGAGAGCTTGCAGAGCACTGGGGAAAAGCAGGCAGAGAATTCCCTGCTAGCACCTTCTCTGTGCCTGGGAAGCAGAAGTCTTCACATTGCTTCGCAGAATCGCTTTTGTGCAGAAAACAGTAACACTTGTTCAGAATGAAAGAAAGCACAGAGCCCCAGATTTTATGTTGTCCTGGAGAGCTTGCAGAGCACTGGGGAAAAGCAGGCAGAGAATTCCCTGCTAGCACCTTCTCTGTGCCTGGGAAGCAGACGTGTTCACATTGCTTCGCAGAATCGCTTTTGTGCAGAAAACAGTAACACTTGTTCAGAACGAAAGAAAGCACAGAGCCCCAGATTTTATGTTGTCCTGGAGAGCTTGCAGAGCACTGGGGAAAAGCAGGCAGAGAATTCCCTGCTAGCACCTTCTCTGTGCCTGGGAAGCAGAAGTGTTCACATTGCTTCGCAGAATCGCTTTTGTGCAGAAAACAGTAACACTTGTTCAGAACGAAGGAAAGCACAGAGCCCCAGATTTTATGTTGTCCTGGAGAGCTTGCAGAGCACTGGGGAAAGGCAGGCAGAGAATTCCCTGCTAGCACCTTCTCTGTGCCTGGGAAGCAGAAGTGTTCAAATTGCTTCGCAGAATCGCTTTTGTGCAGAAAACAATAACACTTGTTCAGAACGAAAGAAAGCACAGAGCCCCAGATTTTATGTTGTCCTGGAGAGCTTGCAGAGCACTGGGGAAAAGCAGGCAGAGAATTCCCTGCTAGCACCTTCTCTGTGCTGGGAAGCAGAAGTGTTCAAATTGCTTCGCAGAATCGCTTTTGTGCAGAAAACAGTAACACTTTTTCAGAACGAAGGAAAGCACAGAGCCCCAGATTTTATGTTGTCCTGGAGAGCTTGCAGAGCACTGGGGAAAAACAGGCAGAGAATTCCCTGCTAGCACCTTCTCTGTGCCTGGGAAGCAGAAGTGTTCACATTGCTTCGCAGAATCGCTTTTGTGCAGAAAACAGTAACACTTGTTCAGAACGAAAGAAAGCACAGAGCCCCAGATTTTATGTTGTCCTGGAGAGCTTGCAGAGCACTGGGGAAAAGCAGGCAGAGAATTCCCTGCTAGCACCTTCTCTGTGCCTGGGAAGCAGAAGTCTTCACATTGCTTCGCAGAATCGCTTTTGTGCAGAAAACAGTAACACTTGTTCAGAATGAAAGAAAGCACAGAGCCCCAGATTTTATGTTGTCCTGGAGAGCTTGCAGAGCACTGGGGAAAAGCAGGCAGAGAATTCCCTGCTAGCACCTTCTCTGTGCCTGGGAAGCAGAAGTGTTCACATTGCTTCGCAGAATCGCTTTTGTGCAGAAAACAGTAACACTTGTTCAGAACGAAAGAAAGCACAGAGCCCCAGATTTTATGTTGTCCTGGAGAGCTTGCAGAGCACTGGGGAAAAGCAGGCAGAGAATTCCCTGCTAGCACCTTCTCTGTGCCTGGGAAGCAGAAGTGGTCACATTGCTTCGCAGAATCGCTTTTGTGCAGAAAACAGTAACACTTGTTCAGAACGAAGGAAAGCACAGAGCCCCAGATTTTATGTTGTCCTGGAGAGCTTGCAGAGCACTGGGGAAAGGCAGGCAGAGAATTCCCTGCTAGCACCTTCTCTGTGCCTGGGAAGCAGAAGTCTTCACATTGCTTCGCAGAATCGCTTTTGTGCAGAAAACAATAACACTTGTTCAGAACGAAAGAAAGCACAGAGCCCCAGATTTTATGTTGTCCTGGAGAGCTTGCAGAGCACTGGGGAAAAGCAGGCAGAGAATTCCCTGCTAGCACCTTCTCTGTGCCTGGGAAGCAGAAGTGTTCACATTGCTTCGCAGAATCGCTTTTGTGCAGAAAACAGTAACACTTGTTCAGAACGAAGGAAAGCACAGAGCCCCAGATTTTATGTTGTCCTGGAGAGCTTGCAGAGCACTGGGGAAAGGCAGGCAGAGAATTCCCTGCTAGCACCTTCTCTGTGCCTGGGAAGCAGAAGTGTTCACATTGCTTCGCAGAATCGCTTTTGTGCAGAAAACACTAACACTTGTTCAGAACGAAAGAAAGCACAGAGCCCCAGATTTTATGTTGTCCTGGAGAGCTTGCAGAGCACTGGGGAAAAGCAGGCAGAGAATTCCCTGCTAGCACCTTCTCTGTGCCTGGGAAACAGAAGTGTTCACATTGCTTCGCAGAATCGCTTTTGTGCAGAAAACAGTAACAGTTGTTCAGAACGAAAGAAAGCACAGAGCCCCAGATTTGCTGTTGTCCTGGAGAGCTTGCAGAGCACTGGGGAAAGGCAGGCAGAGAATTCCCTGCTAGCACCTTCTCTGTGCCTGTTCACATTGCTTCGCAGAATCGCTTTTGTGCAGAAAACAGTAACACTTGTTCAGACGAAAGAAAGCACAGAGCCCCAGATTTTATGTTGTCCTGGAGAGCTTGCAGAGCACTGGGGAAAAGCAGTCAGAGAATTCCCTGCTAGCACCTTCTCTGTGCCTGGGAAGCAGAAGTGTTCACATTGCTTCGCAGAATCGCTTTTGTGCAGAAAACAGTAACACTTGTTCAGAATGAAAGAAAGCACAGAGCCCCAGATTTTATGTTGTCCTGGAGAGCTTGCAGAGCACTGGGGAAAAGCAGGCAGAGAATTCCCTGCTAGCACCTTCTCTGTGCCTGGGAAACAGAAGTGTTCCCATTGCTTCGCAGAATCGCTTTTGTGCAGAAAACAGTAACACTTGTTCAGAACGAAAGAAAGCACAGAGCCCCAGATTTTATGTTGTCCTGGAGAGCTTGCAGAGCACTGGGGAAAGGCAGGCAGAGAATTCCCTGCTAGCACCTTCTCTGTGCCTGGGAAGCAGAAGTGTTCACATTGCTTCGCAGAATCGCTTTTGTGCAGAAAACAGTAACACTTGTTCAGAACGAAGGAAAGCACAGAGCCCCAGATTTTATGTTGTCCTGGAGAGCTTGCAGAGCACTGGGGAAAGGCAGGCAGAGAATTCCCTGCTAGCACCTTCTCTGTGCCTGGGAAGCAGAAGTGTTCACATTGCTTCGCAGAATCGCTTTTGTGCAGAAAACAGTAACACTTGTTCAGAACGAAAGAAAGCACAGAGCCCCAGATTTTATGTTGTCCTGGAGAGCTTGCAGAGCACTGGGGAAAAACAGGCAGAGAATTCCCTGCTAGCACCTTCTCTGTGCCTGGGAAGCAGAAGTGTTCACATTGCTTCGCAGAATCGCTTTTGTGCAGAAAACAGTAAAACTTGTTCAGAACGAAAGAAAGCACAGAGCCCCAGATTTTATGTTGTCCTGGAGAGCTTGCAGAGCACTGGGGAAAAGCAGGCAGAGAATTCCCTGCTAGCACCTTCTCTGTGCCTGGGAAGCAGAAGTCTTCACATTGCTTCGCAGAATCGCTTTTGTGCAGAAAACAGTAACACTTGTTCAGAATGAAAGAAAGCACAGAGCCCCAGATTTTATGTTGTCCTGGAGAGCTTGCAGAGCACTGGGGAAAAGCAGGCAGAGAATTCCCTGCTAGCACCTTCTCTGTGCCTGGGAAGCAGAAGTGTTCACATTGCTTCGCAGAATCGCTTTTGTGCAGAAAACAGTAACACTTGTTCAGAACGAAAGAAAGCACAGAGCCCCAGATTTTATGTTGTCCTGGAGAGCTTGCAGAGCACTGGGGAAAAGCAGGCAGAGAATTCCCTGCTAGCACCTTCTCTGTGCCTGGGAAGCAGAAGTGTTCACATTGCTTCGCAGAATCGCTTTTGTGCAGAAAACAGTAACACTTGTTCAGAACGAAGGAAAGCACAGAGCCCCAGATTTTATGTTGTCCTGGAGAGCTTGCAGAGCACTGGGGAAAGGCAGGCAGAGAATTCCCTGCTAGCACCTTCTCTGTGCCTGGGAAGCAGAAGTCTTCACATTGCTTCGCAGAATCGCTTTTGTGCAGAAAACAATAACACTTGTTCAGAACGAAAGAAAGCACAGAGCCCCAGATTTTATGTTGTCCTGGAGAGCTTGCAGAGCACTGGGGAAAAGCAGGCAGAGAATTCCCTGCTAGCACCTTCTCTGTGCCTGGGAAGCAGAAGTGTTCAAATTGCTTCGCAGAATCGCTTTTGTGCAGAAAACAGTAACACTTTTTCAGAACGAAGGAAAGCACAGAGCCCCAGATTTTATGTTGTCCTGGAGAGCTTGCAGAGCACTGGGGAAAAACAGGCAGAGAATTCCCTGCTAGCACCTTCTCTGTGCCTGGGAAGCAGAAGTGTTCAAATTGCTTCGCAGAATCGCTTTTGTGCAGAAAACAGTAACACTTGTTCAGAACGAAAGAAAGCACAGAGCCCCAGATTTTATGTTGTCCTGGAGAGCTTGCAGAGCACTGGGGAAAAGCAGGCAGAGAATTCCCTGCTAGCACCTTCTCTGTGCCTGGGAAGCAGAAGTCTTCACATTGCTTCGCAGAATCGCTTTTGTGCAGAAAACAGTAACACTTGTTCAGAATGAAAGAAAGCACAGAGCCCCAGATTTTATGTTGTCCTGGAGAGCTTGCAGAGCACTGGGGAAAAGCAGGCAGAGAATTCCCTGCTAGCACCTTCTCTGTGCCTGGGAAGCAGAAGTGTTCACATTGCTTCGCAGAATCGCTTTTGTGCAGAAAACAGTAACACTTGTTCAGAACGAAGGAAAGCACAGAGCCCCAGATTTTATGTTGTCCTGGAGAGCTTGCAGAGCACTGGGGAAAGGCAGGCAGAGAATTCCCTGCTAGCACCTTCTCTGTGCCTGGGAAGCAGAAGTCTTCACATTGCTTCGCAGAATCGCTTTTGTGCAGAAAACAATAACACTTGTTCAGAACGAAAGAAAGCACAGAGCCCCAGATTTTATGTTGTCCTGGAGAGCTTGCAGAGCACTGGGGAAAAGCAGGCAGAGAATTCCCTGCTAGCACCTTCTCTGTGCCTGGGAAGCAGAAGTGTTCAAATTGCTTCGCAGAATCGCTTTTGTGCAGAAAACAGTAACACTTGTTCAGAACGAAGGAAAGCACAGAGCCCCAGATTTTATGTTGTCCTGGAGAGCTTGCAGAGCACTGGGGAAAGGCAGGCAGAGAATTCCCTGCTAGCACCTTCTCTGTGCCTGGGAAGCAGAAGTCTTCACATTGCTTCGCAGAATCGCTTTTGTGCAGAAAACAATAACACTTGTTCAGAACGAAAGAAAGCACAGAGCCCCAGATTTTATGTTGTCCTGGAGAGCTTGCAGAGCACTGGGGAAAAGCAGGCAGAGAATTCCCTGCTAGCACCTTCTCTGTGCCTTGGAAGCAGAAGTGTTCACATTGCTTCGCAGAATCGCTTTTGTGCAGAAAACAGTAACACTTGTTCAGAACGAAAGAAAGCACAGAGCCCCAGATTTTATGTTGTCCTGGAGAGCTTGCAGAGCACTGGGGAAAAGCAGGCAGAGAATTCCCTGCTAGCACCTTCTCTGTGCCTGGGAAGCAGAAGTCTTCACATTGCTTCGCAGAATCGCTTTTGTGCAGAAAACAGTAACACTTGTTCAGAATGAAAGAAAGCACAGAGCCCCAGATTTTATGTTGTCCTGGAGAGCTTGCAGAGCACTGGGGAAAAGCAGGCAGAGAATTCCCTGCTAGCACCTTCTCTGTGCCTGGGAAACAGAAGTGTTCAAATTGCTTCGCAGAATCGCTTTTGTGCAGAAAACAGTAACACTTGTTCAGAACGAAAGAAAGCACAGAGCCCCAGATTTTATGTTGTCCTGGAGAGCTTGCAGAGCACTGGGGAAAAGCAGGCAGAGAATTCCCTGCTAGCACCTTCTCTGTGCCTGGGAAGCAGAAGTGTTCACATTGCTTCGCAGAATCGCTTTTGTGCAGAAAACAGTAACACTTGTTCAGAACGAAAGAAAGCACAGAGCCCCAGATTTTTTGTTGTCCTGGAGAGCTTGCAGAGCAGTGGGGAAAGGCAGGCAGAGAATTCCCTGCTAGCACCTTCTCTGTGCCTGTTCACATTGCTTCGCAGAATCGCTTTTGTGCAGAAAACAGTAACACTTGTTCAGAACGAAAGAAAGCACAGAGCCCCAGATTTTATGTTGTCCTGGAGAGCTTGCAGAGCACTGGGGAAAAGCAGGCAGAGAATTCCCTGCTAGCACCTTCTCTGTGCCTGGGAAGCAGAAGTGTTCACATTGCTTCGCAGAATCGCTTTTGTGCAGAAAACAGTAACACTTGTTCAGAACGAAAGAAAGCACAGAGCCCCAGATTTTATGTTGTCCTGGAGAGCTTGCAGAGCACTGGGGAAAAGCAGGCAGAGAATTCCCTGCTAGCACCTTCTCTGTGCCTGGGAAGCAGAAGTGTTCACATTGCTTCGCAGAATCGCTTTTGTGCAGAAAACAGTAACACTTGTTCAGAATGAAAGAAAGCACAGAGCTGCAGATTTTATGTTGTCCTGGAGAGCTTGCAGAGCACTGGGGAAAAGCAGGCAGAGAATTCCCTGCTAGCACCTTCTCTGTGCCTGGGAAACAGAAGTGTTCCCATTGCTTCGCAGAATCGCTTTTGTGCAGAAAACAGTAACACTTGTTCAGAACGAAAGAAAGCACAGAGCCCCAGATTTTATGTTGTCCTGGAGAGCTTGCAGAGCACTGGGGAAAGGCAGGCAGAGAATTCCCTGCTAGCACCTTCTCTGTGCCTGGGAAGCAGAAGTGTTCACATTGCTTCGCAGAATCGCTTTTGTGCAGAAAACAGTAACACTTGTTCAGAACGAAGGAAAGCACAGAGCCCCAGATTTTATGTTGTCCTGGAGAGCTTGCAGAGCACTGGGGAAAGGCAGGCAGAGAATTCCCTGCTAGCACCTTCTCTGTGCCTGGGAAGCAGAAGTGTTCACATTGCTTCGCAGAATCGCTTTTGTGCAGAAAACAATAACACTTGTTCAGAACGAAAGAAAGCACAGAGCCCCAGATTTTATGTTGTCCTGGAGAGCTTGCAGAGCACTGGGGAAAGGCAGGCAGAGAATTCCCTGCTAGCACCTTCTCTGTGCCTGGGAAGCAGAAGTGTTCACATTGCTTCGCAGAATCGCTTTTGTGCAGAAAACAGTAACACTTGTTCAGAACGAAAGAAAGCACAGAGCCCCAGATTTTATGTTGTCCTGGAGAGCTTGCAGAGCACTGGGGAAAAGCAGGCAGAGAATTCCCTGCTAGCACCTTCTCTGTGCCTGGGAAACAGAAGTGTTCACATTGCTTCGCAGAATCGCTTTTGTGCAGAAAACAGTAACACTTGTTCAGAACGAAAGAAAGCACAGAGCCCCAGATTTGCTGTTGTCCTGGAGAGCTTGCAGAGCAGTGGGGAAAGGCAGGCAGAGAATTCCCTGCTAGCACCTTCTTTGTGCCTGTTCACATTGCTTCGCAGAATCGCTTTTGTGCAGAAAACAGTAACACTTGTTCAGAACGAAAGAAAGCACAGAGCCCCAGATTTTATGTTGTCCTGGAGAGCTTGCAGAGCACTGGGGAAAAGCAGTCAGAGAATTCCCTGCTAGCACCTTCTCTGTGCCTGGGAAGCAGAAGTGTTCACATTGCTTCGCAGAATCGCTTTTGTGCAGAAAACAGTAACACTTGTTCAGAATGAAAGAAAGCACAGAGCCCCAGATTTTATGTTGTCCTGGAGAGCTTGCAGAGCACTGGGGAAAAGCAGGCAGAGAATTCCCTGCTAGCACCTTCTCTGTGCCTGGGAAACAGAAGTGTTCCCATTGCTTCGCAGAATCGCTTTTGTGCAGAAAACAGTAACACTTGTTCAGAACGAAAGAAAGCACAGAGCCCCAGATTTTATGTTGTCCTGGAGAGCTTACAGAGCACTGGGGAAAGGCAGGCAGAGAATTCCCTGCTAGCACCTTCTCTGTGCCTGGGAAGCAGAAGTGTTCACATTGCTTCGCAGAATCGCTTTTGTGCAGAAAACAGTAACACTTGTTCAGAACGAAAGAAAGCACAGAGCCCCAGATTTTATGTTGTCCTGGAGAGCTTGCAGAGCACTGGGGAAAAACAGGCAGAGAATTCCCTGCTAGCACCTTCTCTGTGCCTGGGAAGCAGAAGTGTTCAAATTGCTTCGCAGAATCGCTTTTGTGCAGAAAACAGTAACACTTGTTCAGAACGAAAGAAAGCACAGAGCCCCAGATTTTATGTTGTCCTGGAGAGCTTGCAGAGCACTGGGGAAAAGCAGGCAGAGAATTCCCTGCTACCACCTTCTCTGTGCCTGGGAAACAGAAGTGTTCACATTGCTTCGCAGAATCGCTTTTGTGCAGAAAACAGTAACACTTGTTCAGAACGAAGGAAAGCACAGAGCCCCAGATTTTATGTTGTCCTGGAGAGCTTGCAGAGCACTGGGGAAAGGCAGGCAGAGAATTCCCTGCTAGCACCTTCTCTGTGCCTGGGAAGCAGAAGTGTTCACATTGCTTCGCAGAATCGCTTTTGTGCAGAAAACAATAACACTTGTTCAGAACGAAAGAAAGCACAGAGCCCCAGATTTTATGTTGTCCTGGAGAGCTTGCAGAGCACTGGGGAAAAGCAGGCAGAGAATTCCCTGCTAGCACCTTCTCTGTGCCTGGGAAGCAGAAGTGTTCAAATTGCTTCGCAGAATCGCTTTTGTGCAGAAAACAGTAACACTTGTTCAGAACGAAGGAAAGCACAGAGCCCCAGATTTTATGTTGTCCTGGAGAGCTTGCAGAGCACTGGGGAAAGGCAGGCAGAGAATTCCCTGCTAGCACCTTCTCTGTGCCTGGGAAGCAGAAGTCTTCACGTTGCTTCGCAGAATCGCTTTTGTGCAGAAAACAATAACACTTGTTCAGAACGAAAGAAAGCACAGAGCCCCAGATTTTATGTTGTCCTGGAGAGCTTGCAGAGCACTGGGGAAAAGCAGGCAGAGAATTCCCTGCTAGCACCTTCTCTGTGCCTGGGAAGCAGAAGTGTTCACATTGCTTCGCAGAATCGCTTTTGTGCAGAAAACAATAACACTTGTTCAGAACGAAAGAAAGCACAGAGCCCCAGATTTTATGTTGTCCTGGAGAGCTTGCAGAGCACTGGGGAAAAGCAGGCAGAGAATTCCCTGCTAGCACCTTCTCTGTGCCTGGGAAGCAGAAGTCTTCACATTGCTTCGCAGAATCGCTTTTGTGCAGAAAACAGTAACACTTGTTCAGAATGAAAGAAAGCACAGAGCCGCAGATTTTATGTTGTCCTGGAGAGCTTGCAGAGCACTGGGGAAAAGCAGGCAGAGAATTCCCTGCTAGCACCTTCTCTGTGCCTGGGAAACAGAAGTGTTCCCATTGCTTCGCAGAATCGCTTTTGTGCAGAAAACAGTAACACTTGTTCAGAACGAAAGAAAGCACAGAGCCCCAGATTTTATGTTGTCCTGGAGAGCTTGCAGAGCACTGGGGAAAGGCAGGCAGAGAATTCCCTGCTAGCACCTTCTCTGTGCCTGGGAAGCAGAAGTGTTCACATTGCTTCGCAGAATCGCTTTTGTGCAGAAAACAGTAACACTTGTTCAGAACGAAGGAAAGCACAGAGCCCCAGATTTTATGTTGTCCTGGAGAGCTTGCAGAGCACTGGGGAAAGGCAGGCAGAGAATTCCCTGCTAGCACCTTCTCTGTGCCTGGGAAGCAGAAGTGTTCACATTGCTTCGCAGAATCGCTTTTGTGCAGAAAACAATAACACTTGTTCAGAACGAAAGAAAGCACAGAGCCCCAGATTTTATGTTGTCCTGGAGAGCTTGCAGAGCACTGGGGAAAGGCAGGCAGAGAATTCCCTGCTAGCACCTTCTCTGTGCCTGGGAAGCAGAAGTGTTCACATTGCTTCGCAGAATCGCTTTTGTGCAGAAAACAGTAACACTTGTTCAGAACGAAAGAAAGCACAGAGCCCCAGATTTTATGTTGTCCTGGAGAGCTTGCAGAGCACTGGGGAAAAGCAGGCAGAGAATTCCCTGCTAGCACCTTCTCTGTGCCTGGGAAACAGAAGTCTTCACATTGCTTCGCAGAATCGCTTTTGTGCAGAAAACAGTAACAGTTGTTCAGAACGAAGGAAAGCACAGAGCCCCAGATTTTATGTTGTCCTGGAGAGCTTGCAGAGCACTGGGGAAAGGCAGGCAGAGAATTCCCTGCTAGCACCTTCTCTGTGCCTGGGAAGCAGAAGTGTTCACATTGCTTCGCAGAATCGCTTTTGTGCAGAAAACAATAACACTTGTTCAGAACGAAAGAAAGCACAGAGCCCCAGATTTTATGTTGTCCTGGAGAGCTTGCAGAGCACTGGGGAAAAGCAGGCAGAGAATTCCCTGCTAGCACCTTCTCTGTGCCTGGGAAGCAGAAGTGTTCACATTGCTTCGCAGAATCCCTTTTGTGCAGAAAACAGTAACACTTGTTCAGAACGAAAGAAAGCACAGAGCCCCAGATTTTATGTTGTCCTGGAGAGCTTGCAGAGCACTGGGGAAAGGCAGGCAGAGAATTCCCTGCTAGCACCTTCTCTGTGCCTGGGAAGCAGAAGTCTTCACATTGCTTCGCAGAATCGCTTTTGTGCAGAAAAAAGTAACACTTGTTCAGAACGAAAGAAAGCACAGAGCCCCAGATTTTATGTTGTCCTGGAGAGCTTGCAGAGCACTGGGGAAAAGCAGGCAGAGAATTCCCTGCTAGCACCTTCTCTGTGCCTGGGAAGCAGAAGTGTTCACATTGCTTCGCAGAATCGCTTTTGTGCAGAAAACAGTAACACTTGTTCAGAACGAAGGAAAGCACAGAGCCCCAGATTTTATGTTGTCCTGGAGAGCTTGCAGAGCACTGGGGAAAGGCAGGCAGAGAATTCCCTGCTAGCACCTTCTCTGTGCCTGGGAAGCAGAAGTGTTCACATTGCTTCGCAGAATCGCTTTTGTGCAGAAAACAATAACACTTGTTCAGAACGAAAGAAAGCACAGAGCCCCAGATTTTATGTTGTCCTGGAGAGCTTGCAGAGCACTGGGGAAAAGCAGGCAGAGAATTCCCTGCTAGCACCTTCTCTGTGCCTGGGAAGCAGAAGTGTTCACATTGCTTCGCAGAATCGCTTTTGTGCAGAAAACAGTAACACTTGTTCAGAACGAAAGAAAGCACAGAGCCCCAGATTTTATGTTGTCCTGGAGAGCTTGCAGAGCACTGGGGAAAAGCAGGCAGAGAATTCCCTGCTACCACCTTCTCTGTGCCTGGGAAACAGAAGTGTTCACATTGCTTCGCAGAATCGCTTTTGTGCAGAAAACAGTAACACTTGTTCAGAACGAAGGAAAGCACAGAGCCCCAGATTTTATGTTGTCCTGGAGAGCTTGCAGAGCACTGGGGAAAGGCAGGCAGAGAATTCCCTGCTAGCACCTTCTCTGTGCCTGGGAAGCAGAAGTCTTCCCATTGCTTCGCAGAATCGCTTTTGTGCAGAAAACAATAACACTTGTTCAGAACGAAAGAAAGCACAGAGCCCCAGATTTTATGTTGTCCTGGAGAGCTTGCAGAGCACTGGGGAAAAGCAGGCAGAGAATTCCCTGCTAGCACCTTCTCTGTGCCTGGGAAGCAGAAGTGTTCAAATTGCTTCGCAGAATCGCTTTTGTGCAGAAAACAGTAACACTTGTTCAGAACGAAGGAAAGCACAGAGCCCCAGATTTTATGTTGTCCTGGAGAGCTTGCAGAGCACTGGGGAAAAGCAGGCAGAGAATTCCCTGCTAGCACCTTCTCTGTGCCTGGGAAGCAGAAGTGTTCACATTGCTTCGCAGAATCGCTTTTGTGCAGAAAACAGTAACACTTGTTCAGAACGAAAGAAAGCACAGAGCCCCAGATTTGCTGTTGTCCTGGAGAGCTTGCAGAGCAGTGGGGAAAGGCAGGCAGAGAATTCCCTGCTAGCACCTTCTTTGTGCCTGTTCACACTGCTTCGCAGAATCGCTTTTGTGCAGAAAACAGTAACACTTGTTCAGAACGAAAGAAAGCACAGAGCCCCAGATTTAATGTTGTCCTGGAGAGCTTGCAGAGCACTGGGGAAAAGCAGTCAGAGAATTCCCTGCTAGCACCTTCTCTGTGCCTGGGAAGCAGAAGTGTTCACATTGCTTCGCAGAATCGCTTTTGTGCAGAAAACAGTAACACTTGTTCAGAACGAAAGAAAGCACAGAGCCCCAGATTTTATGTTGTCCTGGAGAGCTTGCAGAGCACTGGGGAAAAGCAGGCAGAGAATTCCCTGCTAGCACCTTCTCTGTGCCTGGGAAGCAGAAGTGTTCACATTGCTTCGCAGAATCGCTTTTGTGCAGAAAACAGTAACACTTGTTCAGAATGAAAGAAAGCACAGAGCCCCAGATTTTATGTTGTCCTGGAGAGCTTGCAGAGCACTGGGGAAAAGCAGGCAGAGAATTCCCTGCTAGCACCTTCTCTGTGCCTGGGAAGCAGAAGTCTTCACATTGCTTCGCAGAATCGCTTTTGTGCAGAAAACAATAACACTTGTTCAGAACGAAAGAAAGCACAGAGCCCCAGATTTTATGTTGTCCTGGAGAGCTTGCAGAGCACTGGGGAAAAGCAGGCAGAGAATTCCCTGCTAGCACCTTCTCTGTGCCTGGGAAGCAGAAGTGTTCACATTGCTTCGCAGAATCGCTTTTGTGCAGAAAACAGTAACACTTGTTCAGAACGAAGGAAAGCACAGAGCCCCAGATTTTATGTTGTCCTGGAGAGCTTGCAGAGCACTGGGGAAAGGCAGGCAGAGAATTCCCTGCTAGCACCTTCTCTGTGCCTGGGAAGCAGAAGTCTTCACATTGCTTCGCAGAATCGCTTTTGTGCAGAAAACAATAACACTTGTTCAGAACGAAAGAAAGCACAGAGCCCCAGATTTTATGTTGTCCTGGAGAGCTTGCAGAGCACTGGGGAAAAGCAGGCAGAGAATTCCCTGCTAGCACCTTCTCTGTGCCTTGGAAGCAGAAGTGTTCACATTGCTTCGCAGAATCGCTTTTGTGCAGAAAACAGTAACACTTGTTCAGAACGAAAGAAAGCACAGAGCCCCAGATTTTATGTTGTCCTGGAGAGCTTGCAGAGCACTGGGGAAAAGCAGGCAGAGAATTCCCTGCTAGCACCTTCTCTGTGCCTGGGAAGCAGAAGTCTTCACATTGCTTCGCAGAATCGCTTTTGTGCAGAAAACAGTAACACTTGTTCAGAATGAAAGAAAGCACAGAGCCCCAGATTTTATGTTGTCCTGGAGAGCTTGCAGAGCACTGGGGAAAAACAGGCAGAGAATTCCCTGCTAGCACCTTCTCTGTGCCTGGGAAGCAGAAGTGTTCAAATTGCTTCGCAGAATCGCTTTTGTGCAGAAAACAGTAACACTTGTTCAGAACGAAAGAAAGCACAGAGCCCCAGATTTTATGTTGTCCTGGAGAGCTTGCAGAGCACTGGGGAAAAACAGGCAGAGAATTCCCTGCTAGCACCTTCTCTGTGCCTGGGAAGCAGAAGTGTTCACATTGCTTCGCAGAATCGCTTTTGTGCAGAAAACAGTAACACTTGTTCAGAATGAAAGAAAGCACAGAGCCCCAGATTTTATGTTGTCCTGGAGAGCTTGCAGAGCACTGGGGAAAAGCAGGCAGAGAATTCCCTGCTAGCACCTTCTCTGTGCCTGGGAAGCAGAAGTGTTCCCATTGCTTCGCAGAATCGCTTTTGTGCAGAAAACAGTAACACTTGTTCAGAACGAAAGAAAGCACAGAGCCCCAGATTTTATGTTGTCCTGGAGAGCTTGCAGAGCACTGGGGAAAGGCAGGCAGAGAATTCCCTGCTACCACCTTCTCTGTGCCTGGGAAACAGAAGTGTTCACATTGCTTCGCAGAATCGCTTTTGTGCAGAAAACAGTAACACTTGTTCAGAACGAAGGAAAGCACAGAGCCCCAGATTTTATGTTGTCCTGGAGAGCTTGCAGAGCACTGGGGAAAGGCAGGCAGAGAATTCCCTGCTAGCACCTTCTCTGTGCCTGGGAAGTAGAAGTCTTCACATTGCTTCGCAGAATCGCTTTTGTGCAGAAAACAATAACACTTGTTCAGAACGAAAGAAAGCACAGAGCCCCAGATTTTATGTTGTCCTGGAGAGCTTGCAGAGCACTGGGGAAAAGCAGGCAGAGAATTCCCTGCTAGCACCTTCTCTGTGCCTGGGAAGCAGAAGTGTTCACATTGCTTCGCAGAATCGCTTTTGTGCAGAAAACAGTAACACTTGTTCAGAACGAAAGAAAGCACAGAGCCCCAGATTTTATGTTGTCCTGGAGAGCTTGCAGAGCACTGGGGAAAAGCAGTCAGAGAATTCCCTGCTAGCACCTTCTCTGTGCCTGGGAAGCAGAAGTGTTCACATTGCTTCGCAGAATCGCTTTTGTGCAGAAAACAGTAACACTTGTTCAGAATGAAAGAAAGCACAGAGCCCCAGATTTTATGTTGTCCTGGAGAGCTTGCAGAGCACTGGGGAAAAGCAGGCAGAGAATTCCCTGCTAGCACCTTCTCTGTGCCTGGGAAACAGAAGTGTTCCCATTGCTTCGCAGAATCGCTTTTGTGCAGAAAACAGTAACACTTGTTCAGAACGAAAGAAAGCACAGAGCCCCAGATTTTATGTTGTCCTGGAGAGCTTGCAGAGCACTGGGGAAAGGCAGGCAGAGAATTCCCTGCTAGCACCTTCTCTGTGCCTGGGAAGCAGAAGTGTTCACATTGCTTCGCAGAATCGCTTTTGTGCAGAAAACAGTAACACTTGTTCAGAACGAAGGAAAGCACAGAGCCCCAGATTTTATGTTGTCCTGGAGAGCTTGCAGAGCACTGGGGAAAGGCAGGCAGAGAATTCCCTGCTAGCACCTTCTCTGTGCCTGGGAAGTAGAAGTCTTCACATTGCTTCGCAGAATCGCTTTTGTGCAGAAAACAATAACACTTGTTCAGAACGAAAGAAAGCACAGAGCCCCAGATTTTATGTTGTCCTGGAGAGCTTGCAGAGCACTGGGGAAAAGCAGGCAGAGAATTCCCTGCTAGCACCTTCTCTGTGCCTGGGAAGCAGAAGTGTTCACATTGCTTCGCAGAATCGCTTTTGTGCAGAAAACAGTAACACTTGTTCAGAATGAAAGAAAGCACAGAGCCCCAGATTTTATGTTGTCCTGGAGAGCTTGCAGAGCACTGGGGAAAAGCAGTCAGAGAATTCCCTGCTAGCACCTTCTCTGTGCCTGGGAAGCAGAAGTGTTCACATTGCTTCGCAGAATCGCTTTTGTGCAGAAAACAGTAACACTTGTTCAGAATGAAAGAAAGCACAGAGCCCCAGATTTTATGTTGTCCTGGAGAGCTTGCAGAGCACTGGGGAAAAGCAGGCAGAGAATTCCCTGCTAGCACCTTCTCTGTGCCTGGGAAACAGAAGTGTTCCCATTGCTTCGCAGAATCGCTTTTGTGCAGAAAACAGTAACACTTGTTCAGAACGAAAGAAAGCACAGAGCCCCAGATTTTATGTTGTCCTGGAGAGCTTGCAGAGCACTGGGGAAAAGCAGGCAGAGAATTCCCTGCTAGCACCTTCTCTGTGCCTGGGAAGCAGAAGTCTTCACATTGCTTCGCAGAATCGCTTTTGTGCAGAAAACAGTAACACTTGTTCAGAATGAAAGAAAGCACAGAGCCCCAGATTTTATGTTGTCCTGGAGAGCTTGCAGAGCACTGGGGAAAAGCAGGCAGAGAATTCCCTGCTAGCACCTTCTCTGTGCCTGGGAAGCAGACGTGTTCACATTGCTTCGCAGAATCGCTTTTGTGCAGAAAACAGTAACACTTGTTCAGAACGAAGGAAAGCACAGAGCCCCAGATTTTATGTTGTCCTGGAGAGCTTGCAGAGCACTGGGGAAAGGCAGGCAGAGAATTCCCTGCTAGCACCTTCTCTGTGCCTGGGAAGCAGAAGTGTTCACATTGCTTCGCAGAATCGCTTTTGTGCAGAAAACAGTAACACTTGTTCAGAACGAAGGAAAGCACAGAGCCCCAGATTTTATGTTGTCCTGGAGAGCTTGCAGAGCACTGGGGAAAGGCAGGCAGAGAATTCCCTGCTAGCACCTTCTCTGTGCCTGGGAAGCAGAAGTGTTCAAATTGCTTCGCAGAATCGCTTTTGTGCAGAAAACAGTAACACTTGTTCAGAACGAAAGAAAGCACAGAGCCCCAGATTTTATGTTGTCCTGGAGAGCTTGCAGAGCACTGGGGAAAAACAGGCAGAGAATTCCCTGCTAGCACCTTCTCTGTGCCTGGGAAGCAGAAGTGTTCACATTGCTTCGCAGAATCGCTTTTGTGCAGAAAACAGTAACACTTGTTCAGAATGAAAGAAAGCACAGAGCCCCAGATTTTATGTTGTCCTGGAGAGCTTGCAGAGCACTGGGGAAAAGCAGGCAGAGAATTCCCTGCTAGCACCTTCTCTGTGCCTGGGAAGCAGAAGTGTTCCCATTGCTTCGCAGAATCGCTTTTGTGCAGAAAACAGTAACACTTGTTCAGAACGAAAGAAAGCACAGAGCCCCAGATTTTATGTTGTCCTGGAGAGCTTGCAGAGCACTGGGGAAAGGCAGGCAGAGAATTCCCTGCTACCACCTTCTCTGTGCCTGGGAAACAGAAGTGTTCACATTGCTTCGCAGAATCGCTTTTGTGCAGAAAACAGTAACACTTGTTCAGAACGAAGGAAAGCACAGAGCCCCAGATTTTATGTTGTCCTGGAGAGCTTGCAGAGCACTGGGGAAAGGCAGGCAGAGAATTCCCTGCTAGCACCTTCTCTGTGCCTGGGAAGTAGAAGTCTTCACATTGCTTCGCAGAATCGCTTTTGTGCAGAAAACAATAACACTTGTTCAGAACGAAAGAAAGCACAGAGCCCCAGATTTTATGTTGTCCTGGAGAGCTTGCAGAGCACTGGGGAAAAGCAG
Source organism: Strix uralensis (assembly GCF_047716275.1). NCBI lineage: Eukaryota > Metazoa > Chordata > Aves > Strigiformes > Strigidae > Strix > Strix uralensis. The sequence continues at coordinate 209,119 of NW_027436790.1, read as the reverse complement.
GCAGAGAATTCCCTGCTAGCACCTTCTCTGTGCCTGGGAAGCAGAAGTGTTCACATTGCTTCGCAGAATCGCTTTTGTGCAGAAAACAGTAACACTTGTTCAGAACGAAAGAAAGCACAGAGCCCCAGATTTTATGTTGTCCTGGAGAGCTTGCAGAGCACTGGGGAAAAGCAGTCAGAGAATTCCCTGCTAGCACCTTCTCTGTGCCTGGGAAGCAGAAGTGTTCACATTGCTTCGCAGAATCGCTTTTGTGCAGAAAACAGTAACACTTGTTCAGAATGAAAGAAAGCACAGAGCCCCAGATTTTATGTTGTCCTGGAGAGCTTGCAGAGCACTGGGGAAAAGCAGGCAGAGAATTCCCTGCTAGCACCTTCTCTGTGCCTGGGAAACAGAAGTGTTCCCATTGCTTCGCAGAATCGCTTTTGTGCAGAAAACAGTAACACTTGTTCAGAACGAAAGAAAGCACAGAGCCCCAGATTTTATGTTGTCCTGGAGAGCTTGCAGAGCACTGGGGAAAGGCAGGCAGAGAATTCCCTGCTAGCACCTTCTCTGTGCCTGGGAAGCAGAAGTGTTCACATTGCTTCGCAGAATCGCTTTTGTGCAGAAAACAGTAACACTTGTTCAGAACGAAGGAAAGCACAGAGCCCCAGATTTTATGTTGTCCTGGAGAGCTTGCAGAGCACTGGGGAAAGGCAGGCAGAGAATTCCCTGCTAGCACCTTCTCTGTGCCTGGGAAGTAGAAGTCTTCACATTGCTTCGCAGAATCGCTTTTGTGCAGAAAACAATAACACTTGTTCAGAACGAAAGAAAGCACAGAGCCCCAGATTTTATGTTGTCCTGGAGAGCTTGCAGAGCACTGGGGAAAAGCAGGCAGAGAATTCCCTGCTAGCACCTTCTCTGTGCCTGGGAAGCAGAAGTGTTCACATTGCTTCGCAGAATCGCTTTTGTGCAGAAAACAGTAACACTTGTTCAGAATGAAAGAAAGCACAGAGCCCCAGATTTTATGTTGTCCTGGAGAGCTTGCAGAGCACTGGGGAAAAGCAGTCAGAGAATTCCCTGCTAGCACCTTCTCTGTGCCTGGGAAGCAGAAGTGTTCACATTGCTTCGCAGAATCGCTTTTGTGCAGAAAACAGTAACACTTGTTCAGAATGAAAGAAAGCACAGAGCCCCAGATTTTATGTTGTCCTGGAGAGCTTGCAGAGCACTGGGGAAAAGCAGGCAGAGAATTCCCTGCTAGCACCTTCTCTGTGCCTGGGAAACAGAAGTGTTCCCATTGCTTCGCAGAATCGCTTTTGTGCAGAAAACAGTAACACTTGTTCAGAACGAAAGAAAGCACAGAGCCCCAGATTTTATGTTGTCCTGGAGAGCTTGCAGAGCACTGGGGAAAGGCAGGCAGAGAATTCCCTGCTAGCACCTTCTCTGTGCCTGGGAAGCAGAAGTGTTCACATTGCTTCGCAGAATCGCTTTTGTGCAGAAAACAGTAACACTTGTTCAGAACGAAGGAAAGCACAGAGCCCCAGATTTTATGTTGTCCTGGAGAGCTTGCAGAGCACTGGGGAAAGGCAGGCAGAGAATTCCCTGCTAGCACCTTCTCTGTGCCTGGGAAGCAGAAGTGTTCACATTGCTTCGCAGAATCGCTTTTGTGCAGAAAACAGTAACACTTGTTCAGAACGAAAGAAAGCACAGAGCCCCAGATTTTATGTTGTCCTGGAGAGCTTGCAGAGCACTGGGGAAAAACAGGCAGAGAATTCCCTGCTAGCACCTTCTCTGTGCCTGGGAAGCAGAAGTGTTCAAATTGCTTCGCAGAATCGCTTTTGTGCAGAAAACAGTAACACTTGTTCAGAACGAAAGAAAGCACAGAGCCCCAGATTTTATGTTGTCCTGGAGAGCTTGCAGAGCACTGGGGAAAAGCAGGCAGAGAATTCCCTGCTAGCACCTTCTCTGTGCCTGGGAAGCAGAAGTCTTCACATTGCTTCGCAGAATCGCTTTTGTGCAGAAAACAGTAACACTTGTTCAGAATGAAAGAAAGCACAGAGCCCCAGATTTTATGTTGTCCTGGAGAGCTTGCAGAGCACTGGGGAAAAGCAGGCAGAGAATTCCCTGCTAGCACCTTCTCTGTGCCTGGGAAGCAGACGTGTTCACATTGCTTCGCAGAATCGCTTTTGTGCAGAAAACAGTAACACTTGTTCAGAACGAAAGAAAGCACAGAGCCCCAGATTTTATGTTGTCCTGGAGAGCTTGCAGAGCACTGGGGAAAAGCAGGCAGAGAATTCCCTGCTAGCACCTTCTCTGTGCCTGGGAAGCAGAAGTGTTCACATTGCTTCGCAGAATCGCTTTTGTGCAGAAAACAGTAACACTTGTTCAGAACGAAGGAAAGCACAGAGCCCCAGATTTTATGTTGTCCTGGAGAGCTTGCAGAGCACTGGGGAAAGGCAGGCAGAGAATTCCCTGCTAGCACCTTCTCTGTGCCTGGGAAGCAGAAGTCTTCACATTGCTTCGCAGAATCGCTTTTGTGCAGAAAACAATAACACTTGTTCAGAACGAAAGAAAGCACAGAGCCCCAGATTTTATGTTGTCCTGGAGAGCTTGCAGAGCACTGGGGAAAAGCAGGCAGAGAATTCCCTGCTAGCACCTTCTCTGTGCTGGGAAGCAGAAGTGTTCAAATTGCTTCGCAGAATCGCTTTTGTGCAGAAAACAGTAACACTTTTTCAGAACGAAGGAAAGCACAGAGCCCCAGATTTTATGTTGTCCTGGAGAGCTTGCAGAGCACTGGGGAAAAACAGGCAGAGAATTCCCTGCTAGCACCTTCTCTGTGCCTGGGAAGCAGAAGTGTTCAAATTGCTTCGCAGAATCGCTTTTGTGCAGAAAACAGTAACACTTGTTCAGAACGAAAGAAAGCACAGAGCCCCAGATTTTATGTTGTCCTGGAGAGCTTGCAGAGCACTGGGGAAAAGCAGGCAGAGAATTCCCTGCTAGCACCTTCTCTGTGCCTGGGAAGCAGAAGTCTTCACATTGCTTCGCAGAATCGCTTTTGTGCAGAAAACAGTAACACTTGTTCAGAATGAAAGAAAGCACAGAGCCCCAGATTTTATGTTGTCCTGGAGAGCTTGCAGAGCACTGGGGAAAAGCAGGCAGAGAATTCCCTGCTAGCACCTTCTCTGTGCCTGGGAAGCAGAAGTGTTCACATTGCTTCGCAGAATCGCTTTTGTGCAGAAAACAGTAACACTTGTTCAGAACGAAAGAAAGCACAGAGCCCCAGATTTTATGTTGTCCTGGAGAGCTTGCAGAGCACTGGGGAAAGGCAGGCAGAGAATTCCCTGCTAGCACCTTCTCTGTGCCTGTTCACATTGCTTCGCAGAATCGCTTTTGTGCAGAAAACAGTAACACTTGTTCAGACGAAAGAAAGCACAGAGCCCCAGATTTTATGTTGTCCTGGAGAGCTTGCAGAGCACTGGGGAAAAGCAGTCAGAGAATTCCCTGCTAGCACCTTCTCTGTGCCTGGGAAGCAGAAGTGTTCACATTGCTTCGCAGAATCGCTTTTGTGCAGAAAACACTAACACTTGTTCAGAATGAAAGAAAGCACAGAGCCCCAGATTTTATGTTGTCCTGGAGAGCTTGCAGAGCACTGGGGAAAAGCAGGCAGAGAATTCCCTGCTAGCACCTTCTCTGTGCCTGGGAAACAGAAGTGTTCCCATTGCTTCGCAGAATCGCTTTTGTGCAGAAAACAGTAACACTTGTTCAGAACGAAAGAAAGCACAGAGCCCCAGATTTTATGTTGTCCTGGAGAGCTTGCAGAGCACTGGGGAAAGGCAGGCAGAGAATTCCCTGCTAGCACCTTCTCTGTGCCTGGGAAGCAGAAGTGTTCACATTGCTTCGCAGAATCGCTTTTGTGCAGAAAACAGTAACACTTGTTCAGAACGAAGGAAAGCACAGAGCCCCAGATTTTATGTTGTCCTGGAGAGCTTGCAGAGCACTGGGGAAAGGCAGGCAGAGAATTCCCTGCTAGCACCTTCTCTGTGCCTGGGAAGCAGAAGTGTTCACATTGCTTCGCAGAATCGCTTTTGTGCAGAAAACAGTAACACTTGTTCAGAACGAAAGAAAGCACAGAGCCCCAGATTTTATGTTGTCCTGGAGAGCTTGCAGAGCACTGGGGAAAAGCAGGCAGAGAATTCCCTGCTAGCACCTTCTCTGTGCCTGGGAAGCAGAAGTGGTCACATTGCTTCGCAGAATCGCTTTTGTGCAGAAAACAGTAACACTTGTTCAGAACGAAAGAAAGCACAGAGCCCCAGATTTTATGTTGTCCTGGAGAGCTTGCAGAGCACTGGGGAAAAGCAGGCAGAGAATTCCCTGCTAGCACCTTCTCTGTGCCTGGGAAGCAGAAGTCTTCACATTGCTTCGCAGAATCGCTTTTGTGCAGAAAACAGTAACACTTGTTCAGAATGAAAGAAAGCACAGAGCCCCAGATTTTATGTTGTCCTGGAGAGCTTGCAGAGCACTGGGGAAAAGCAGGCAGAGAATTCCCTGCTAGCACCTTCTCTGTGCCTGGGAAGCAGAAGTGTTCACATTGCTTCGCAGAATCGCTTTTGTGCAGAAAACAGTAACACTTGTTCAGAACGAAAGAAAGCACAGAGCCCCAGATTTTATGTTGTCCTGGAGAGCTTGCAGAGCACTGGGGAAAAGCAGGCAGAGAATTCCCTGCTAGCACCTTCTCTGTGCCTGGGAAGCAGAAGTGTTCACATTGCTTCGCAGAATCGCTTTTGTGCAGAAAACAGTAACACTTGTTCAGAACGAAGGAAAGCACAGAGCCCCAGATTTTATGTTGTCCTGGAGAGCTTGCAGAGCACTGGGGAAAGGCAGGCAGAGAATTCCCTGCTAGCACCTTCTCTGTGCCTGGGAAGCAGAAGTCTTCACATTGCTTCGCAGAATCGCTTTTGTGCAGAAAACAATAACACTTGTTCAGAACGAAAGAAAGCACAGAGCCCCAGATTTTATGTTGTCCTGGAGAGCTTGCAGAGCACTGGGGAAAAGCAGGCAGAGAATTCCCTGCTAGCACCTTCTCTGTGCCTGGGAAGCAGAAGTGTTCAAATTGCTTCGCAGAATCGCTTTTGTGCAGAAAACAGTAACACTTTTTCAGAACGAAGGAAAGCACAGAGCCCCAGATTTTATGTTGTCCTGGAGAGCTTGCAGAGCACTGGGGAAAAACAGGCAGAGAATTCCCTGCTAGCACCTTCTCTGTGCCTGGGAAGCAGAAGTGTTCAAATTGCTTCGCAGAATCGCTTTTGTGCAGAAAACAGTAACACTTGTTCAGAACGAAAGAAAGCACAGAGCCCCAGATTTTATGTTGTCCTGGAGAGCTTGCAGAGCACTGGGGAAAAGCAGGCAGAGAATTCCCTGCTAGCACCTTCTCTGTGCCTGGGAAGCAGAAGTCTTCACATTGCTTCGCAGAATCGCTTTTGTGCAGAAAACAGTAACACTTGTTCAGAATGAAAGAAAGCACAGAGCCCCAGATTTTATGTTGTCCTGGAGAGCTTGCAGAGCACTGGGGAAAAGCAGGCAGAGAATTCCCTGCTAGCACCTTCTCTGTGCCTGGGAAGCAGAAGTGTTCACATTGCTTCGCAGAATCGCTTTTGTGCAGAAAACAGTAACACTTGTTCAGAACGAAGGAAAGCACAGAGCCCCAGATTTTATGTTGTCCTGGAGAGCTTGCAGAGCACTGGGGAAAGGCAGGCAGAGAATTCCCTGCTAGCACCTTCTCTGTGCCTGGGAAGCAGAAGTCTTCACATTGCTTCGCAGAATCGCTTTTGTGCAGAAAACAATAACACTTGTTCAGAACGAAAGAAAGCACAGAGCCCCAGATTTTATGTTGTCCTGGAGAGCTTGCAGAGCACTGGGGAAAAGCAGGCAGAGAATTCCCTGCTAGCACCTTCTCTGTGCCTGGGAAGCAGAAGTGTTCAAATTGCTTCGCAGAATCGCTTTTGTGCAGAAAACAGTAACACTTGTTCAGAACGAAGGAAAGCACAGAGCCCCAGATTTTATGTTGTCCTGGAGAGCTTGCAGAGCACTGGGGAAAGGCAGGCAGAGAATTCCCTGCTAGCACCTTCTCTGTGCCTGGGAAGCAGAAGTCTTCACATTGCTTCGCAGAATCGCTTTTGTGCAGAAAACAATAACACTTGTTCAGAACGAAAGAAAGCACAGAGCCCCAGATTTTATGTTGTCCTGGAGAGCTTGCAGAGCCATGGGGAAAAGCAGGCAGAGAATTCCCTGCTACCACCTTCTCTGTGCCTGGGAAACAGAAGTGTTCACATTGCTTCGCAGAATCGCTTTTGTGCAGAAAACAGTAACACTTGTTCAGAACGAAGGAAAGCACAGAGCCCCAGATTTTATGTTGTCCTGGAGAGCTTGCAGAGCACTGGGGAAAAGCAGGCAGAGAATTCCCTGCTAGCACCTTCTCTGTGCCTGGGAAGCAGAAGTCTTCACATTGCTTCGCAGAATCGCTTTTGTGCAGAAAACAGTAACACTTGTTCAGAATGAAAGAAAGCACAGAGCCCCAGATTTTATGTTGTCCTGGAGAGCTTGCAGAGCACTGGGGAAAAGCAGGCAGAGAATTCCCTGCTAGCACCTTCTCTGTGCCTGGGAAACAGAAGTGTTCCCATTGCTTCGCAGAATCGCTTTTGTGCAGAAAACAGTAACACTTGTTCAGAACGAAAGAAAGCACAGAGCCCCAGATTTTATGTTGTCCTGGAGAGCTTGCAGAGCACTGGGGAAAAGCAGGCAGAGAATTCCCTGCTACCACCTTCTCTGTGCCTGGGAAACAGAAGTGTTCACATTGCTTCGCAGAATCGCTTTTGTGCAGAAAACAGTAACACTTGTTCAGAACGAAAGAAAGCACAGAGCCCCAGATTTTTTGTTGTCCTGGAGAGCTTGCAGAGCAGTGGGGAAAGGCAGGCAGAGAATTCCCTGCTAGCACCTTCTTTGTGCCTGTTCACATTGCTTCGCAGAATCGCTTTTGTGCAGAAAACAGTAACACTTGTTCAGAACGAAAGAAAGCACAGAGCCCCAGATTTTATGTTGTCCTGGAGAGCTTGCAGAGCACTGGGGAAAAGCAGGCAGAGAATTCCCTGCTAGCACCTTCTCTGTGCCTGGGAAGCAGAAGTGTTCACATTGCTTCGCAGAATCGCTTTTGTGCAGAAAACAGTAACACTTGTTCAGAACGAAAGAAAGCACAGAGCCCCAGATTTTATGTTGTCCTGGAGAGCTTGCAGAGCACTGGGGAAAAGCAGGCAGAGAATTCCCTGCTAGCACCTTCTCTGTGCCTGGGAAGCAGAAGTGTTCACATTGCTTCGCAGAATCGCTTTTGTGCAGAAAACAGTAACACTTGTTCAGAATGAAAGAAAGCACAGAGCTGCAGATTTTATGTTGTCCTGGAGAGCTTGCAGAGCACTGGGGAAAAGCAGGCAGAGAATTCCCTGCTAGCACCTTCTCTGTGCCTGGGAAACAGAAGTGTTCCCATTGCTTCGCAGAATCGCTTTTGTGCAGAAAACAGTAACACTTGTTCAGAACGAAAGAAAGCACAGAGCCCCAGATTTTATGTTGTCCTGGAGAGCTTGCAGAGCACTGGGGAAAGGCAGGCAGAGAATTCCCTGCTAGCACCTTCTCTGTGCCTGGGAAGCAGAAGTGTTCACATTGCTTCGCAGAATCGCTTTTGTGCAGAAAACAGTAACACTTGTTCAGAACGAAGGAAAGCACAGAGCCCCAGATTTTATGTTGTCCTGGAGAGCTTGCAGAGCACTGGGGAAAGGCAGGCAGAGAATTCCCTGCTAGCACCTTCTCTGTGCCTGGGAAGCAGAAGTGTTCACATTGCTTCGCAGAATCGCTTTTGTGCAGAAAACAATAACACTTGTTCAGAACGAAAGAAAGCACAGAGCCCCAGATTTTATGTTGTCCTGGAGAGCTTGCAGAGCACTGGGGAAAGGCAGGCAGAGAATTCCCTGCTAGCACCTTCTCTGTGCCTGGGAAGCAGAAGTGTTCACATTGCTTCGCAGAATCGCTTTTGTGCAGAAAACAGTAACACTTGTTCAGAACGAAAGAAAGCACAGAGCCCCAGATTTTATGTTGTCCTGGAGAGCTTGCAGAGCACTGGGGAAAAGCAGGCAGAGAATTCCCTGCTAGCACCTTCTCTGTGCCTGGGAAACAGAAGTGTTCACATTGCTTCGCAGAATCGCTTTTGTGCAGAAAACAGTAACACTTGTTCAGAACGAAAGAAAGCACAGAGCCCCAGATTTGCTGTTGTCCTGGAGAGCTTGCAGAGCAGTGGGGAAAGGCAGGCAGAGAATTCCCTGCTAGCACCTTCTTTGTGCCTGTTCACATTGCTTCGCAGAATCGCTTTTGTGCAGAAAACAGTAACACTTGTTCAGAACGAAAGAAAGCACAGAGCCCCAGATTTTATGTTGTCCTGGAGAGCTTGCAGAGCACTGGGGAAAAGCAGTCAGAGAATTCCCTGCTAGCACCTTCTCTGTGCCTGGGAAGCAGAAGTGTTCACATTGCTTCGCAGAATCGCTTTTGTGCAGAAAACAGTAACACTTGTTCAGAATGAAAGAAAGCACAGAGCCCCAGATTTTATGTTGTCCTGGAGAGCTTGCAGAGCACTGGGGAAAAGCAGGCAGAGAATTCCCTGCTAGCACCTTCTCTGTGCCTGGGAAACAGAAGTGTTCCCATTGCTTCGCAGAATCGCTTTTGTGCAGAAAACAGTAACACTTGTTCAGAACGAAAGAAAGCACAGAGCCCCAGATTTTATGTTGTCCTGGAGAGCTTACAGAGCACTGGGGAAAGGCAGGCAGAGAATTCCCTGCTAGCACCTTCTCTGTGCCTGGGAAGCAGAAGTGTTCACATTGCTTCGCAGAATCGCTTTTGTGCAGAAAACAGTAACACTTGTTCAGAACGAAAGAAAGCACAGAGCCCCAGATTTTATGTTGTCCTGGAGAGCTTGCAGAGCACTGGGGAAAAACAGGCAGAGAATTCCCTGCTAGCACCTTCTCTGTGCCTGGGAAGCAGAAGTGTTCAAATTGCTTCGCAGAATCGCTTTTGTGCAGAAAACAGTAACACTTGTTCAGAACGAAAGAAAGCACAGAGCCCCAGATTTTATGTTGTCCTGGAGAGCTTGCAGAGCACTGGGGAAAAGCAGGCAGAGAATTCCCTGCTACCACCTTCTCTGTGCCTGGGAAACAGAAGTGTTCACATTGCTTCGCAGAATCGCTTTTGTGCAGAAAACAGTAACACTTGTTCAGAACGAAGGAAAGCACAGAGCCCCAGATTTTATGTTGTCCTGGAGAGCTTGCAGAGCACTGGGGAAAGGCAGGCAGAGAATTCCCTGCTAGCACCTTCTCTGTGCCTGGGAAGCAGAAGTGTTCACATTGCTTCGCAGAATCGCTTTTGTGCAGAAAACAATAACACTTGTTCAGAACGAAAGAAAGCACAGAGCCCCAGATTTTATGTTGTCCTGGAGAGCTTGCAGAGCACTGGGGAAAAGCAGGCAGAGAATTCCCTGCTAGCACCTTCTCTGTGCCTGGGAAGCAGAAGTGTTCAAATTGCTTCGCAGAATCGCTTTTGTGCAGAAAACAGTAACACTTGTTCAGAACGAAGGAAAGCACAGAGCCCCAGATTTTATGTTGTCCTGGAGAGCTTGCAGAGCACTGGGGAAAGGCAGGCAGAGAATTCCCTGCTAGCACCTTCTCTGTGCCTGGGAAGCAGAAGTCTTCACGTTGCTTCGCAGAATCGCTTTTGTGCAGAAAACAATAACACTTGTTCAGAACGAAAGAAAGCACAGAGCCCCAGATTTTATGTTGTCCTGGAGAGCTTGCAGAGCACTGGGGAAAAGCAGGCAGAGAATTCCCTGCTAGCACCTTCTCTGTGCCTGGGAAGCAGAAGTGTTCACATTGCTTCGCAGAATCGCTTTTGTGCAGAAAACAGTAACACTTGTTCAGAACGAAAGAAAGCACAGAGCCCCAGATTTTATGTTGTCCTGGAGAGCTTGCAGAGCACTGGGGAAAAGCAGGCAGAGAATTCCCTGCTAGCACCTTCTCTGTGCCTGGGAAGCAGAAGTCTTCACATTGCTTCGCAGAATCGCTTTTGTGCAGAAAACAGTAACACTTGTTCAGAACGAAAGAAAGCACAGAGCCGCAGATTTTATGTTGTCCTGGAGAGCTTGCAGAGCACTGGGGAAAAGCAGGCAGAGAATTCCCTGCTAGCACCTTCTCTGTGCCTGGGAAACAGAAGTGTTCCCATTGCTTCGCAGAATCGCTTTTGTGCAGAAAACAGTAACACTTGTTCAGAACGAAAGAAAGCACAGAGCCCCAGATTTTATGTTGTCCTGGAGAGCTTGCAGAGCACTGGGGAAAGGCAGGCAGAGAATTCCCTGCTAGCACCTTCTCTGTGCCTGGGAAGCAGAAGTGTTCACATTGCTTCGCAGAATCGCTTTTGTGCAGAAAACAGTAACACTTGTTCAGAACGAAGGAAAGCACAGAGCCCCAGATTTTATGTTGTCCTGGAGAGCTTGCAGAGCACTGGGGAAAGGCAGGCAGAGAATTCCCTGCTAGCACCTTCTCTGTGCCTGGGAAGCAGAAGTGTTCACATTGCTTCGCAGAATCGCTTTTGTGCAGAAAACAATAACACTTGTTCAGAACGAAAGAAAGCACAGAGCCCCAGATTTTATGTTGTCCTGGAGAGCTTGCAGAGCACTGGGGAAAGGCAGGCAGAGAATTCCCTGCTAGCACCTTCTCTGTGCCTGGGAAGCAGAAGTGTTCACATTGCTTCGCAGAATCGCTTTTGTGCAGAAAACAGTAACACTTGTTCAGAACGAAAGAAAGCACAGAGCCCCAGATTTTATGTTGTCCTGGAGAGCTTGCAGAGCACTGGGGAAAAGCAGGCAGAGAATTCCCTGCTAGCACCTTCTCTGTGCCTGGGAAACAGAAGTCTTCACATTGCTTCGCAGAATCGCTTTTGTGCAGAAAACAGTAACAGTTGTTCAGAACGAAGGAAAGCACAGAGCCCCAGATTTTATGTTGTCCTGGAGAGCTTGCAGAGCACTGGGGAAAGGCAGGCAGAGAATTCCCTGCTAGCACCTTCTCTGTGCCTGGGAAGCAGAAGTGTTCACATTGCTTCGCAGAATCGCTTTTGTGCAGAAAACAATAACACTTGTTCAGAACGAAAGAAAGCACAGAGCCCCAGATTTTATGTTGTCCTGGAGAGCTTGCAGAGCACTGGGGAAAAGCAGGCAGAGAATTCCCTGCTAGCACCTTCTCTGTGCCTGGGAAGCAGAAGTGTTCACATTGCTTCGCAGAATCCCTTTTGTGCAGAAAACAGTAACACTTGTTCAGAACGAAAGAAAGCACAGAGCCCCAGATTTTATGTTGTCCTGGAGAGCTTGCAGAGCACTGGGGAAAGGCAGGCAGAGAATTCCCTGCTAGCACCTTCTCTGTGCCTGGGAAGCAGAAGTGTTCACATTGCTTCGCAGAATCGCTTTTGTGCAGAAAAAAGTAACACTTGTTCAGAACGAAAGAAAGCACAGAGCCCCAGATTTTATGTTGTCCTGGAGAGCTTGCAGAGCACTGGGGAAAAGCAGGCAGAGAATTCCCTGCTAGCACCTTCTCTGTGCCTGGGAAGCAGAAGTGTTCACATTGCTTCGCAGAATCGCTTTTGTGCAGAAAACAGTAACACTTGTTCAGAACGAAGGAAAGCACAGAGCCCCAGATTTTATGTTGTCCTGGAGAGCTTGCAGAGCACTGGGGAAAGGCAGGCAGAGAATTCCCTGCTAGCACCTTCTCTGTGCCTGGGAAGCAGAAGTCTTCACATTGCTTCGCAGAATCGCTTTTGTGCAGAAAACAATAACACTTGTTCAGAACGAAAGAAAGCACAGAGCCCCAGATTTTATGTTGTCCTGGAGAGCTTGCAGAGCACTGGGGAAAAGCAGGCAGAGAATTCCCTGCTAGCACCTTCTCTGTGCCTGGGAAGCAGAAGTGTTCACATTGCTTCGCAGAATCGCTTTTGTGCAGAAAACAGTAACACTTGTTCAGAACGAAAGAAAGCACAGAGCCCCAGATTTTATGTTGTCCTGGAGAGCTTGCAGAGCACTGGGGAAAAGCAGGCAGAGAATTCCCTGCTACCACCTTCTCTGTGCCTGGGAAACAGAAGTGTTCACATTGCTTCGCAGAATCGCTTTTGTGCAGAAAACAGTAACACTTGTTCAGAACGAAGGAAAGCACAGAGCCCCAGATTTTATGTTGTCCTGGAGAGCTTGCAGAGCACTGGGGAAAGGCAGGCAGAGAATTCCCTGCTAGCACCTTCTCTGTGCCTGGGAAGCAGAAGTCTTCCCATTGCTTCGCAGAATCGCTTTTGTGCAGAAAACAATAACACTTGTTCAGAACGAAAGAAAGCACAGAGCCCCAGATTTTATGTTGTCCTGGAGAGCTTGCAGAGCACTGGGGAAAAGCAGGCAGAGAATTCCCTGCTAGCACCTTCTCTGTGCCTGGGAAGCAGAAGTGTTCAAATTGCTTCGCAGAATCGCTTTTGTGCAGAAAACAGTAACACTTGTTCAGAACGAAGGAAAGCACAGAGCCCCAGATTTTATGTTGTCCTGGAGAGCTTGCAGAGCACTGGGGAAAAGCAGGCAGAGAATTCCCTGCTAGCACCTTCTCTGTGCCTGGGAAGCAGAAGTGTTCACATTGCTTCGCAGAATCGCTTTTGTGCAGAAAACAGTAACACTTGTTCAGAACGAAAGAAAGCACAGAGCCCCAGATTTGCTGTTGTCCTGGAGAGCTTGCAGAGCAGTGGGGAAAGGCAGGCAGAGAATTCCCTGCTAGCACCTTCTTTGTGCCTGTTCACATTGCTTCGCAGAATCGCTTTTGTGCAGAAAACAGTAACACTTGTTCAGAACGAAAGAAAGCACAGAGCCCCAGATTTAATGTTGTCCTGGAGAGCTTGCAGAGCACTGGGGAAAAGCAGTCAGAGAATTCCCTGCTAGCACCTTCTCTGTGCCTGGGAAGCAGAAGTGTTCACATTGCTTCGCAGAATCGCTTTTGTGCAGAAAACAGTAACACTTGTTCAGAATGAAAGAAAGCACAGAGCCCCAGATTTTATGTTGTCCTGGAGAGCTTGCAGAGCACTGGGGAAAAGCAGGCAGAGAATTCCCTGCTAGCACCTTCTCTGTGCCTGGGAAACAGAAGTCTTCACATTGCTTCGCAGAATCGCTTTTGTGCAGAAAACAGTAACAGTTGTTCAGAACGAAGGAAAGCACAGAGCCCCAGATTTTATGTTGTCCTGGAGAGCTTGCAGAGCACTGGGGAAAGGCAGGCAGAGAATTCCCTGCTAGCACCTTCTCTGTGCCTGGGAAGCAGAAGTGTTCACATTGCTTCGCAGAATCGCTTTTGTGCAGAAAACAATAACACTTGTTCAGAACGAAAGAAAGCACAGAGCCCCAGATTTTATGTTGTCCTGGAGAGCTTGCAGAGCACTGGGGAAAAGCAGGCAGAGAATTCCCTGCTAGCACCTTCTCTGTGCCTGGGAAGCAGAAGTGTTCACATTGCTTCGCAGAATCCCTTTTGTGCAGAAAACAGTAACACTTGTTCAGAACGAAAGAAAGCACAGAGCCCCAGATTTTATGTTGTCCTGGAGAGCTTGCAGAGCACTGGGGAAAGGCAGGCAGAGAATTCCCTGCTAGCACCTTCTCTGTGCCTGGGAAGCAGAAGTGTTCACATTGCTTCGCAGAATCGCTTTTGTGCAGAAAAAAGTAACACTTGTTCAGAACGAAAGAAAGCACAGAGCCCCAGATTTTATGTTGTCCTGGAGAGCTTGCAGAGCACTGGGGAAAAGCAGGCAGAGAATTCCCTGCTAGCACCTTCTCTGTGCCTGGGAAGCAGAAGTGTTCACATTGCTTCGCAGAATCGCTTTTGTGCAGAAAACAGTAACACTTGTTCAGAACGAAGGAAAGCACAGAGCCCCAGATTTTATGTTGTCCTGGAGAGCTTGCAGAGCACTGGGGAAAGGCAGGCAGAGAATTCCCTGCTAGCACCTTCTCTGTGCCTGGGAAGCAGAAGTCTTCACATTGCTTCGCAGAATCGCTTTTGTGCAGAAAACAATAACACTTGTTCAGAACGAAAGAAAGCACAGAGCCCCAGATTTTATGTTGTCCTGGAGAGCTTGCAGAGCACTGGGGAAAAGCAGGCAGAGAATTCCCTGCTAGCACCTTCTCTGTGCCTGGGAAGCAGAAGTGTTCACATTGCTTCGCAGAATCGCTTTTGTGCAGAAAACAGTAACACTTGTTCAGAACGAAAGAAAGCACAGAGCCCCAGATTTTATGTTGTCCTGGAGAGCTTGCAGAGCACTGGGGAAAAGCAGGCAGAGAATTCCCTGCTACCACCTTCTCTGTGCCTGGGAAACAGAAGTGTTCACATTGCTTCGCAGAATCGCTTTTGTGCAGAAAACAGTAACACTTGTTCAGAACGAAGGAAAGCACAGAGCCCCAGATTTTATGTTGTCCTGGAGAGCTTGCAGAGCACTGGGGAAAGGCAGGCAGAGAATTCCCTGCTAGCACCTTCTCTGTGCCTGGGAAGCAGAAGTCTTCCCATTGCTTCGCAGAATCGCTTTTGTGCAGAAAACAATAACACTTGTTCAGAACGAAAGAAAGCACAGAGCCCCAGATTTTATGTTGTCCTGGAGAGCTTGCAGAGCACTGGGGAAAAGCAGGCAGAGAATTCCCTGCTAGCACCTTCTCTGTGCCTGGGAAGCAGAAGTGTTCAAATTGCTTCGCAGAATCGCTTTTGTGCAGAAAACAGTAACACTTGTTCAGAACGAAGGAAAGCACAGAGCCCCAGATTTTATGTTGTCCTGGAGAGCTTGCAGAGCACTGGGGAAAAGCAGGCAGAGAATTCCCTGCTAGCACCTTCTCTGTGCCTGGGAAGCAGAAGTGTTCACATTGCTTCGCAGAATCGCTTTTGTGCAGAAAACAGTAACACTTGTTCAGAACGAAAGAAAGCACAGAGCCCCAGATTTGCTGTTGTCCTGGAGAGCTTGCAGAGCAGTGGGGAAAGGCAGGCAGAGAATTCCCTGCTAGCACCTTCTTTGTGCCTGTTCACATTGCTTCGCAGAATCGCTTTTGTGCAGAAAACAGTAACACTTGTTCAGAACGAAAGAAAGCACAGAGCCCCAGATTTAATGTTGTCCTGGAGAGCTTGCAGAGCACTGGGGAAAAGCAGTCAGAGAATTCCCTGCTAGCACCTTCTCTGTGCCTGGGAAGCAGAAGTGTTCACATTGCTTCGCAGAATCGCTTTTGTGCAGAAAACAGTAACACTTGTTCAGAATGAAAGAAAGCACAGAGCCCCAGATTTTATGTTGTCCTGGAGAGCTTGCAGAGCACTGGGGAAAAGCAGGCAGAGAATTCCCTGCTAGCACCTTCTCTGTGCCTGGGAAACAGAAGTGTTCCCATTGCTTCGCAGAATCGCTTTTGTGCAGAAAACAGTAACACTTGTTCAGAACGAAAGAAAGCACAGAGCCCCAGATTTTATGTTGTCCTGGAGAGCTTGCAGAGCACTGGGGAAAAGCAGGCAGAGAATTCCCTGCTAGCACCTTCTCTGTGCCTGGGAAGCAGAAGTGTTCAAATTGCTTCGCAGAATCGCTTTTGTGCAGAAAACAGTAACACTTGTTCAGAACGAAGGAAAGCACAGAGCCCCAGATTTTATGTTGTCCTGGAGAGCTTGCAGAGCACTGGGGAAAGGCAGGCAGAGAATTCCCTGCTAGCACCTTCTCTGTGCCTGGGAAGCAGAAGTGTTCCCATTGCTTCGCAGAATCGCTTTTGTGCAGAAAACAATAACACTTGTTCAGAACGAAGGAAAGCACAGAGCCCCAGATTTTATGTTGTCCTGGAGAGCTTGCAGAGCACTGGGGAAAGGCAGGCAGAGAATTCCCTGCTAGCACCTTCTCTGTGCCTGGGAAGCAGAAGTCTTCACATTGCTTCGCAGAATCGCTTTTGTGCAGAAAACAGTAACACTTGTTCAGAACGAAGGAAAGCACAGAGCCCCAGATTTTATGTTGTCCTGGAGAGCTTGCAGAGCACTGGGGAAAGGCAGGCAGAGAATTCCCTGCTAGCACCTTCTCTGTGCCTGGGAAGCAGAAGTGTTCACATTGCTTCGCAGAATCGCTTTTGTGCAGAAAACAATAACACTTGTTCAGAACGAAAGAAAGCACAGAGCCCCAGATTTTATGTTGTCCTGGAGAGCTTGCAGAGCACTGGGGAAAGGCAGGCAGAGAATTCCCTGCTAGCACCTTCTCTGTGCCTGGGAAGCAGAAGTGTTCACATTGCTTCGCAGAATCGCTTTTGTGCAGAAAACAATAACACTTGTTCAGAACGAAAGAAAGCACAGAGCCCCAGATTTTATGTTGTCCTGGAGAGCTTGCAGAGCACTGGGGAAAAGCAGGCAGAGAATTCCCTGCTAGCACCTTCTCTGTGCCTGGGAAGCAGAAGTGTTCAAATTGCTTCGCAGAATCGCTTTTGTGCAGAAAACAGTAACACTTGTTCAGAACGAAGGAAAGCACAGAGCCCCAGATTTTATGTTGTCCTGGAGAGCTTGCAGAGCACTGGGGAAAGGCAGGCAGAGAATTCCCTGCTAGCACCTTCTCTGTGCCTGGGAAGCAGAAGTGTTCACATTGCTTCGCAGAATCGCTTTTGTGCAGAAAACAGTAACACTTGTTCAGAACGAAGGAAAGCACAGAGCCCCAGATTTTATGTTGTCCTGGAGAGCTTGCAGAGCACTGGGGAAAGGCAGGCAGAGAATTCCCTGCTAGCACCTTCTCTGTGCCTGGGAAGCAGAAGTGTTCAAATTGCTTCGCAGAATCGCTTTTGTGCAGAAAACAGTAACACTTGTTCAGAACGAAGGAAAGCACAGAGCCCCAGATTTTATGTTGTCCTGGAGAGCTTGCAGAGCACTGGGGAAAGGCAGGCAGAGAATTCCCTGCTAGCACCTTCTCTGTGCCTGGGAAGCAGAAGTGTTCACATTGCTTCGCAGAATCGCTTTTGTGCAGAAAACAATAACACTTGTTCAGAACGAAAGAAAGCACAGAGCCCCAGATTTTATGTTGTCCTGGAGAGCTTGCAGAGCACTGGGGAAAGGCAGGCAGAGAATTCCCTGCTCGCACCTTCTCTGTGCCTGGGAAGCAGAAGTCTTCACATTGCTTCGCAGAATCGCTTTTGTGCAGAAAACAGTAACACTTGTTCAGAACGAAAGAAAGCACAGAGCCCCAGATTTTATGTTGTCCTGGAGAGCTTGCAGAGCACTGGGGAAAAGCAGGCAGAGAATTCCCTGCTAGCACCTTCTCTGTGCCTGGGAAACAGAAGTGTTCACATTGCTTCGCAGAATCGCTTTTGTGCAGAAAACAGTAACACTTGTTCAGAACGAAGGAAAGCACAGAGCCCCAGATTTTATGTTGTCCTGGAGAGCTTGCAGAGCACTGGGGAAAGGCAGGCAGAGAATTCCCTGCTAGCACCTTCTCTGTGCCTGGGAAGCAGAAGTCTTCACATTGCTTCGCAGAATCGCTTTTGTGCAGAAAACAATAACACTTGTTCAGAACGAAAGAAAGCACAGAGCCCCAGATTTTATGTTGTCCTGGAGAGCTTGCAGAGCACTGGGGAAAAGCAGGCAGAGAATTCCCTGCTAGCACCTTCTCTGTGCCTGGGAAGCAGAAGTGTTCAAATTGCTTCGCAGAATCGCTTTTGTGCAGAAAACAGTAACACTTGTTCAGAACGAAAGAAAGCACAGAGCCCCAGATTTTATGTTGTCCTGGAGAGCTTGCAGAGCACTGGGGAAAAGCAGGCAGAGAATTCCCTGCTAGCACCTTCTTTGTGCCTGTTCACATTGCTTCGCAGAATCGCTTTTGTGCAGAAAAGAGTAACACTTGTTCAGAACGAAAGAAAGCACAGAGCCCCAGATTTTATGTTGTCCTGGAGAGCTTGCAGAGCACTGGGGAAAAGCAGGCAGAGAATTCCCTGCTAGCACCTTCTCTGTGCCTGGGAAACAGAAGTGTTCCCATTGCTTCGCAGAATCGCTTTTGTGCAGAAAACAGTAACACTTGTTCAGAATGAAAGAAAGCACAGAGCCCCAGATTTTATGTTGTCCTGGAGAGCTTGCAGAGCACTGGGGAAAAGCAGGCAGAGAATTCCCTGCTAGCACCTTCTCTGTGCCTGGGAAACAGAAGTGTTCCCATTGCTTCGCAGAATCGCTTTTGTGCAGAAAACAGTAACACTTGTTCAGAACGAAAGAAAGCACAGAGCCCCAGATTTTATGTTGTCCTGGAGAGCTTGCAGAGCACTGGGGAAAGGCAGGCAGAGAATTCCCTGCTAGCACCTTCTCTGTGCCTGGGAAGCAGAAGTGTTCACATTGCTTCGCAGAATCGCTTTTGTGCAGAAAACAGTAACACTTGTTCAGAACGAAGGAAAGCACAGAGCCCCAGATTTTATGTTGTCCTGGAGAGCTTGCAGAGCAGTGGGGAAAGGCAGGCAGAGAATTCCCTGCTAGCACCTTCTCTGTGCCTGGGAAGCAGAAGTGTTCACATTGCTTCGCAGAATCTCTTTTGTGCAGAAAACAATAACACTTGTTCAGAACGAAAGAAAGCACAGAGCCCCAGATTTTATGTTGTCCTGGAGAGCTTGCAGAGCACTGGGGAAAAGCAGGCAGAGAATTCCCTGCTAGCACCTTCTCTGTGCCTGGGAAGCAGAAGTGTTCAAATTGCTTCGCAGAATCGCTTTTGTGCAGAAAACAGTAACACTTGTTCAGAACGAAGGAAAGCACAGAGCCCCAGATTTTATGTTGTCCTGGAGAGCTTGCAGAGCACTGGGGAAAAGCAGGCAGAGAATTCCCTGCTAGCACCTTCTCTGTGCCTGGGAAGCAGAAGTGTTCAAATTGCTTCGCAGAATCGCTTTTGTGCAGAAAACAGTAACACTTGTTCAGAACGAAAGAAAGCACAGAGCCCCAGATTTTATGTTGTCCTGGAGAGCTTGCAGAGCACTGGGGAAAAGCAGGCAGAGAATTCCCTGCTAGCACCTTCTCTGTGCCTGGGAAGCAGAAGTGTTCACATTGCTTCGCAGAATCGCTTTTGTGCAGAAAACAGTAACACTTGTTCAGAATGAAAGAAAGCACAGAGCCCCAGATTTTATGTTGTCCTGGAGAGCTTGCAGAGCACTGGGGAAAAGCAGGCAGAGAATTCCCTGCTACCACCTTCTCTGTGCCTGGGAAACAGAAGTGTTCACATTGCTTCGCAGAATCGCTTTTGTGCAGAAAACGGTAACACTTGTTCAGAACGAAAGAAAGCACAGAGCCCCAGATTTTATGTTGTCCTGGAGAGCTTGCAGAGCACTGGGGAAAAGCAGGCAGAGAATTCCCTGCTAGCACCTTCTCTGTGCCTGGGAAGCAGAAGTGTTCACATTGCTTCGCAGAATCGCTTTTGTGCAGAAAACAGTAACACTTGTTCAGAATGAAAGAAAGCACAGAGCCCCAGATTTTATGTTGTCCTGGAGAGCTTGCAGAGCAGTGGGGAAAAGCAGGCAGAGAATTCCCTGCTAGCACCTTCTCTGTGCCTGGGAAACAGAAGTGTTCCCATTGCTTCGCAGAATCGCTTTTGTGCAGAAAACAGTAACACTTGTTCAGAACGAAAGAAAGCACAGAGCCCCAGATTTTATGTTGTCCTGGAGAGCTTGCAGAGCACTGGGGAAAGGCAGGCAGAGAATTCCCTGCTAGCACCTTCTCTGTGCCTGGGAAGCAGAAGTCTTCACATTGCTTCGCAGAATCGCTTTTGTGCAGAAAACAGTAACACTTGTTCAGAACGAAAGAAAGCACAGAGCCCCAGATTTTATGTTGTCCTGGAGAGCTTGCAGAGCACTGGGGAAAGGCAGGCAGAGAATTCCCTGCTAGCACCTTCTCTGTGCCTGGGAAGCAGAAGTGTTCACATTGCTTCGCAGAATCGCTTTTGTGCAGAAAACAATAACACTTGTTCAGAACGAAAGAAAGCACAGAGGCCCAGATTTTATGTTGTCCTGGAGAGCTTGCAGAGCACTGGGGAAAGGCAGGCAGAGAATTCCCTGCTAGCACCTTCTCTGTGCCTGGGAAGCAGAAGTGTTCACATTGCTTCGCAGAATCGCTTTTGTGCAGAAAACAGTAACACTTGTTCAGAACGAAAGAAAGCACAGAGCCCCAGATTTTATGTTGTCCTGGAGAGCTTGCAGAGCACTGGGGAAAAGCAGGCAGAGAATTCCCTGCTACCACCTTCTCTGTGCCTGGGAAACAGAAGTGTTCACATTGCTTCGCAGAATCGCTTTTGTGCAGAAAACAGTAACACTTGTTCAGAACGAAGGAAAGCACAGAGCCCCAGATTTTATGTTGTCCTGGAGAGCTTGCAGAGCACTGGGGAAAGGCAGGCAGAGAATTCCCTGCTAGCACCTTCTCTGTGCCTGGGAAGCAGAAGTGTTCACATTGCTTCGCAGAATCGCTTTTGTGCAGAAAACAATAACACTTGTTCAGAACGAAAGAAAGCACAGAGCCCCAGATTTTATGTTGTCCTGGAGAGCTTGCAGAGCACTGGGGAAAAGCAGGCAGAGAATTCCCTGCTAGCACCTTCTCTGTGCCTGGGAAGCAGAAGTGTTCAAATTGCTTCGCAGAATCGCTTTTGTGCAGAAAACAGTAACACTTGTTCAGAACGAAAGAAAGCACAGAGCCCCAGATTTTATGTTGTCCTGGAGAGCTTGCAGAGCACTGGGGAAAAGCAGGCAGAGAATTCCCTGCTAGCACCTTCTTTGTGCCTGTTCACATTGCTTCGCAGAATCGCTTTTGTGCAGAAAACAGTAACACTTGTTCAGAACGAAAGAAAGCACAGAGCCCCAGATTTTATGTTGTCCTGGAGAGCTTGCAGAGCACTGGGGAAAAGCAGGCAGAGAATTCCCTGCTAGCACCTTCTCTGTGCCTGGGAAACAGAAGTGTTCCCATTGCTTCGCAGAATCGCTTTTGTGCAGAAAACAGTAACACTTGTTCAGAACGAAAGAAAGCACAGAGCCCCAGATTTTATGTTGTCCTGGAGAGCTTGCAGAGCACTGGGGAAAAGCAGGCAGAGAATTCCCTGCTACCACCTTCTCTGTGCCTGGGAAACAGAAGTGTTCACATTGCTTCGCAGAATCGCTTTTGTGCAGAAAACAGTAACACTTGTTCAGAACGAAGGAAAGCACAGAGCCCCAGATTTTATGTTGTCCTGGAGAGCTTGCAGAGCACTGGGGAAAGGCAGGCAGAGAATTCCCTGCTAGCACCTTCTCTGTGCCTGGGAAGCAGAAGTGTTCAAATTGCTTCGCAGAATCGCTTTTGTGCAGAAAACAGTAACACTTGTTCAGAACGAAGGAAAGCACAGAGCCCCAGATTTTATGTTGTCCTGGAGAGCTTGCAGAGCACTGGGGAAAGGCAGGCAGAGAATTCCCTGCTAGCACCTTCTCTGTGCCTGGGAAGCAGAAGTGTTCAAATTGCTTCGCAGAATCGCTTTTGTGCAGAAAACAATAACACTTGTTCAGAACGAAAGAAAGCACAGAGCCCCAGATTTTATGTTGTCCTGGAGAGCTTGCAGAGCACTGGGGAAAGGCAGGCAGAGAATTCCCTGCTAGCACCTTCTCTGTGCCTGGGAAGCAGAAGTGTTCAAATTGCTTCGCAGAATCGCTTTTGTGCAGAAAACAGTAACACTTGTTCAGAACGAAAGAAAGCACAGAGCCTCAGATTTTATGTTGTCCTGGAGAGCTTGCAGAGCACTGGGGAAAGGCAGGCAGAGAATTCCCTGCTAGCACCTTCTCTGTGCCTGGGAAGCAGAAGTGTTCACATTGCTTCGCAGAATCGCTTTTGTGCAGAAAACAGTAACACTTGTTCAGAACGAAAGAAAGCACAGAGCCCCAGATTTTATGTTGTCCTGGAGAGCTTGCAGAGCACTGGGGAAAAGCAGGCAGAGAATTCCCTGCTACCACCTTCTCTGTGCCTGGGAAACAGAAGTGTTCACATTGCTTCGCAGAATCGCTTTTGTGCAGAAAACAGTAACAGTTGTTCAGAACGAAGGAAAGCACAGAGCCCCAGATTTTATGTTGTCCTGGAGAGCTTGCAGAGCACTGGGGAAAGGCAGGCAGAGAATTCCCTGCTAGCACCTTCTCTGTGCCTGGGAAGCAGAAGTGTTCACATTGCTTCGCAGAATCGCTTTTGTGCAGAAAACAGTAACACTTGTTCAGAACGAAAGAAAGCACAGAGCCCCAGATTTTATGTTGTCCTGGAGAGCTTGCAGAGCACTGGGGAAAAGCAGGCAGAGAATTCCCTGCTAGCACCTTCTCTGTGCCTGGGAAGCAGAAGTGTTCAAATTGCTTCGCAGAATCGCTTTTGCGCAGAAAACAGTAACACTTGTTCAGAACGAAAGAAAGCACAGAGCCCCAGATTTTATGTTGTCCTGGAGAGCTTGCAGAGCACTGGGGAAAAGCAGGCAGAGAATTCCCTGCTAGCACCTTCTCTGTGCCTGGGAAGCAGAAGTCTTCACATTGCTTCGCAGAATCGCTTTTGTGCAGAAAACAGTAACACTTGTTCAGAATGAAAGAAAGCACAGAGCCCCAGATTTAATGTTGTCCTGGAGAGCTTGCAGAGCACTGGGGAAAAGCAGGCAGAGAATTCCCTGCTAGCACCTTCTCTGTGCCTGGGAAGCAGAAGTGTTCACATTGCTTCGCAGAATCGCTTTTGTGCAGAAAACAATAACACTTGTTCAGAACGAAAGAAAGCACAGAGCCCCAGATTTTATGTTGTCCTGGAGAGCTTGCAGAGCACTGGGGAAAAGCAGGCAGAGAATTCCCTGCTACCACCTTCTCTGTGCCTGGGAAACAGAAGTGTTCACATTGCTTCGCAGAATCGCTTTTGTGCAGAAAACAGTAACACTTGTTCAGAACGAAGGAAAGCACAGAGCCCCAGATTTTATGTTGTCCTGGAGAGCTTGCAGAGCACTGGGGAAAGGCAGGCAGAGAATTCCCTGCTAGCACCTTCTCTGTGCCTGGGAAGCAGAAGTCTTCACATTGCTTCGCAGAATCGCTTTTGTGCAGAAAACAATAACACTTGTTCAGAACGAAAGAAAGCACAGAGCCCCAGATTTTATGTTGTCCTGGAGAGCTTGCAGACCACTGGGGAAAAGCAGGCAGAGAATTCCCTGCTAGCACCTTCTCTGTGCCTGGGAAACAGAAGTGTTCCCATTGCTTCGCAGAATCGCTTTTGTGCAGAAAACAGTAACACTTGTTCAGAACGAAAGAAAGCACAGAGCCCCAGATTTTATGTTGTCCTGGAGAGCTTGCAGAGCACTGGGGAAAAGCAGGCAGAGAATTCCCTGCTAGCACCTTCTCTGTGCCTGGGAAACAGAAGTGTTCACATTGCTTCGCAGAATCGCTTTTGTGCAGAAAACAGTAACAGTTGTTCAGAACGAAGGAAAGCACAGAGCCCCAGATTTTATGTTGTCCTGGAGAGCTTGCAGAGCACTGGGGAAAGGCAGGCAGAGAATTCCCTGCTAGCACCTTCTCTGTGCCTGGGAAGCAGAAGTCTTCACATTGCTTCGCAGAATCGCTTTTGTGCAGAAAACAATAACACTTGTTCAGAACGAAAGAAAGCACAGAGGCCCAGATTTTATGTTGTCCTGGAGAGCTTGCAGAGCACTGGGGAAAGGCAGGCAGAGAATTCCCTGCTAGCACCTTCTCTGTGCCTGGGAAGCAGAAGTGTTCACATTGCTTCGCAGAATCGCTTTTGTGCAGAAAACAGTAACACTTGTTCAGAACGAAAGAAAGCACAGAGCCCCAGATTTTATGTTGTCCTGGAGAGCTTGCAGAGCACTGGGGAAAGGCAGGCAGAGAATTCCCTGCTAGCACCTTCTCTGTGCCTGGGAAGCAGAAGTGTTCACATTGCTTCGCAGAATCGCTTTTGTGCAGAAAACAATAACACTTGTTCAGAACGAAAGAAAGCACAGAGCCCCAGATTTTATGTTGTCCTGGAGAGCTTGCAGAGCACTGGGGAAAGGCAGGCAGAGAATTCCCTGCTAGCACCTTCTCTGTGCCTGGGAAGCAGAAGTGTTCAAATTGCTTCGCAGAATCGCTTTTGTGCAGAAAACAGTAACACTTGTTCAGAACGAAGGAAAGCACAGAGCCCCAGATTTTATGTTGTCCTGGAGAGCTTGCAGAGCACTGGGGAAAAGCAGGCAGAGAATTCCCTGCTAGCACCTTCTTTGTGCCTGTTCACATTGCTTCGCAGAATCGCTTTTGTGCAGAAAACAGTAACACTTGTTCAGAACGAAAGAAAGCACAGAGACCCAGATTTTATGTTGTCCTGGAGAGCTTGCAGAGCACTGGGGAAAAGCAGGCAGAGAATTCCCTGCTACCACCTTCTCTGTGCCTGGGAAACAGAAGTGTTCACATTGCTTCGCAGAATCGCTTTTGTGCAGAAAACAGTAACACTTGTTCAGAACAAAAGAAAGCACAGAGCCCCAGATTTTATGTTGTCCTGGAGAGCTTGCAGAGCACTGGGGAAAAGCAGGCAGAGAATTCCCTGCTACCACCTTCTCTGTGCCTGGGAAGCAGAAGTGTTCACATTGCTTCGCAGAATCGCTTTTGTGCAGAAAACAGTAACACTTGTTCAGAACGAAAGAAAGCACAAAGCCCCAGATTTTATGTTGTCCTGGAGAGCTTGCAGAGCACTGGGGAAAAGCAGGCAGAGAATTCCCTGCTAGCACCTTCTCTGTGCCTGGGAAGCAGAAGTGTTCACATTGCTTCGCAGAATCGCTTTTGTGCAGAAAACAGTAACACTTGTTCAGAACGAAAGAAAGCACAGAGCCCCAGATTTTATGTTGTCCAGGAGAGCTTGCAGAGCACTGGGGAAAAGCAGGCAGAGAATTCCCTGCTAGCACCTTCTCTGTGCCTGGGAAGCAGAAGTGTTCACATTGCTTCGCAGAATCGCTTTTGTGCAGAAAACAGTAACACTTGTTCAGAACGAAAGAAAGCACAGAGCCCCAGATTTTATGTTGTCCTGGAGAGCTTGCAGAGCACTGGGGAAAAGCAGGCAGAGAATTCCCTGCTAGCACCTTCTCTGTGCCTGGGAAGCAGAAGTGTTCAAATTGCTTCGCAGAATCGCTTTTGTGCAGAAAACAGTAACACTTGTTCAGAACGAAGGAAAGCACAGAGCCCCAGATTTTATGTTGTCCTGGAGAGCTTGCAGAGCACTGGGGAAAAGCAGGCAGAGAATTCCCTGCTAGCACCTTCTCTGTGCCTGGGAAGCAGAAGTGTTCAAATTGCTTCGCAGAATCGCTTTTGCGCAGAAAACAGTAACACTTGTTCAGAACGAAAGAAAGCACAGAGCCCCAGATTTTATGTTGTCCTGGAGAGCTTGCAGAGCACTGGGGAAAAGCAGGCAGAGAATTCCCTGCTAGCACCTTCTCTGTGCCTGGGAAGCAGAAGTCTTCACATTGCTTCGCAGAATCGCTTTTGTGCAGAAAACAGTAACACTTGTTCAGAATGAAAGAAAGCACAGAGCCCCAGATTTAATGTTGTCCTGGAGAGCTTGCAGAGCACTGGGGAAAAGCAGGCAGAGAATTCCCTGCTAGCACCTTCTCTGTGCCTGGGAAGCAGAAGTGTTCACATTGCTTCGCAGAATCGCTTTTGTGCAGAAAACAGTAACACTTGTTCAGAACGAAAGAAAGCACAAAGCCCCAGATTTTATGTTGTCCTGGAGAGCTTGCAGAGCACTGGGGAAAGGCAGGCAGAGAATTCCCTGCTAGCACCTTCTCTGTGCCTGGGAAGCAGAAGTGTTCACATTGCTTCGCAGAATCGCTTTTGTGCAGAAAACAGTAACACTTGTTCAGAACGAAAGAAAGCACAGAGCCCCAGATTTTATGTTGTCCAGGAGAGCTTGCAGAGCACTGGGGAAAAGCAGGCAGAGAATTCCCTGCTAGCACCTTCTCTGTGCCTGGGAAGCAGAAGTGTTCACATTGCTTCGCAGAATCGCTTTTGTGCAGAAAACAGTAACACTTGTTCAGAACGAAGGAAAGCACAGAGCCCCAGATTTTATGTTGTCCTGGAGAGCTTGCAGAGCACTGGGGAAAAGCAGGCAGAGAATTCCCTGCTATCACCTTCTCTGTGCCTGGGAAACAGAAGTGTTCACATTGCTTCGCAGAATCGCTTTTGTGCAGAAAACAGTAACACTTGTTCAGAACGAAGGAAAGCACAGAGCCCCAGATTTTATGTTGTCCTGGAGAGCTTGCAGAGCACTGGGGAAAGGCAGGCAGAGAATTCCCTGCTAGCACCTTCTCTGTGCCTGGGAAGCAGAAGTGTTCACATTGCTTCGCAGAATCGCTTTTGTGCAGAAAACAATAACACTTGTTCAGAACGAAAGAAAGCACAGAGCCCCAGATTTTATGTTGTCCTGGAGAGCTTGCAGAGCACTGGGGAAAAGCAGGCAGAGAATTCCCTGCTACCACCTTCTCTGTGCCTGGGAAACAGAAGTGTTCACATTGCTTCGCAGAATCGCTTTTGTGCAGAAAACAGTAACACTTGTTCAGAACGAAGGAAAGCACAGAGCCCCAGATTTTATGTTGTCCTGGAGAGCTTGCAGAGCACTGGGGAAAGGCAGGCAGAGAATTCCCTGCTAGCACCTTCTCTGTGCCTGGGAAGCAGAAGTCTTCACATTGCTTCGCAGAATCGCTTTTGTGCAGAAAACAGTAACACTTGTTCAGAACGAAAGAAAGCACAGAGGCCCAGATTTTATGTTGTCCTGGAGAGCTTGCAGAGCACTGGGGAAAGGCAGGCAGAGAATTCCCTGCTAGCACCTTCTCTGTGCCTGGGAAGCAGAAGTGTTCACATTGCTTCGCAGAATCGCTTTTGTGCAGAAAACAGTAACACTTGTTCAGAACGAAAGAAAGCACAGAGCCCCAGATTTTATGTTGTCCTGGAGAGCTTGCAGAGCACTGGGGAAAAGCAGGCAGAGAATTCCCTGCTACCACCTTCTCTGTGCCTGGGAAACAGAAGTGTTCACATTGCTTCGCAGAATCGCTTTTGTGCAGAAAACAGTAACACTTGTTCAGAACGAAGGAAAGCACAGAGCCCCAGATTTTATGTTGTCCTGGAGAGCTTGCAGAGCACTGGGGAAAGGCAGGCAGAGAATTCCCTGCTAGCACCTTCTCTGTGCCTGGGAAGCAGAAGTGTTCACATTGCTTCGCAGAATCGCTTTTGTGCAGAAAACAATAACACTTGTTCAGAACGAAAGAAAGCACAGAGCCCCAGATTTTATGTTGTCCTGGAGAGCTTGCAGAGCACTGGGGAAAGGCAGGCAGAGAATTCCCTGCTAGCACCTTCTCTGTGCCTGGGAAGCAGAAGTGTTCAAATTGCTTCGCAGAATCGCTTTTGTGCAGAAAACAGTAACACTTGTTCAGAACGAAAGAAAGCACAGAGCCCCAGATTTTATGTTGTCCTGGAGAGCTTGCAGAGCACTGGGGAAAAGCAGGCAGAGAATTCCCTGCTAGCACCTTCTTTGTGCCTGTTCACATTGCTTCGCAGAATCGCTTTTGTGCAGAAAACAGTAACACTTGTTCAGAACGAAAGAAAGCACAGAGCCCCAGATTTGCTGTTGTCCTGGAGAGCTTGCAGAGCACTGGGGAAAGGCAGGCAGAGAATTCCCTGCTAGCACCTTCTCTGTGCCTGGGAAGCAGAAGTGTTCACATTGCTTCGCAGAATCGCTTTTGTGCAGAAAACAATAACACTTGTTCAGAACGAAAGAAAGCACAGAGCCCCAGATTTTATGTTGTCCTGGAGAGCTTGCAGAGCACTGGGGAAAAGGAGGCAGAGAATTCCCTGCTAGCACCTTCTCTGTGCCTGGGAAGCAGAAGTGTTCAAATTGCTTCGCAGAATTGCTTTTGTGCAGAAAACAGTAACACTTGTTCAGAACGAAAGAAAGCACAGAGCCCCAGATTTTATGTTGTCCTGGAGAGCTTGCAGAGCACTGGGGAAAAGCAGGCAGAGAATTCCCTGCTACCACCTTCTCTGTGCCTGGGAAGCAGAAGTGTTCACATTGCTTCGCAGAATCGCTTTTGTGCAGAAAACAGTAACACTTGTTCAGAACGAAAGAAAGCACAAAGCCCCAGATTTTATGTTGTCCTGGAGAGCTTGCAGAGCACTGGGGAAAAGCAGGCAGAGAATTCCCTGCTAGCACCTTCTCTGTGCCTGGGAAGCAGAAGTGTTCAAATTGCTTCGCAGAATCGCTTTTGTGCAGAAAACAGTAACACTTGTTCAGAACGAAAGAAAGCACAGAGCCCCAGATTTTATGTTGTCCTGGAGAGCTTGCAGAGCACTGGGGAAAAGCAGGCAGAGAATTCCCTGCTAGCACCTTCTCTGTGCCTGGGAAACAGAAGTCTTCACATTGCTTCGCAGAATCGCTTTTGTGCAGAAAACAGTAACACTTGTTCAGAATGAAAGAAAGCACAGAGCCCCAGATTTTATGTTGTCCAGGAGAGCTTGCAGAGCACTGGGGAAAAGCAGGCAGAGAATTCCCTGCTAGCACCTTCTCTGTGCCTGGGAAACAGAAGTGTTCACATTGCTTCGCAGAATCGCTTTTGTGCAGAAAACAGTAACACTTGTTCAGAACAAAAGAAAGCACAGAGCCCCAGATTTTATGTTGTCCTGGAGAGCTTGCAGAGCACTGGGGAAAAGCAGGCAGAGAATTCCCTGCTAGCACCTTCTCTGTGCCTGGGAAGCAGAAGTGTTCAAATTGCTTCGCAGAATCGCTTTTGTGCAGAAAACAGTAACACTTGTTCAGAACGAAAGAAAGCACAGAGCCCCAGATTTTATGTTGTCCTGGAGAGCTTGCAGAGCACTGGGGAAAAGCAGGCAGAGAATTCCCTGCTAGCACCTTCTTTGTGCCTGTTCACATTGCTTCGCAGAATCGCTTTTGTGCAGAAAACAGTAACACTTGTTCAGAACGAAAGAAAGCACAGAGACCCAGATTTTATGTTGTCCTGGAGAGCTTGCAGAGCACTGGGGAAAAGCAGGCAGAGAATTCCCTGCTACCACCTTCTCTGTGCCTGGGAAACAGAAGTGTTCACATTGCTTCGCAGAATCGCTTTTGTGCAGAAAACAGTAACACTTGTTCAGAACGAAAGAAAGCACAGAGCCCCAGATTTGCTGTTGTCCTGGAGAGCTTGCAGAGCACTGGGGAAAGGCAGGCAGAGAATTCCCTGCTAGCACCTTCTCTGTGCCTGGGAAGCAGAAGTGTTCACATTGCTTCGCAGAATCGCTTTTGTGCAGAAAACAATAACACTTGTTCAGAACGAAAGAAAGCACAGAGCCCCAGATTTTATGTTGTCCTGGAGAGCTTGCAGAGCACTGGGGAAAAGCAGGCAGAGAATTCCCTGCTACCACCTTCTCTGTGCCTGGGAAGCAGAAGTGTTCACATTGCTTCGCAGAATCGCTTTTGTGCAGAAAACAGTAACACTTGTTCAGAACGAAAGAAAGCACAAAGCCCCAGATTTTATGTTGTCCTGGAGAGCTTGCAGAGCACTGGGGAAAAGCAGGCAGAGAATTCCCTGCTAGCACCTTCTTTGTGCCTGTTCACATTGCTTCGCAGAATCGCTTTTGTGCAGAAAACAGTAACACTTGTTCAGAACGAAAGAAAGCACAGAGCCCCAGATTTTATGTTGTCCTGGAGAGCTTGCAGAGCACTGGGGAAAAGCAGGCAGAGAATTCCCTGCTAGCACCTTCTCTGTGCCTGGGAAACAGAAGTGTTCCCATTGCTTCGCAGAATCGCTTTTGTGCAGAAAACAGTAACACTTGTTCAGAACGAAAGAAAGCACAGAGCCCCAGATTTTATGTTGTCCTGGAGAGCTTGCAGAGCACTGGGGAAAAGCAGGCAGAGAATTCCCTGCTACCACCTTCTCTGTGCCTGGGAAACAGAAGTGTTCACATTGCTTCGCAGAATCGCTTTTGTGCAGAAAACAGTAACACTTGTTCAGAACGAAGGAAAGCACAGAGCCCCAGATTTTATGTTGTCCTGGAGAGCTTGCAGAGCACTGGGGAAAGGCAGGCAGAGAATTCCCTGCTAGCACCTTCTCTGTGCCTGGGAAGCAGAAGTGTTCAAATTGCTTCGCAGAATCGCTTTTGTGCAGAAAACAGTAACACTTGTTCAGAACGAAGGAAAGCACAGAGCCCCAGATTTTATGTTGTCCTGGAGAGCTTGCAGAGCACTGGGGAAAGGCAGGCAGAGAATTCCCTGCTAGCACCTTCTCTGTGCCTGGGAAGCAGAAGTGTTCAAATTGCTTCGCAGAATCGCTTTTGTGCAGAAAACAATAACACTTGTTCAGAACGAAAGAAAGCACAGAGCCCCAGATTTTATGTTGTCCTGGAGAGCTTGCAGAGCACTGGGGAAAGGCAGGCAGAGAATTCCCTGCTAGCACCTTCTCTGTGCCTGGGAAGCAGAAGTGTTCAAATTGCTTCGCAGAATCGCTTTTGTGCAGAAAACAGTAACACTTGTTCAGAACGAAAGAAAGCACAGAGCCTCAGATTTTATGTTGTCCTGGAGAGCTTGCAGAGCACTGGGGAAAGGCAGGCAGAGAATTCCCTGCTAGCACCTTCTCTGTGCCTGGGAAGCAGAAGTGTTCACATTGCTTCGCAGAATCGCTTTTGTGCAGAAAACAGTAACACTTGTTCAGAACGAAAGAAAGCACAGAGCCCCAGATTTTATGTTGTCCTGGAGAGCTTGCAGAGCACTGGGGAAAAGCAGGCAGAGAATTCCCTGCTACCACCTTCTCTGTGCCTGGGAAACAGAAGTGTTCACATTGCTTCGCAGAATCGCTTTTGTGCAGAAAACAGTAACAGTTGTTCAGAACGAAGGAAAGCACAGAGCCCCAGATTTTATGTTGTCCTGGAGAGCTTGCAGAGCACTGGGGAAAGGCAGGCAGAGAATTCCCTGCTAGCACCTTCTCTGTGCCTGGGAAGCAGAAGTGTTCACATTGCTTCGCAGAATCGCTTTTGTGCAGAAAACAGTAACACTTGTTCAGAACGAAAGAAAGCACAGAGCCCCAGATTTTATGTTGTCCTGGAGAGCTTGCAGAGCACTGGGGAAAAGCAGGCAGAGAATTCCCTGCTAGCACCTTCTCTGTGCCTGGGAAGCAGAAGTGTTCAAATTGCTTCGCAGAATCGCTTTTGCGCAGAAAACAGTAACACTTGTTCAGAACGAAAGAAAGCACAGAGCCCCAGATTTTATGTTGTCCTGGAGAGCTTGCAGAGCACTGGGGAAAAGCAGGCAGAGAATTCCCTGCTAGCACCTTCTCTGTGCCTGGGAAGCAGAAGTCTTCACATTGCTTCGCAGAATCGCTTTTGTGCAGAAAACAGTAACACTTGTTCAGAATGAAAGAAAGCACAGAGCCCCAGATTTAATGTTGTCCTGGAGAGCTTGCAGAGCACTGGGGAAAAGCAGGCAGAGAATTCCCTGCTAGCACCTTCTCTGTGCCTGGGAAGCAGAAGTGTTCACATTGCTTCGCAGAATCGCTTTTGTGCAGAAAACAATAACACTTGTTCAGAACGAAAGAAAGCACAGAGCCCCAGATTTTATGTTGTCCTGGAGAGCTTGCAGAGCACTGGGGAAAAGCAGGCAGAGAATTCCCTGCTACCACCTTCTCTGTGCCTGGGAAACAGAAGTGTTCACATTGCTTCGCAGAATCGCTTTTGTGCAGAAAACAGTAACACTTGTTCAGAACGAAGGAAAGCACAGAGCCCCAGATTTTATGTTGTCCTGGAGAGCTTGCAGAGCACTGGGGAAAGGCAGGCAGAGAATTCCCTGCTAGCACCTTCTCTGTGCCTGGGAAGCAGAAGTCTTCACATTGCTTCGCAGAATCGCTTTTGTGCAGAAAACAATAACACTTGTTCAGAACGAAAGAAAGCACAGAGCCCCAGATTTTATGTTGTCCTGGAGAGCTTGCAGACCACTGGGGAAAAGCAGGCAGAGAATTCCCTGCTAGCACCTTCTCTGTGCCTGGGAAACAGAAGTGTTCCCATTGCTTCGCAGAATCGCTTTTGTGCAGAAAACAGTAACACTTGTTCAGAACGAAAGAAAGCACAGAGCCCCAGATTTTATGTTGTCCTGGAGAGCTTGCAGAGCACTGGGGAAAAGCAGGCAGAGAATTCCCTGCTAGCACCTTCTCTGTGCCTGGGAAACAGAAGTGTTCACATTGCTTCGCAGAATCGCTTTTGTGCAGAAAACAGTAACAGTTGTTCAGAACGAAGGAAAGCACAGAGCCCCAGATTTTATGTTGTCCTGGAGAGCTTGCAGAGCACTGGGGAAAGGCAGGCAGAGAATTCCCTGCTAGCACCTTCTCTGTGCCTGGGAAGCAGAAGTCTTCACATTGCTTCGCAGAATCGCTTTTGTGCAGAAAACAATAACACTTGTTCAGAACGAAAGAAAGCACAGAGGCCCAGATTTTATGTTGTCCTGGAGAGCTTGCAGAGCACTGGGGAAAGGCAGGCAGAGAATTCCCTGCTAGCACCTTCTCTGTGCCTGGGAAGCAGAAGTGTTCACATTGCTTCGCAGAATCGCTTTTGTGCAGAAAACAGTAACACTTGTTCAGAACGAAAGAAAGCACAGAGCCCCAGATTTTATGTTGTCCTGGAGAGCTTGCAGAGCACTGGGGAAAGGCAGGCAGAGAATTCCCTGCTAGCACCTTCTCTGTGCCTGGGAAGCAGAAGTGTTCACATTGCTTCGCAGAATCGCTTTTGTGCAGAAAACAATAACACTTGTTCAGAACGAAAGAAAGCACAGAGCCCCAGATTTTATGTTGTCCTGGAGAGCTTGCAGAGCACTGGGGAAAGGCAGGCAGAGAATTCCCTGCTAGCACCTTCTCTGTGCCTGGGAAGCAGAAGTGTTCAAATTGCTTCGCAGAATCGCTTTTGTGCAGAAAACAGTAACACTTGTTCAGAACGAAGGAAAGCACAGAGCCCCAGATTTTATGTTGTCCTGGAGAGCTTGCAGAGCACTGGGGAAAAGCAGGCAGAGAATTCCCTGCTAGCACCTTCTTTGTGCCTGTTCACATTGCTTCGCAGAATCGCTTTTGTGCAGAAAACAGTAACACTTGTTCAGAACGAAAGAAAGCACAGAGACCCAGATTTTATGTTGTCCTGGAGAGCTTGCAGAGCACTGGGGAAAAGCAGGCAGAGAATTCCCTGCTACCACCTTCTCTGTGCCTGGGAAACAGAAGTGTTCACATTGCTTCGCAGAATCGCTTTTGTGCAGAAAACAGTAACACTTGTTCAGAACGAAGGAAAGCACAGAGCCCCAGATTTTATGTTGTCCTGGAGAGCTTGCAGAGCACTGGGGAAAGGCAGGCAGAGAATTCCCTGCTAGCACCTTCTCTGTGCCTGGGAAGCAGAAGTGTTCACATTGCTTCGCAGAATCGCTTTTGTGCAGAAAACAATAACACTTGTTCAGAACGAAAGAAAGCACAGAGCCCCAGATTTTATGTTGTCCTGGAGAGCTTGCAGAGCACTGGGGAAAGGCAGGCAGAGAATTCCCTGCTAGCACCTTCTCTGTGCCTGGGAAGCAGAAGTGTTCAAATTGCTTCGCAGAATCGCTTTTGTGCAGAAAACAGTAACACTTGTTCAGAACGAAAGAAAGCACAGAGCCCCAGATTTTATGTTGTCCTGGAGAGCTTGCAGAGCACTGGGGAAAAGCAGGCAGAGAATTCCCTGCTAGCACCTTCTTTGTGCCTGTTCACATTGCTTCGCAGAATCGCTTTTGTGCAGAAAACAGTAACACTTGTTCAGAACGAAAGAAAGCACAGAGACCCAGATTTTATGTTGTCCTGGAGAGCTTGCAGAGCACTGGGGAAAAGCAGGCAGAGAATTCCCTGCTACCACCTTCTCTGTGCCTGGGAAACAGAAGTGTTCACATTGCTTCGCAGAATCGCTTTTGTGCAGAAAACAGTAACACTTGTTCAGAACGAAAGAAAGCACAGAGCCCCAGATTTGCTGTTGTCCTGGAGAGCTTGCAGAGCACTGGGGAAAGGCAGGCAGAGAATTCCCTGCTAGCACCTTCTCTGTGCCTGGGAAGCAGAAGTGTTCACATTGCTTCGCAGAATCGCTTTTGTGCAGAAAACAATAACACTTGTTCAGAACGAAAGAAAGCACAGAGCCCCAGATTTTATGTTGTCCTGGAGAGCTTGCAGAGCACTGGGGAAAAGGAGGCAGAGAATTCCCTGCTAGCACCTTCTCTGTGCCTGGGAAGCAGAAGTGTTCAAATTGCTTCGCAGAATTGCTTTTGTGCAGAAAACAGTAACACTTGTTCAGAACGAAAGAAAGCACAGAGCCCCAGATTTTATGTTGTCCTGGAGAGCTTGCAGAGCACTGGGGAAAAGCAGGCAGAGAATTCCCTGCTACCACCTTCTCTGTGCCTGGGAAGCAGAAGTGTTCACATTGCTTCGCAGAATCGCTTTTGTGCAGAAAACAGTAACACTTGTTCAGAACGAAAGAAAGCACAAAGCCCCAGATTTTATGTTGTCCTGGAGAGCTTGCAGAGCACTGGGGAAAAGCAGGCAGAGAATTCCCTGCTAGCACCTTCTCTGTGCCTGGGAAGCAGAAGTGTTCAAATTGCTTCGCAGAATCGCTTTTGTGCAGAAAACAGTAACACTTGTTCAGAACGAAAGAAAGCACAGAGCCCCAGATTTTATGTTGTCCTGGAGAGCTTGCAGAGCACTGGGGAAAAGCAGGCAGAGAATTCCCTGCTAGCACCTTCTCTGTGCCTGGGAAACAGAAGTCTTCACATTGCTTCGCAGAATCGCTTTTGTGCAGAAAACAGTAACACTTGTTCAGAATGAAAGAAAGCACAGAGCCCCAGATTTTATGTTGTCCAGGAGAGCTTGCAGAGCACTGGGGAAAAGCAGGCAGAGAATTCCCTGCTAGCACCTTCTCTGTGCCTGGGAAACAGAAGTGTTCACATTGCTTCGCAGAATCGCTTTTGTGCAGAAAACAGTAACACTTGTTCAGAACAAAAGAAAGCACAGAGCCCCAGATTTTATGTTGTCCTGGAGAGCTTGCAGAGCACTGGGGAAAAGCAGGCAGAGAATTCCCTGCTAGCACCTTCTCTGTGCCTGGGAAGCAGAAGTGTTCAAATTGCTTCGCAGAATCGCTTTTGTGCAGAAAACAGTAACACTTGTTCAGAACGAAAGAAAGCACAGAGCCCCAGATTTTATGTTGTCCTGGAGAGCTTGCAGAGCACTGGGGAAAAGCAGGCAGAGAATTCCCTGCTAGCACCTTCTTTGTGCCTGTTCACATTGCTTCGCAGAATCGCTTTTGTGCAGAAAACAGTAACACTTGTTCAGAACGAAAGAAAGCACAGAGACCCAGATTTTATGTTGTCCTGGAGAGCTTGCAGAGCACTGGGGAAAAGCAGGCAGAGAATTCCCTGCTACCACCTTCTCTGTGCCTGGGAAACAGAAGTGTTCACATTGCTTCGCAGAATCGCTTTTGTGCAGAAAACAGTAACACTTGTTCAGAACGAAAGAAAGCACAGAGCCCCAGATTTGCTGTTGTCCTGGAGAGCTTGCAGAGCACTGGGGAAAGGCAGGCAGAGAATTCCCTGCTAGCACCTTCTCTGTGCCTGGGAAGCAGAAGTGTTCACATTGCTTCGCAGAATCGCTTTTGTGCAGAAAACAATAACACTTGTTCAGAACGAAAGAAAGCACAGAGCCCCAGATTTTATGTTGTCCTGGAGAGCTTGCAGAGCACTGGGGAAAAGGAGGCAGAGAATTCCCTGCTAGCACCTTCTCTGTGCCTGGGAAGCAGAAGTGTTCAAATTGCTTCGCAGAATTGCTTTTGTGCAGAAAACAGTAACACTTGTTCAGAACGAAAGAAAGCACAGAGCCCCAGATTTTATGTTGTCCTGGAGAGCTTGCAGAGCACTGGGGAAAAGCAGGCAGAGAATTCCCTGCTACCACCTTCTCTGTGCCTGGGAAGCAGAAGTGTTCACATTGCTTCGCAGAATCGCTTTTGTGCAGAAAACAGTAACACTTGTTCAGAACGAAAGAAAGCACAAAGCCCCAGATTTTATGTTGTCCTGGAGAGCTTGCAGAGCACTGGGGAAAAGCAGGCAGAGAATTCCCTGCTAGCACCTTCTTTGTGCCTGTTCACATTGCTTCGCAGAATCGCTTTTGTGCAGAAAACAGTAACACTTGTTCAGAACGAAAGAAAGCACAGAGCCCCAGATTTTATGTTGTCCTGGAGAGCTTGCAGAGCACTGGGGAAAAGCAGGCAGAGAATTCCCTGCTAGCACCTTCTCTGTGCCTGGGAAACAGAAGTGTTCCCATTGCTTCGCAGAATCGCTTTTGTGCAGAAAACAGTAACACTTGTTCAGAACGAAAGAAAGCACAGAGCCCCAGATTTTATGTTGTCCTGGAGAGCTTGCAGAGCACTGGGGAAAAGCAGGCAGAGAATTCCCTGCTACCACCTTCTCTGTGCCTGGGAAACAGAAGTGTTCACATTGCTTCGCAGAATCGCTTTTGTGCAGAAAACAGTAACACTTGTTCAGAACGAAGGAAAGCACAGAGCCCCAGATTTTATGTTGTCCTGGAGAGCTTGCAGAGCACTGGGGAAAGGCAGGCAGAGAATTCCCTGCTAGCACCTTCTCTGTGCCTGGGAAGCAGAAGTGTTCAAATTGCTTCGCAGAATCGCTTTTGTGCAGAAAACAGTAACACTTGTTCAGAACGAAGGAAAGCACAGAGCCCCAGATTTTATGTTGTCCTGGAGAGCTTGCAGAGCACTGGGGAAAGGCAGGCAGAGAATTCCCTGCTAGCACCTTCTCTGTGCCTGGGAAGCAGAAGTGTTCAAATTGCTTCGCAGAATCGCTTTTGTGCAGAAAACAATAACACTTGTTCAGAACGAAAGAAAGCACAGAGCCCCAGATTTTATGTTGTCCTGGAGAGCTTGCAGAGCACTGGGGAAAGGCAGGCAGAGAATTCCCTGCTAGCACCTTCTCTGTGCCTGGGAAGCAGAAGTGTTCAAATTGCTTCGCAGAATCGCTTTTGTGCAGAAAACAGTAACACTTGTTCAGAACGAAAGAAAGCACAGAGCCTCAGATTTTATGTTGTCCTGGAGAGCTTGCAGAGCACTGGGGAAAGGCAGGCAGAGAATTCCCTGCTAGCACCTTCTCTGTGCCTGGGAAGCAGAAGTGTTCACATTGCTTCGCAGAATCGCTTTTGTGCAGAAAACAGTAACACTTGTTCAGAACGAAAGAAAGCACAGAGCCCCAGATTTTATGTTGTCCTGGAGAGCTTGCAGAGCACTGGGGAAAAGCAGGCAGAGAATTCCCTGCTACCACCTTCTCTGTGCCTGGGAAACAGAAGTGTTCACATTGCTTCGCAGAATCGCTTTTGTGCAGAAAACAGTAACAGTTGTTCAGAACGAAGGAAAGCACAGAGCCCCAGATTTTATGTTGTCCTGGAGAGCTTGCAGAGCACTGGGGAAAGGCAGGCAGAGAATTCCCTGCTAGCACCTTCTCTGTGCCTGGGAAGCAGAAGTGTTCACATTGCTTCGCAGAATCGCTTTTGTGCAGAAAACAGTAACACTTGTTCAGAACGAAAGAAAGCACAGAGCCCCAGATTTTATGTTGTCCTGGAGAGCTTGCAGAGCACTGGGGAAAAGCAGGCAGAGAATTCCCTGCTAGCACCTTCTCTGTGCCTGGGAAGCAGAAGTGTTCAAATTGCTTCGCAGAATCGCTTTTGCGCAGAAAACAGTAACACTTGTTCAGAACGAAAGAAAGCACAGAGCCCCAGATTTTATGTTGTCCTGGAGAGCTTGCAGAGCACTGGGGAAAAGCAGGCAGAGAATTCCCTGCTAGCACCTTCTCTGTGCCTGGGAAGCAGAAGTCTTCACATTGCTTCGCAGAATCGCTTTTGTGCAGAAAACAGTAACACTTGTTCAGAATGAAAGAAAGCACAGAGCCCCAGATTTAATGTTGTCCTGGAGAGCTTGCAGAGCACTGGGGAAAAGCAGGCAGAGAATTCCCTGCTAGCACCTTCTCTGTGCCTGGGAAGCAGAAGTGTTCACATTGCTTCGCAGAATCGCTTTTGTGCAGAAAACAATAACACTTGTTCAGAACGAAAGAAAGCACAGAGCCCCAGATTTTATGTTGTCCTGGAGAGCTTGCAGAGCACTGGGGAAAAGCAGGCAGAGAATTCCCTGCTACCACCTTCTCTGTGCCTGGGAAACAGAAGTGTTCACATTGCTTCGCAGAATCGCTTTTGTGCAGAAAACAGTAACACTTGTTCAGAACGAAGGAAAGCACAGAGCCCCAGATTTTATGTTGTCCTGGAGAGCTTGCAGAGCACTGGGGAAAGGCAGGCAGAGAATTCCCTGCTAGCACCTTCTCTGTGCCTGGGAAGCAGAAGTCTTCACATTGCTTCGCAGAATCGCTTTTGTGCAGAAAACAATAACACTTGTTCAGAACGAAAGAAAGCACAGAGCCCCAGATTTTATGTTGTCCTGGAGAGCTTGCAGACCACTGGGGAAAAGCAGGCAGAGAATTCCCTGCTAGCACCTTCTCTGTGCCTGGGAAACAGAAGTGTTCCCATTGCTTCGCAGAATCGCTTTTGTGCAGAAAACAGTAACACTTGTTCAGAACGAAAGAAAGCACAGAGCCCCAGATTTTATGTTGTCCTGGAGAGCTTGCAGAGCACTGGGGAAAAGCAGGCAGAGAATTCCCTGCTAGCACCTTCTCTGTGCCTGGGAAACAGAAGTGTTCACATTGCTTCGCAGAATCGCTTTTGTGCAGAAAACAGTAACAGTTGTTCAGAACGAAGGAAAGCACAGAGCCCCAGATTTTATGTTGTCCTGGAGAGCTTGCAGAGCACTGGGGAAAGGCAGGCAGAGAATTCCCTGCTAGCACCTTCTCTGTGCCTGGGAAGCAGAAGTCTTCACATTGCTTCGCAGAATCGCTTTTGTGCAGAAAACAATAACACTTGTTCAGAACGAAAGAGAGCACAGAGGCCCAGATTTTATGTTGTCCTGGAGAGCTTGCAGAGCACTGGGGAAAGGCAGGCAGAGAATTCCCTGCTAGCACCTTCTCTGTGCCTGGGAAGCAGAAGTGTTCACATTGCTTCGCAGAATCGCTTTTGTGCAGAAAACAGTAACACTTGTTCAGAACGAAAGAAAGCACAGAGCCCCAGATTTTATGTTGTCCTGGAGAGCTTGCAGAGCACTGGGGAAAGGCAGGCAGAGAATTCCCTGCTAGCACCTTCTCTGTGCCTGGGAAGCAGAAGTGTTCACATTGCTTCGCAGAATCGCTTTTGTGCAGAAAACAATAACACTTGTTCAGAACGAAAGAAAGCACAGAGCCCCAGATTTTATGTTGTCCTGGAGAGCTTGCAGAGCACTGGGGAAAGGCAGGCAGAGAATTCCCTGCTAGCACCTTCTCTGTGCCTGGGAAGCAGAAGTGTTCAAATTGCTTCGCAGAATCGCTTTTGTGCAGAAAACAGTAACACTTGTTCAGAACGAAGGAAAGCACAGAGCCCCAGATTTTATGTTGTCCTGGAGAGCTTGCAGAGCACTGGGGAAAAGCAGGCAGAGAATTCCCTGCTAGCACCTTCTTTGTGCCTGTTCACATTGCTTCGCAGAATCGCTTTTGTGCAGAAAACAGTAACACTTGTTCAGAACGAAAGAAAGCACAGAGACCCAGATTTTATGTTGTCCTGGAGAGCTTGCAGAGCACTGGGGAAAAGCAGGCAGAGAATTCCCTGCTACCACCTTCTCTGTGCCTGGGAAACAGAAGTGTTCACATTGCTTCGCAGAATCGCTTTTGTGCAGAAAACAGTAACACTTGTTCAGAACAAAAGAAAGCACAGAGCCCCAGATTTTATGTTGTCCTGGAGAGCTTGCAGAGCACTGGGGAAAAGCAGGCAGAGAATTCCCTGCTAGCACCTTCTCTGTGCCTGGGAAGCAGAAGTGTTCACATTGCTTCGCAGAATCGCTTTTGTGCAGAAAACAGTAACACTTGTTCAGAACGAAAGAAAGCACAAAGCCCCAGATTTTATGTTGTCCTGGAGAGCTTGCAGAGCACTGGGGAAAAGCAGGCAGAGAATTCCCTGCTAGCACCTTCTCTGTGCCTGGGAAGCAGAAGTGTTCACATTGCTTCGCAGAATCGCTTTTGTGCAGAAAACAGTAACACTTGTTCAGAACGAAAGAAAGCACAGAGCCCCAGATTTTATGTTGTCCAGGAGAGCTTGCAGAGCACTGGGGAAAAGCAGGCAGAGAATTCCCTGCTAGCACCTTCTCTGTGCCTGGGAAGCAGAAGTGTTCACATTGCTTCGCAGAATCGCTTTTGTGCAGAAAACAGTAACACTTGTTCAGAACGAAAGAAAGCACAGAGCCCCAGATTTTATGTTGTCCTGGAGAGCTTGCAGAGCACTGGGGAAAAGCAGGCAGAGAATTCCCTGCTAGCACCTTCTCTGTGCCTGGGAAGCAGAAGTGTTCAAATTGCTTCGCAGAATCGCTTTTGTGCAGAAAACAGTAACACTTGTTCAGAACGAAGGAAAGCACAGAGCCCCAGATTTTATGTTGTCCTGGAGAGCTTGCAGAGCACTGGGGAAAAGCAGGCAGAGAATTCCCTGCTAGCACCTTCTCTGTGCCTGGGAAGCAGAAGTGTTCAAATTGCTTCGCAGAATCGCTTTTGCGCAGAAAACAGTAACACTTGTTCAGAACGAAAGAAAGCACAGAGCCCCAGATTTTATGTTGTCCTGGAGAGCTTGCAGAGCACTGGGGAAAAGCAGGCAGAGAATTCCCTGCTAGCACCTTCTCTGTGCCTGGGAAGCAGAAGTCTTCACATTGCTTCGCAGAATCGCTTTTGTGCAGAAAACAGTAACACTTGTTCAGAATGAAAGAAAGCACAGAGCCCCAGATTTAATGTTGTCCTGGAGAGCTTGCAGAGCACTGGGGAAAAGCAGGCAGAGAATTCCCTGCTAGCACCTTCTCTGTGCCTGGGAAGCAGAAGTGTTCACATTGCTTCGCAGAATCGCTTTTGTGCAGAAAACAGTAACACTTGTTCAGAACGAAAGAAAGCACAAAGCCCCAGATTTTATGTTGTCCTGGAGA
Organism: Strix uralensis; assembly: GCF_047716275.1. Lineage (NCBI taxonomy): Eukaryota > Metazoa > Chordata > Aves > Strigiformes > Strigidae > Strix > Strix uralensis. Next base: position 167,943 of record NW_027436790.1, on the reverse strand, counting down.
GCTTGCAGAGCACTGGGGAAAGGCAGGCAGAGAATTCCCTGCTAGCACCTTCTCTGTGCCTGGGAAGCAGAAGTGTTCACATTGCTTCGCAGAATCGCTTTTGTGCAGAAAACAGTAACACTTGTTCAGAACGAAAGAAAGCACAGAGCCCCAGATTTTATGTTGTCCAGGAGAGCTTGCAGAGCACTGGGGAAAAGCAGGCAGAGATTTCCCTGCTAGCACCTTCTCTGTGCCTGGGAAGCAGAAGTGTTCACATTGCTTCGCAGAATCGCTTTTGTGCAGAAAACAGTAACACTTGTTCAGAACGAAGGAAAGCACAGAGCCCCAGATTTTATGTTGTCCTGGAGAGCTTGCAGAGCACTGGGGAAAAGCAGGCAGAGAATTCCCTGCTATCACCTTCTCTGTGCCTGGGAAACAGAAGTGTTCACATTGCTTCGCAGAATCGCTTTTGTGCAGAAAACAGTAACACTTGTTCAGAACGAAGGAAAGCACAGAGCCCCAGATTTTATGTTGTCCTGGAGAGCTTGCAGAGCACTGGGGAAAGGCAGGCAGAGAATTCCCTGCTAGCACCTTCTCTGTGCCTGGGAAGCAGAAGTGTTCACATTGCTTCGCAGAATCGCTTTTGTGCAGAAAACAATAACACTTGTTCAGAACGAAAGAAAGCACAGAGCCCCAGATTTTATGTTGTCCTGGAGAGCTTGCAGAGCACTGGGGAAAAGCAGGCAGAGAATTCCCTGCTACCACCTTCTCTGTGCCTGGGAAACAGAAGTGTTCACATTGCTTCGCAGAATCGCTTTTGTGCAGAAAACAGTAACACTTGTTCAGAACGAAGGAAAGCACAGAGCCCCAGATTTTATGTTGTCCTGGAGAGCTTGCAGAGCACTGGGGAAAGGCAGGCAGAGAATTCCCTGCTAGCACCTTCTCTGTGCCTGGGAAGCAGAAGTCTTCACATTGCTTCGCAGAATCGCTTTTGTGCAGAAAACAATAACACTTGTTCAGAACGAAAGAAAGCACAGAGGCCCAGATTTTATGTTGTCCTGGAGAGCTTGCAGAGCACTGGGGAAAGGCAGGCAGAGAATTCCCTGCTAGCACCTTCTCTGTGCCTGGGAAGCAGAAGTGTTCACATTGCTTCGCAGAATCGCTTTTGTGCAGAAAACAGTAACACTTGTTCAGAACGAAAGAAAGCACAGAGCCCCAGATTTTATGTTGTCCTGGAGAGCTTGCAGAGCACTGGGGAAAAGCAGGCAGAGAATTCCCTGCTACCACCTTCTCTGTGCCTGGGAAACAGAAGTGTTCACATTGCTTCGCAGAATCGCTTTTGTGCAGAAAACAGTAACACTTGTTCAGAACGAAGGAAAGCACAGAGCCCCAGATTTTATGTTGTCCTGGAGAGCTTGCAGAGCACTGGGGAAAGGCAGGCAGAGAATTCCCTGCTAGCACCTTCTCTGTGCCTGGGAAGCAGAAGTGTTCACATTGCTTCGCAGAATCGCTTTTGTGCAGAAAACAATAACACTTGTTCAGAACGAAAGAAAGCACAGAGCCCCAGATTTTATGTTGTCCTGGAGAGCTTGCAGAGCACTGGGGAAAGGCAGGCAGAGAATTCCCTGCTAGCACCTTCTCTGTGCCTGGGAAGCAGAAGTGTTCAAATTGCTTCGCAGAATCGCTTTTGTGCAGAAAACAGTAACACTTGTTCAGAACGAAAGAAAGCACAGAGCCCCAGATTTTATGTTGTCCTGGAGAGCTTGCAGAGCACTGGGGAAAAGCAGGCAGAGAATTCCCTGCTAGCACCTTCTTTGTGCCTGTTCACATTGCTTCGCAGAATCGCTTTTGTGCAGAAAACAGTAACACTTGTTCAGAACGAAAGAAAGCACAGAGACCCAGATTTTATGTTGTCCTGGAGAGCTTGCAGAGCACTGGGGAAAAGCAGGCAGAGAATTCCCTGCTACCACCTTCTCTGTGCCTGGGAAACAGAAGTGTTCACATTGCTTCGCAGAATCGCTTTTGTGCAGAAAACAGTAACACTTGTTCAGAACGAAAGAAAGCACAGAGCCCCAGATTTGCTGTTGTCCTGGAGAGCTTGCAGAGCACTGGGGAAAGGCAGGCAGAGAATTCCCTGCTAGCACCTTCTCTGTGCCTGGGAAGCAGAAGTGTTCACATTGCTTCGCAGAATCGCTTTTGTGCAGAAAACAATAACACTTGTTCAGAACGAAAGAAAGCACAGAGCCCCAGATTTTATGTTGTCCTGGAGAGCTTGCAGAGCACTGGGGAAAAGGAGGCAGAGAATTCCCTGCTAGCACCTTCTCTGTGCCTGGGAAGCAGAAGTGTTCAAATTGCTTCGCAGAATTGCTTTTGTGCAGAAAACAGTAACACTTGTTCAGAACGAAAGAAAGCACAGAGCCCCAGATTTTATGTTGTCCTGGAGAGCTTGCAGAGCACTGGGGAAAAGCAGGCAGAGAATTCCCTGCTACCACCTTCTCTGTGCCTGGGAAGCAGAAGTGTTCACATTGCTTCGCAGAATCGCTTTTGTGCAGAAAACAGTAACACTTGTTCAGAACGAAAGAAAGCACAAAGCCCCAGATTTTATGTTGTCCTGGAGAGCTTGCAGAGCACTGGGGAAAAGCAGGCAGAGAATTCCCTGCTAGCACCTTCTCTGTGCCTGGGAAGCAGAAGTGTTCAAATTGCTTCGCAGAATCGCTTTTGTGCAGAAAACAGTAACACTTGTTCAGAACGAAAGAAAGCACAGAGCCCCAGATTTTATGTTGTCCTGGAGAGCTTGCAGAGCACTGGGGAAAAGCAGGCAGAGAATTCCCTGCTAGCACCTTCTCTGTGCCTGGGAAACAGAAGTCTTCACATTGCTTCGCAGAATCGCTTTTGTGCAGAAAACAGTAACACTTGTTCAGAATGAAAGAAAGCACAGAGCCCCAGATTTTATGTTGTCCAGGAGAGCTTGCAGAGCACTGGGGAAAAGCAGGCAGAGAATTCCCTGCTAGCACCTTCTCTGTGCCTGGGAAACAGAAGTGTTCACATTGCTTCGCAGAATCGCTTTTGTGCAGAAAACAGTAACACTTGTTCAGAACAAAAGAAAGCACAGAGCCCCAGATTTTATGTTGTCCTGGAGAGCTTGCAGAGCACTGGGGAAAAGCAGGCAGAGAATTCCCTGCTAGCACCTTCTCTGTGCCTGGGAAGCAGAAGTGTTCAAATTGCTTCGCAGAATCGCTTTTGTGCAGAAAACAGTAACACTTGTTCAGAACGAAAGAAAGCACAGAGCCCCAGATTTTATGTTGTCCTGGAGAGCTTGCAGAGCACTGGGGAAAAGCAGGCAGAGAATTCCCTGCTAGCACCTTCTTTGTGCCTGTTCACATTGCTTCGCAGAATCGCTTTTGTGCAGAAAACAGTAACACTTGTTCAGAACGAAAGAAAGCACAGAGACCCAGATTTTATGTTGTCCTGGAGAGCTTGCAGAGCACTGGGGAAAAGCAGGCAGAGAATTCCCTGCTACCACCTTCTCTGTGCCTGGGAAACAGAAGTGTTCACATTGCTTCGCAGAATCGCTTTTGTGCAGAAAACAGTAACACTTGTTCAGAACGAAAGAAAGCACAGAGCCCCAGATTTGCTGTTGTCCTGGAGAGCTTGCAGAGCACTGGGGAAAGGCAGGCAGAGAATTCCCTGCTAGCACCTTCTCTGTGCCTGGGAAGCAGAAGTGTTCACATTGCTTCGCAGAATCGCTTTTGTGCAGAAAACAATAACACTTGTTCAGAACGAAAGAAAGCACAGAGCCCCAGATTTTATGTTGTCCTGGAGAGCTTGCAGAGCACTGGGGAAAAGGAGGCAGAGAATTCCCTGCTAGCACCTTCTCTGTGCCTGGGAAGCAGAAGTGTTCAAATTGCTTCGCAGAATTGCTTTTGTGCAGAAAACAGTAACACTTGTTCAGAACGAAAGAAAGCACAGAGCCCCAGATTTTATGTTGTCCTGGAGAGCTTGCAGAGCACTGGGGAAAAGCAGGCAGAGAATTCCCTGCTACCACCTTCTCTGTGCCTGGGAAGCAGAAGTGTTCACATTGCTTCGCAGAATCGCTTTTGTGCAGAAAACAGTAACACTTGTTCAGAACGAAAGAAAGCACAAAGCCCCAGATTTTATGTTGTCCTGGAGAGCTTGCAGAGCACTGGGGAAAAGCAGGCAGAGAATTCCCTGCTAGCACCTTCTCTGTGCCTGGGAAGCAGAAGTGTTCAAATTGCTTCGCAGAATCGCTTTTGTGCAGAAAACAGTAACACTTGTTCAGAACGAAAGAAAGCACAGAGCCCCAGATTTTATGTTGTCCTGGAGAGCTTGCAGAGCACTGGGGAAAAGCAGGCAGAGAATTCCCTGCTAGCACCTTCTCTGTGCCTGGGAAACAGAAGTCTTCACATTGCTTCGCAGAATCGCTTTTGTGCAGAAAACAGTAACACTTGTTCAGAATGAAAGAAAGCACAGAGCCCCAGATTTTATGTTGTCCAGGAGAGCTTGCAGAGCACTGGGGAAAAGCAGGCAGAGAATTCCCTGCTAGCACCTTCTCTGTGCCTGGGAAACAGAAGTGTTCACATTGCTTCGCAGAATCGCTTTTGTGCAGAAAACAGTAACACTTGTTCAGAACAAAAGAAAGCACAGAGCCCCAGATTTTATGTTGTCCTGGAGAGCTTGCAGAGCACTGGGGAAAAGCAGGCAGAGAATTCCCTGCTAGCACCTTCTCTGTGCCTGGGAAACAGAAGCGTTCCCATTGCTTCGCAGAATCGCTTTTGTGCAGAAAACAGTAACACTTGTTCAGAACGAAGGAAAGCACAGAGCCCCAGATTTTATGTTGTCCTGGAGAGCTTGCAGAGCACTGGGGAAAAGCAGGCAGAGAATTCCCTGCTAGCACCTTCTTTGTGCCTGTTCACATTGCTTCGCAGAATCGCTTTTGTGCAGAAAACAGTAACACTTGTTCAGAACGAAAGAAAGCACAGAGACCCAGATTTTATGTTGTCCTGGAGAGCTTGCAGAGCACTGGGGAAAAGCAGGCAGAGAATTCCCTGCTACCACCTTCTCTGTGCCTGGGAAACAGAAGTGTTCACATTGCTTCGCAGAATCGCTTTTGTGCAGAAAACAGTAACACTTGTTCAGAACGAAAGAAAGCACAGAGCCCCAGATTTGCTGTTGTCCTGGAGAGCTTGCAGAGCACTGGGGAAAGGCAGGCAGAGAATTCCCTGCTAGCACCTTCTCTGTGCCTGGGAAGCAGAAGTGTTCACATTGCTTCGCAGAATCGCTTTTGTGCAGAAAACAATAACACTTGTTCAGAACGAAAGAAAGCACAGAGCCCCAGATTTTATGTTGTCCTGGAGAGCTTGCAGAGCACTGGGGAAAAGGAGGCAGAGAATTCCCTGCTAGCACCTTCTCTGTGCCTGGGAAGCAGAAGTGTTCAAATTGCTTCGCAGAATTGCTTTTGTGCAGAAAACAGTAACACTTGTTCAGAACGAAAGAAAGCACAGAGCCCCAGATTTTATGTTGTCCTGGAGAGCTTGCAGAGCACTGGGGAAAAGCAGGCAGAGAATTCCCTGCTACCACCTTCTCTGTGCCTGGGAAGCAGAAGTGTTCACATTGCTTCGCAGAATCGCTTTTGTGCAGAAAACAGTAACACTTGTTCAGAACGAAAGAAAGCACAAAGCCCCAGATTTTATGTTGTCCTGGAGAGCTTGCAGAGCACTGGGGAAAAGCAGGCAGAGAATTCCCTGCTAGCACCTTCTCTGTGCCTGGGAAGCAGAAGTGTTCAAATTGCTTCGCAGAATCGCTTTTGTGCAGAAAACAGTAACACTTGTTCAGAACGAAAGAAAGCACAGAGCCCCAGATTTTATGTTGTCCTGGAGAGCTTGCAGAGCAGTGGGGAAAAGCAGGCAGAGAATTCCCTGCTAGCACCTTCTCTGTGCCTGGGAAACAGAAGTCTTCACATTGCTTCGCAGAATCGCTTTTGTGCAGAAAACAGTAACACTTGTTCAGAATGAAAGAAAGCACAGAGCCCCAGATTTTATGTTGTCCAGGAGAGCTTGCAGAGCACTGGGGAAAAGCAGGCAGAGAATTCCCTGCTAGCACCTTCTCTGTGCCTGGGAAACAGAAGTGTTCACATTGCTTCGCAGAATCGCTTTTGTGCAGAAAACAGTAACACTTGTTCAGAACAAAAGAAAGCACAGAGCCCCAGATTTTATGTTGTCCTGGAGAGCTTGCAGAGCACTGGGGAAAAGCAGGCAGAGAATTCCCTGCTAGCACCTTCTCTGTGCCTGGGAAACAGAAGCGTTCCCATTGCTTCGCAGAATCGCTTTTGTGCAGAAAACAGTAACACTTGTTCAGAACGAAGGAAAGCACAGAGCCCCAGATTTTATGTTGTCCTGGAGAGCTTGCAGAGCACTGGGGAAAGGCAGGCAGAGAATTCCCTGCTAGCACCTTCTCTGTGCCTGGGAAGCAGAAGTGTTCCCATTGCTTCGCAGAATCGCTTTTGTGCAGAAAACAATAACACTTGTTCAGAACGAAAGAAAGCACAGAGCCCCAGATTTTATGTTGTCCTGGAGAGCTTGCAGAGCACTGGGGAAAAGCAGGCAGAGAATTCCCTGCTAGCACCTTCTCTGTGCCTGGGAAGCAGAAGTGTTCAAATTGCTTCGCAGAATCGCTTTTGTGCAGAAAACAGTAACACTTGTTCAGAACGAAGGAAAGCACAGAGCCCCAGATTTTATGTTGTCCTGGAGAGCTTGCAGAGCACTGGGGAAAGGCAGGCAGAGAATTCCCTGCTAGCACCTTCTCTGTGCCTGGGAAGCAGAAGTCTTCACATTGCTTCGCAGAATCGCTTTTGTGCAGAAAACAATAACACTTGTTCAGAACGAAAGAAAGCACAGAGCCCCAGATTTTATGTTGTCCTGGAGAGCTTGCAGAGCAGTGGGGAAAAGCAGGCAGAGAATTCCCTGCTAGCACCTTCTTTGTGCCTGTTCACATTGCTTCGCAGAATCGCTTTTGTGCAGAAAACAGTAACACTTGTTCAGAACGAAAGAAAGCACAGAGCCCCAGATTTTATGTTGTCCTGGAGAGCTTGCAGAGCACTGGGGAAAAGCAGGCAGAGAATTCCCTGCTAGCACCTTCTCTGTGCCTGGGATGCAGAAGTCTTCACATTGCTTCGCAGAATCGCTTTTGTGCAGAAAACAGTAACACTTGTTCAGAATGAAAGAAAGCACAGAGCCCCAGATTTTATGTTGTCCTGGAGAGCTTGCAGAGCACTGGGGAAAAGCAGGCAGAGAATTCCCTGCTAGCACCTTCTCTGTGCCTGGGAAACAGAAGTGTTCCCATTGCTTCGCAGAATCTCTTTTGTGCAGAAAACAGTAACACTTGTTCAGAACGAAAGAAAGCACAGAGCCCCAGATTTTATGTTGTCCTGGAGAGCTTGCAGAGCACTGGGGAAAAGCAGACAGAGAATTCCCTGCTAGCACCTTCTCTGTGCCTGGGAAGCAGAAGTGTTCAAATTGCTTCGCAGAATCGCTTTTGTGCAGAAAACAGTAACACTTGTTCAGAACGAAGGAAAGCACAGAGCCCCAGATTTTATGTTGTCCTGGAGAGCTTGCAGAGCACTGGGGAAAGGCAGGCAGAGAATTCCCTGCTAGCACCTTCTCTGTGCCTGGGAAGCAGAAGTCTTCACATTGCTTCGCAGAATCGCTTTTGTGCAGAAAACAATAACACTTGTTCAGAACGAAAGAAAGCACAGAGCCCCAGATTTTATGTTGTCCTGGAGAGCTTGCAGAGCACTGGGGAAAAGCAGGCAGAGAATTCCCTGCTAGCACCTTCTCTGTGCCTGGGAAGCAGAAGTGTTCACATTGCTTCGCAGAATCGCTTTTGTGCAGAAAACAGTAACACTTGTTCAGAACGAAAGAAAGCACAGAGCCCCAGATTTGCTGTTGTCCTGGAGAGCTTGCAGAGCACTGGGGAAAAGCAGGCAGAGAATTCCCTGCTACCACCTTCTCTGTGCCTGGGAAACAGAAGTGTTCACATTGCTTCGCAGAATCGCTTTTGTGCAGAAAACAGTAACACTTGTTCAGAACGAAGGAAAGCACAGAGCCCCAGATTTTATGTTGTCCTGGAGAGCTTGCAGAGCACTGGGGAAAGGCAGGCAGAGAATTCCCTGCTAGCACCTTCTCTGTGCCTGGGAAGCAGAAGTCTTCACATTGCTTCGCAGAATCGCTTTTGTGCAGAAAACAGTAACACTTGTTCAGAACGAAGGAAAGCACAGAGCCCCAGATTTTATGTTGTCCTGGAGAGCTTGCAGAGCACTGGGGAAAGGCAGGCAGAGAATTCCCTGCTAGCACCTTCTCTGTGCCTGGGAAGCAGAAGTGTTCACATTGCTTCGCAGAATCGCTTTTGTGCAGAAAACAATAACACTTGTTCAGAACGAAAGAAAGCACAGAGCCCCAGATTTTATGTTGTCCTGGAGAGCTTGCAGAGCACTGGGGAAAAGCAGGCAGAGAATTCCCTGCTAGCACCTTCTCTGTGCCTGGGAAGCAGAAGTGTTCAAATTGCTTCGCAGAATCGCTTTTGTGCAGAAAACAGTAACACTTGTTCAGAACAAAAGAAAGCACAGAGCCCCAGATTTGCTGTTGTCCTGGAGAGCTTGCAGAGCACTGGGGAAAGGCAGGCAGAGAATTCCCTGCTAGCACCTTCTCTGTGCCTGGGAAGCAGAAGTCTTCACATTGCTTCGCAGAATCGCTTTTGTGCAGAAAACAATAACACTTGTTCAGAACGAAAGAAAGCACAGAGCCCCAGATTTTATGTTGTCCTGGAGAGCTTGCAGAGCACTGGGGAAAAGCAGGCAGAGAATTCCCTGCTAGCACCTTCTCTGTGCCTGGGAAGCAGAAGTGTTCAAATTGCTTCGCAGAATCGCTTTTGTGCAGAAAACAATAACACTTGTTCAGAACGAAAGAAAGCACAGAGCCCCAGATTTTATGTTGTCCTGGAGAGCTTGCAGAGCAGTGGGGAAAAGCAGGCAGAGAATTCCCTGCTAGCACCTTCTTTGTGCCTGTTCACATTGCTTCGCAGAATCGCTTTTGTGCAGAAAACAGTAACACTTGTTCAGAACGAAAGAAAGCACAGAGCCCCAGATTTTATGTTGTCCTGGAGAGCTTGCAGAGCACTGGGGAAAAGCAGGCAGAGAATTCCCTGCTAGCACCTTCTCTGTGCCTGGGAAGCAGAAGTGTTCCCATTGCTTCGCAGAATCGCTTTTGTGCAGAAAACAATAACACTTGTTCAGAACGAAAGAAAGCACAGAGCCCCAGATTTTATGTTGTCCTGGAGAGCTTGCAGAGCACTGGGGAAAAGCAGGCAGAGAATTCCCTGCTAGCACCTTCTCTGTGCCTGGGAAGCAGAAGTGTTCAAATTGCTTCGCAGAATCGCTTTTGTGCAGAAAACAGTAACACTTGTTCAGAACGAAGGAAAGCACAGAGCCCCAGATTTTATGTTGTCCTGGAGAGCTTGCAGAGCACTGGGGAAAGGCAGGCAGAGAATTCCCTGCTAGCACCTTCTCTGTGCCTGGGAAGCAGAAGTCTTCACATTGCTTCGCAGAATCGCTTTTGTGCAGAAAACAATAACACTTGTTCAGAACGAAAGAAAGCACAGAGCCCCAGATTTTATGTTGTCCTGGAGAGCTTGCAGAGCAGTGGGGAAAAGCAGGCAGAGAATTCCCTGCTAGCACCTTCTTTGTGCCTGTTCACATTGCTTCGCAGAATCGCTTTTGTGCAGAAAACAGTAACACTTGTTCAGAACGAAAGAAAGCACAGAGCCCCAGATTTTATGTTGTCCTGGAGAGCTTGCAGAGCACTGGGGAAAAGCAGACAGAGAATTCCCTGCTAGCACCTTCTCTGTGCCTGGGAAGCAGAAGTGTTCAAATTGCTTCGCAGAATCGCTTTTGTGCAGAAAACAGTAACACTTGTTCAGAACGAAGGAAAGCACAGAGCCCCAGATTTTATGTTGTCCTGGAGAGCTTGCAGAGCACTGGGGAAAGGCAGGCAGAGAATTCCCTGCTAGCACCTTCTCTGTGCCTGGGAAGCAGAAGTCTTCACATTGCTTCGCAGAATCGCTTTTGTGCAGAAAACAATAACACTTGTTCAGAACGAAAGAAAGCACAGAGCCCCAGATTTTATGTTGTCCTGGAGAGCTTGCAGAGCACTGGGGAAAAGCAGGCAGAGAATTCCCTGCTAGCACCTTCTCTGTGCCTGGGAAGCAGAAGTGTTCCCATTGCTTCGCAGAATCGCTTTTGTGCAGAAAACAGTAACACTTGTTCAGAACGAAAGAAAGCACAGAGCCCCAGATTTGCTGTTGTCCTGGAGAGCTTGCAGAGCACTGGGGAAAAGCAGGCAGAGAATTCCCTGCTACCACCTTCTCTGTGCCTGGGAAACAGAAGTGTTCACATTGCTTCGCAGAATCGCTTTTGTGCAGAAAACAGTAACACTTGTTCAGAACGAAGGAAAGCACAGAGCCCCAGATTTTATGTTGTCCTGGAGAGCTTGCAGAGCACTGGGGAAAGGCAGGCAGAGAATTCCCTGCTAGCACCTTCTCTGTGCCTGGGAAGCAGAAGTCTTCACATTGCTTCGCAGAATCGCTTTTGTGCAGAAAACAATAACACTTGTTCAGAACGAAAGAAAGCACAGAGCCCCAGATTTTATGTTGTCCTGGAGAGCTTGCAGAGCAGTGGGGAAAAGCAGGCAGAGAATTCCCTGCTAGCACCTTCTTTGTGCCTGTTCACATTGCTTCGCAGAATCGCTTTTGTGCAGAAAACAGTAACACTTGTTCAGAACGAAAGAAAGCACAGAGCCCCAGATTTTATGTTGTCCTGGAGAGCTTGCAGAGCACTGGGGAAAAGCAGGCAGAGAATTCCCTGCTAGCACCTTCTCTGTGCCTGGGATGCAGAAGTCTTCACATTGCTTCGCAGAATCGCTTTTGTGCAGAAAACAGTAACACTTGTTCAGAATGAAAGAAAGCACAGAGCCCCAGATTTTATGTTGTCCTGGAGAGCTTGCAGAGCACTGGGGAAAAGCAGGCAGAGAATTCCCTGCTACCACCTTCTCTGTGCCTGGGAAACAGAAGTGTTCCCATTGCTTCGCAGAATCTCTTTTGTGCAGAAAACAGTAACACTTGTTCAGAACGAAAGAAAGCACAGAGCCCCAGATTTTATGTTGTCCTGGAGAGCTTGCAGAGCACTGGGGAAAAGCAGACAGAGAATTCCCTGCTAGCACCTTCTCTGTGCCTGGGAAGCAGAAGTGTTCAAATTGCTTCGCAGAATCGCTTTTGTGCAGAAAACAGTAACACTTGTTCAGAACGAAGGAAAGCACAGAGCCCCAGATTTTATGTTGTCCTGGAGAGCTTGCAGAGCACTGGGGAAAGGCAGGCAGAGAATTCCCTGCTAGCACCTTCTCTGTGCCTGGGAAGCAGAAGTCTTCACATTGCTTCGCAGAATCGCTTTTGTGCAGAAAACAATAACACTTGTTCAGAACGAAAGAAAGCACAGAGCCCCAGATTTTATGTTGTCCTGGAGAGCTTGCAGAGCACTGGGGAAAAGCAGGCAGAGAATTCCCTGCTAGCACCTTCTCTGTGCCTGGGAAGCAGAAGTGTTCACATTGCTTCGCAGAATCGCTTTTGTGCAGAAAACAGTAACACTTGTTCAGAACGAAAGAAAGCACAGAGCCCCAGATTTGCTGTTGTCCTGGAGAGCTTGCAGAGCACTGGGGAAAAGCAGGCAGAGAATTCCCTGCTACCACCTTCTCTGTGCCTGGGAAACAGAAGTGTTCACATTGCTTCGCAGAATCGCTTTTGTGCAGAAAACAGTAACACTTGTTCAGAACGAAGGAAAGCACAGAGCCCCAGATTTTATGTTGTCCTGGAGAGCTTGCAGAGCACTGGGGAAAGGCAGGCAGAGAATTCCCTGCTAGCACCTTCTCTGTGCCTGGGAAACAGAAGTGTTCACATTGCTTCGCAGAATCGCTTTTGTGCAGAAAACAGTAACACTTATTCAGAACGAAGGAAAGCACAGAGCCCCAGATTTTATGTTGTCCTGGAGAGCTTGCAGAGCACTGGGGAAAAGCAGGCAGAGAATTCCCTGCTAGCACCTTCTCTGTGCCTGGGAAGCAGAAGTGTTCACATTGCTTCGCAGAATCGCTTTTGTGCAGAAAACAGTAACACTTGTTCAGAACGAAGGAAAGCACACAGCCCCAGATTTTATGTTGTCCTGGAGAGCTTGCAGAGCACTGGGGAAAGGCAGGCAGAGAATTCCCTGCTAGCACCTTCTCTGTGCCTGGGAAGCAGAAGTGTTCACATTGCTTCGCAGAATCGCTTTTGTGCAGAAAACAATAACACTTGTTCAGAACGAAAGAAAGCACAGAGCCCCAGATTTTATGTTGTCCTGGAGAGCTTGCAGAGCACTGGGGAAAAGCAGGCAGAGAATTCCCTGCTAGCACCTTCTCTGTGCCTGGGAAGCAGAAGTGTTCACATTGCTTCGCAGAATCGCTTTTGTGCAGAAAACAGTAACACTTGTTCAGAACGAAGGAAAGCACAGAGCCCCAGATTTTATGTTGTCCTGGAGAGCTTGCAGAGCACTGGGGAAAGGCAGGCAGAGAATTCCCTGCTAGCACCTTCTCTGTGCCTGGGAAGCAGAAGTCTTCACATTGCTTCGCAGAATCGCTTTTGTGCAGAAAACAATAACACTTGCTCAGAACGAAAGAAAGCACAGAGCCCCAGATTTTATGTTGTCCTGGAGAGCTTGCAGAGCACTGGGGAAAAGCAGGCAGAGAATTCCCTGCTAGCACCTTCTCTGTGCCTGGGAAGCAGAAGTGTTCACATTGCTTCGCAGAATCGCTTTTGTGCAGAAAACAGTAACACTTGTTCAGAACGAAGGAAAGCACAGAGCCCCAGATTTTATGTTGTCCTGGAGAGCTTGCAGAGCACTGGGGAAAAGCAGGCAGAGAATTCCCTGCTAGCACCTTCTCTGTGCCTGGGAAGCAGAAGTGTTCACATTGCTTCGCAGAATCGCTTTTGTGCAGAAAACAGTAACACTTGTTCAGAACGAAGGAAAGCACACAGCCCCAGATTTTATGTTGTCCTGGAGAGCTTGCAGAGCACTGGGGAAAGGCAGGCAGAGAATTCCCTGCTAGCACCTTCTCTGTGCCTGGGAAGCAGAAGTGTTCACATTGCTTCGCAGAATCGCTTTTGTGCAGAAAACAATAACACTTGTTCAGAACGAAAGAAAGCACAGAGCCCCAGATTTTATGTTGTCCTGGAGAGCTTGCAGAGCACTGGGGAAAAGCAGGCAGAGAATTCCCTGCTAGCACCTTCTCTGTGCCTGGGAAACAGAAGTGTTCACATTGCTTCGCAGAATCGCTTTTGTGCAGAAAACAGTAACACTTGTTCAGAACGAAGGAAAGCACAGAGCCCCAGATTTTATGTTGTCCTGGAGAGCTTGCAGAGCACTGGGGAAAGGCAGGCAGAGAATTCCCTGCTAGCACCTTCTCTGTGCCTGGGAAGCAGAAGTCTTCACATTGCTTCGCAGAATCGCTTTTGTGCAGAAAACAATAACACTTGTTCAGAACGAAAGAAAGCACAGAGCCCCAGATTTTATGTTGTCCTGGAGAGCTTGCAGAGCACTGGGGAAAAGCAGGCAGAGAATTCCCTGCTAGCACCTTCTCTGTGCCTGGGAAGCAGAAGTGTTCACATTGCTTCGCAGAATCGCTTTTGTGCAGAAAACAGTAACACTTGTTCAGAACGAAGGAAAGCACAGAGCCCCAGATTTTATGTTGTCCTGGAGAGCTTGCAGAGCACTGGGGAAAAGCAGGCAGAGAATTCCCTGCTAGCACCTTCTTTGTGCCTGTTCACATTGCTTCGCAGAATCGCTTTTGTGCAGAAAACAGTAACACTTGTTCAGAACGAAAGAAAGCACAGAGCCCCAGATTTTATGTTGTCCTGGAGAGCTTGCAGAGCACTGGGGAAAAGCAGGCAGAGAATTCCCTGCTAGCACCTTCTCTGTGCCTGGGAAGCAGAAGTCTTCACATTGCTTCGCAGAATCGCTTTTGTGCAGAAAACAGTAACACTTGTTCAGAATGAAAGAAAGCACAGAGCCCCAGATTTTATGTTGTCCTGGAGAGCTTGCAGAGCACTGGGGAAAAGCAGGCAGAGAATTCCCTGCTAGCACCTTCTCTGTGCCTGGGAAACAGAAGTGTTCCCATTGCTTCGCAGAATCGCTTTTGTGCAGAAAACAGTAACACTTGTTCAGAACGAAAGAAAGCACAGAGCCCCAGATTTTATGTTGTCCTGGAGAGCTTGCAGAGCACTGGGGAAAAGCAGGCAGAGAATTCCCTGCTACCACCTTCTCTGTGCCTGGGAAACAGAAGTGTTCCCATTGCTTCGCAGAATCGCTTTTGTGCAGAAAACAGTAACACTTGTTCAGAACGAAGGAAAGCACAGAGCCCCAGATTTTATGTTGTCCTGGAGAGCTTGCAGAGCACTGGGGAAAGGCAGGCAGAGAATTCCCTGCTAGCACCTTCTCTGTGCCTGGGAAGCAGAAGTGTTCACATTGCTTCGCAGAATCGCTTTTGTGCAGAAAACAATAACACTTGTTCAGAACGAAAGAAAGCACAGAGCCCCAGATTTTATGTTGTCCTGGAGAGCTTGCAGAGCACTGGGGAAAGGCAGGCAGAGAATTCCCTGCTAGCACCTTCTCTGTGCCTGGGAAGCAGAAGTGTTCACATTGCTTCGCAGAATCGCTTTTGTGCAGAAAACAGTAACACTTGTTCAGAACGAAAGAAAGCACAGAGCCCCAGATTTTATGTTGTCCTGGAGAGCTTGCAGAGCACTGGGGAAAAGCAGGCAGAGAATTCCCTGCTACCACCTTCTCTGTGCCTGGGAAACAGAAGTGTTCACATTGCTTCGCAGAATCGCTTTTGTGCAGAAAACAGTAACATTTGTTCAGAACGAAGGAAAGCACAGAGCCCCAGATTTTATGTTGTCCTGGAGAGCTTGCAGAGCACTGGGGAAAGGCAGGCAGAGAATTCCCTGCTAGCACCTTCTCTGTGCCTGGGAAGCAGAAGTGTTCACATTGCTTCGCAGAATCGCTTTTGTGCAGAAAACAGTAACACTTGTTCAGAACGAAGGAAAGCACAGAGCCCCAGATTCTATGTTGTCCTGGAGAGCTTGCAGAGCACTGGGGAAAGGCAGGCAGAGAATTCCCTGCTATCACCTTCTCTGTGCCTGGGAAGCAGAAGTCTTCACATTGCTTCGCAGAATCGCTTTTGTGCAGAAAACAATAACACTTGTTCAGAACGAAAGAAAGCACAGAGCCCCAGATTTTATGTTGTCCTGGAGAGCTTGCAGAGCACTGGGGAAAAGCAGGCAGAGAATTCCCTGCTAGCACCTTCTCTGTGCCTGGGAAGCAGAAGTGTTCACATTGCTTCGCAGAATCGCTTTTGTGCAGAAAACAGTAAAACTTGTTCAGAACGAAAGAAAGCACAGAGCCCCAGATTTTATGTTGTCCTGGAGAGCTTGCAGAGCACTGGGGAAAAGCAGGCAGAGAATTCCCTGCTAGCACCTTCTCTGTGCCTGACAAACAGAAGTGTTCACATTGCTTCGCAGAATCACTTTTGTGCAGAAAACAGTAACACTTGTTCAGAACGAAAGAAAGCACAGAGCCCCATATTTGCTGATGTCCTGGAGAGCTTGCAGAGCACTGGGGAAAGGCAGGCAGAGAATTCCCTGCTAGCACCTTCTTTGTGCCTGTTCACATTGCTTCGCAGAATCGCTTTTGTGCAGAAAACAGTAACACTTGTTCAGAACGAAGGAAAGCACAGAGCCCCAGATTTTATGTTGTCCTGGAGAGCTTGCAGAGCACTGGGGAAAGGCAGGCAGAGAATTCCCTGCTAGCACCTTCTCTGTGCTTGGGAAGCAGAAGTCTTCACATTGCTTCGCAGAATCGCTTTTGTGCAGAAAACAATAACACTTGTTCAGAACGAAAGAAAGCACAGAGCCCCAGATTTTATGTTGTCCTGGAGAGCTTGCAGAGCACTGGGGAAAAGCAGGCAGAGAATTCCCTGCTAGCACCTTCTCTGTGCCTGGGAAGCAGAAGTCTTCACATTGCTTCGCGGAATCGCTTTTGTGCAGAAAACAGTAACACTTGTTCAGAATGAAAGAAAGCACAGAGCCGCAGATTTTATGTTGTCCTGGAGAGCTTGCAGAGCACTGGGGAAAAGCAGGCAGAGAATTCCCTGCTAGCACCTTCTCTGTGCCTGGGAAACAGAAGTGTTCCCATTGCTTCGCAGAATCGCTTTTGTGCAGAAAACAGTAACACTTGTTCAGAACGAAAGAAAGCACAGAGCCCCAGATTTTATGTTGTCCTGGAGAGCTTGCAGAGCACTGGGGAAAGGCAGGCAGAGAATTCCCTGCTAGCACCTTCTCTGTGCCTGGGAAGCAGAAGTGTTCACATTGCTTCGCAGAATCGCTTTTGTGCAGAAAACAATAACACTTGTTCAGAACGAAGGAAAGCACAGAGCCCCAGATTTTATGTTGTCCTGGAGAGCTTGCAGAGCACTGGGGAAAGGCAGGCAGAGAATTCCCTGCTAGCACCTTCTCTGTGCCTGGGAAGCAGAAGTGTTCACATTGCTTCGCAGAATCGCTTTTGTGCAGAAAACAATAACACTTGTTCAGAACGAAAGAAAGCACAGAGCCCCAGATTTTATGTTGTCCTGGAGAGCTTGCAGAGCACTGGGGAAAAACAGGCAGAGAATTCCCTGCTAGCACCTTCTCTGTGCCTGGGAAGCAGAAGTGTTCAAATTGCTTCGCAGAATCGCTTTTGTGCAGAAAAGAGTAACACTTGTTCAGAACGAAGGAAAGCACAGAGCCCCAGATTTTATGTTGTCCTGGAGAGCTTGCAGAGCACTGGGGAAAGGCAGGCAGAGAATTCCCTGCTAGCACCTTCTCTGTGCCTGGGAAGCAGAAGTGTTCACATTGCTTCGCAGAATCGCTTTTGTGCAGAAAACAGTAACAGTTGTTCAGAACGAAAGAAAGCACAGAGCCCCAGATTTTATGTTGTCCTGGAGAGCTTGCAGAGCACTGGGGAAAAGCAGGCAGAGAATTCCCTGCTAGCACCTTCTCTGTGCCTGGGAAGCAGAAGTCTTCACATTGCTTCGCAGAATCGCTTTTGTGCAGAAAACAGTAACACTTGTTCAGAATGAAAGAAAGCACAGAGCCCCAGATTTTATGTTGTCCTGGAGAGCTTGCAGAGCACTGGGGAAAAGCAGGCAGAGAATTCCCTGCTACCACCTTCTCTGTGCCTGGGAAACAGAAGTGTTCACATTGCTTCGCAGAATCGCTTTTGTGCAGAAAACAGTAACACTTGTTCAGAACGAAAGAAAGCACAGAGCCCCAGATTTTATGTTGTCCTGGAGAGCTTGCAGAGCACTGGGGAAAGGCAGGCAGAGAATTCCCTGCTAGCACCTTCTCTGTGCCTGGGAAGCAGAAGTGTTCACATTGCTTCGCAGAATCGCTTTTGTGCAGAAAACAGTAACACTTGTTCAGAACGAAAGAAAGCACAGAGCCCCAGATTTTATGTTGTCCTGGAGAGCTTGCAGAGCACTGGGGAAAGGCAGGCAGAGAATTCCCTGCTAGCACCTTCTCTGTGCCTGGGAAGCAGAAGTGTTCACATTGCTTCGCAGAATCGCTTTTGTGCAGAAAACAGTAACACTTGTTCAGAACGAAGGAAAGCACAGAGCCCCAGATTTTATGTTGTCCTGGAGAGCTTGCAGAGCACTGGGGAAAGGCAGGCAGAGAATTCCCTGCTAGCACCTTCTCTGTGCCTGGGAAGCAGAAGTGTTCACATTGCTTCGCAGAATCGCTTTTGTGCAGAAAACAATAACACTTGTTCAGAACGAAAGAAAGCACAGAGCCCCAGATTTTATGTTGTCCTGGAGAGCTTGCAGAGCACTGGGGAAAGGCAGGCAGAGAATTCCCTGCTAGCACCTTCTCTGTGCCTGGGAAGCAGAAGTGTTCCCATTGCTTCGCAGAATCGCTTTTGTGCAGAAAACAGTAACACTTGTTCAGAATGAAAGAAAGCACAGAGCCCCAGATTTTATGTTGTCCTGGAGAGCTTGCAGAGCACTGGGGAAAAGCAGGCAGAGAATTCCCTGCTACCACCTTCTCTGTGCCTGGGAAACAGAAGTGTTCACATTGCTTCGCAGAATCGCTTTTGTGCAGAAAACAGTAACACTTGTTCAGAACGAAGGAAAGCACAGAGCCCCAGATTTTATGTTGTCCTGGAGAGCTTGCAGAGCACTGGGGAAAGGCAGGCAGAGAATTCCCTGCTAGCACCTTCTCTGTGCCTGGGAAGCAGAAGTGTTCACATTGCTTCGCAGAATCGCTTTTGTGCAGAAAACAATAACACTTGTTCAGAACGAAAGAAAGCACAGAGCCCCAGATTTTATGTTGTCCTGGAGAGCTTGCAGAGCACTGGGGAAAAGCAGGCAGAGAATTCCCTGCTAGCACCTTCTCTGTGCCTGGGAAGCAGAAGTGTTCCCATTGCTTCGCAGAATCGCTTTTGTGCAGAAAACAGTAACACTTGTTCAGAACGAAAGAAAGCACAGAGCCCCAGATTTTATGTTGTCCTGGAGAGCTTGCAGAGCACTGGGGAAAAGCAGGCAGAGAATTCCCTGCTAGCACCTTCTCTGTGCCTGGGAAACAGAAGTGTTCCCATTGCTTCGCAGAATCGCTTTTGTGCAGAAAACAGTAACACTTGTTCAGAACGAAAGAAAGCACAGAGCCCCAGATTTTATGTTGTCCTGGAGAGCTTGCAGAGCACTGGGGAAAGGCAGGCAGAGAATTCCCTGCTAGCACCTTCTCTGTGCCTGGGAAGCAGAAGTGTTCCCATTGCTTCGCAGAATCGCTTTTGTGCAGAAAACAGTAACAGTTGTTCAGAACGAAGGAAAGCACAGAGCCCCAGATTTTATGTTGTCCTGGAGAGCTTGCAGAGCACTGGGGAAAGGCAGGCAGAGAATTCCCTGCTAGCACCTTCTCTGTGCCTGGGAAGCAGAAGTCTTCACATTGCTTCGCAGAATCGCTTTTGTGCAGAAAACAGTAACACTTGTTCAGAACGAAAGAAAGCACAGAGCCCCAGATTTTATGTTGTCCTGGAGAGCTTGCAGAGCACTGGGGAAAAACAGGCAGAGAATTCCCTGCTAGCACCTTCTCTGTGCCTGGGAAACAGAAGTGTTCCCATTGCTTCGCAGAATCGCTTTTGTGCAGAAAACAGTAACACTTGTTCAGAACGAAAGAAAGCACAGAGCCCCAGATTTTATGTTGTCCTGGAGAGCTTGCAGAGCACTGGGGAAAGGCAGGCAGAGAATTCCCTGCTAGCACCTTCTCTGTGCCTGGGAAGCAGAAGTGTTCACATTGCTTCGCAGAATCGCTTTTGTGCAGAAAACAGTAACACTTGTTCAGAACGAAAGAAAGCACAGAGCCCCAGATTTTATGTTGTCCTGGAGAGCTTGCAGAGCACTGGGGAAAAACAGGCAGAGAATTCCCTGCTAGCACCTTCTCTGTGCCTGGGAAGCAGAAGTGTTCAAATTGCTTCGCAGAATCGCTTTTGTGCAGAAAACAGTAACACTTGTTCAGAACGAAAGAAAGCACAGAGCCCCAGATTTTATGTTGTCCTGGAGAGCTTGCAGAGCACTGGGGAAAAGCAGGCAGAGAATTCCCTGCTACCACCTTCTCTGTGCCTGGGAAACAGAAGTGTTCACATTGCTTCGCAGAATCGCTTTTGTGCAGAAAACAGTAACACTTGTTCAGAACGAAGGAAAGCACAGAGCCCCAGATTTTATGTTGTCCTGGAGAGCTTGCAGAGCACTGGGGAAAGGCAGGCAGAGAATTCCCTGCTAGCACCTTCTCTGTGCCTGGGAAGCAGAAGTGTTCAAATTGCTTCGCAGAATCGCTTTTGTGCAGAAAACAGTAACACTTGTTCAGAACGAAGGAAAGCACAGAGCCCCAGATTTTATGTTGTCCTGGAGAGCTTGCAGAGCACTGGGGAAAGGCAGGCAGAGAATTCCCTGCTAGCACCTTCTGTGTGCCTGGGAAGCAGAAGTGTTCACATTGCTTCGCAGAATCGCTTTTGTGCAGAAAACAATAACACTTGTTCAGAACGAAAGAAAGCACAGAGCCCCAGATTTTATGTTGTCCTGGAGAGCTTGCAGAGCACTGGGGAAAAACAGGCAGAGAATTCCCTGCTAGCACCTTCTCTGTGCCTGGGAAACAGAAGTGTTCCCATTGCTTCGCAGAATCGCTTTTGTGCAGAAAACAGTAACACTTGTTCAGAACGAAAGAAAGCACAGAGCCCCAGATTTTATGTTGTCCTGGAGAGCTTGCAGAGCACTGGGGAAAGGCAGGCAGAGAATTCCCTGCTAGCACCTTCTCTGTGCCTGGGAAGCAGAAGTGTTCACATTGCTTCGCAGAATCGCTTTTGTGCAGAAAACAGTAACACTTGTTCAGAACGAAAGAAAGCACAGAGCCCCAGATTTTATGTTGTCCTGGAGAGCTTGCAGAGCACTGGGGAAAGGCAGGCAGAGAATTCCCTGCTAGCACCTTCTCTGTGCCTGGGAAGCAGAAGTGTTCACATTGCTTCGCAGAATCGCTTTTGTGCAGAAAACAATAACACTTGTTCAGAACGAAAGAAAGCACAGAGCCCCAGATTTTATGTTGTCCTGGAGAGCTTGCAGAGCACTGGGGAAAAGCAGGCAGAGAATTCCCTGCTACCACCTTCTCTGTGCCTGGGAAACAGAAGTGTTCCCATTGCTTCGCAGAATCGCTTTTGTGCAGAAAACAGTAACACTTGTTCAGAACGAAAGAAAGCACAGAGCCCCAGATTTTATGTTGTCCTGGAGAGCTTGCAGAGCACTGGGGAAAAGCAGGCAGAGAATTCCCTGCTAGCACCTTCTCTGTGCCTGGGAAGCAGAAGTGTTCACATTGCTTCGCAGAATCGCTTTTGTGCAGAAAACAGTAACACTTGTTCAGAACGAAAGAAAGCACAGAGCCCCAGATTTTATGTTGTCCTGGAGAGCTTGCAGAGCACTGGGGAAAAGCAGGCAGAGAATTCCCTGCTAGCACCTTCTCTGTGCCTGGGAAACAGAAGTGTTCCCATTGCTTCGCAGAATCGCTTTTGTGCAGAAAACAGTAACACTTGTTCAGAACGAAAGAAAGCACAGAGCCCCAGATTTTATGTTGTCCTGGAGAGCTTGCAGAGCACTGGGGAAAGGCAGGCAGAGAATTCCCTGCTAGCACCTTCTCTGTGCCTGGGAAGCAGAAGTGTTCACATTGCTTCGCAGAATCGCTTTTGTGCAGAAAACAGTAACAGTTGTTCAGAACGAAGGAAAGCACAGAGCCCCAGATTTTATGTTGTCCTGGAGAGCTTGCAGAGCACTGGGGAAAAGCAGGCAGAGAATTCCCTGCTAGCACCTTCTCTGTGCCTGGGAAGCAGAAGTGTTCAAATTGCTTCGCAGAATCGCTTTTGTGCAGAAAACAGTAACACTTGTTCAGAACGAAAGAAAGCACAGAGCCCCAGATTTTATGTTGTCCTGGAGAGCTTGCAGAGCACTGGGGAAAAGCAGGCAGAGAATTCCCTGCTAGCACCTTCTCTGTGCCTGGGAAGCAGAAGTCTTCACATTGCTTCGCAGAATCGCTTTTGTGCAGAAAACAGTAACACTTGTTCAGAATGAAAGAAAGCACAGAGCCCCAGATTTTATGTTGTCCTGGAGAGCTTGCAGAGCACTGGGGAAAAGCAGGCAGAGAATTCCCTGCTAGCACCTTCTCTGTGCCTGGGAAGCAGAAGTGTTCCCATTGCTTCGCAGAATCGCTTTTGTGCAGAAAACAGTAACACTTGTTCAGAACGAAAGAAAGCACAGAGCCCCAGATTTTATGTTGTCCTGGAGAGCTTGCAGAGCACTGGGGAAAAGCAGGCAGAGAATTCCCTGCTACCACCTTCTCTGTGCCTGGGAAACAGAAGTGTTCACATTGCTTCGCAGAATCGCTTTTGTGCAGAAAACAGTAACACTTGTTCAGAACGAAGGAAAGCACAGAGCCCCAGATTTTATGTTGTCCTGGAGAGCTTGCAGAGCACTGGGGAAAGGCAGGCAGAGAATTCCCTGCTAGCACCTTCTCTGTGCCTGGGAAGTAGAAGTCTTCACATTGCTTCGCAGAATCGCTTTTGTGCAGAAAACAATAACACTTGTTCAGAACGAAAGAAAGCACAGAGCCCCAGATTTTATGTTCTCCTGGAGAGCTTGCAGAGCACTGGGGAAAAGCAGGCAGAGAATTCCCTGCTAGCACCTTCTCTGTGCCTGGGAAGCAGAAGTGTTCACATTGCTTCGCAGAATCGCTTTTGTGCAGAAAACAGTAACACTTGTTCAGAACGAAAGAAAGCACAGAGCCCCAGATTTTATGTTGTCCTGGAGAGCTTGCAGAGCACTGGGGAAAAGCAGTCAGAGAATTCCCTGCTAGCACCTTCTCTGTGCCTGGGAAGCAGAAGTGTTCACATTGCTTCGCAGAATCGCTTTTGTGCAGAAAACAGTAACACTTGTTCAGAATGAAAGAAAGCACAGAGCCCCAGATTTTATGTTGTCCTGGAGAGCTTGCAGAGCACTGGGGAAAAGCAGGCAGAGAATTCCCTGCTAGCACCTTCTCTGTGCCTGGGAAACAGAAGTGTTCCCATTGCTTCGCAGAATCGCTTTTGTGCAGAAAACAGTAACACTTGTTCAGAACGAAAGAAAGCACAGAGCCCCAGATTTTATGTTGTCCTGGAGAGCTTGCAGAGCACTGGGGAAAGGCAGGCAGAGAATTCCCTGCTAGCACCTTCTCTGTGCCTGGGAAGCAGAAGTCTTCACATTGCTTCGCAGAATCGCTTTTGTGCAGAAAACAGTAACACTTGTTCAGAACGAAGGAAAGCACAGAGCCCCAGATTTTATGTTGTCCTGGAGAGCTTGCAGAGCACTGGGGAAAGGCAGGCAGAGAATTCCCTGCTAGCACCTTCTCTGTGCCTGGGAAGCAGAAGTGTTCACATTGCTTCGCAGAATCGCTTTTGTGCAGAAAACAGTAACACTTGTTCAGAACGAAAGAAAGCACAGAGCCCCAGATTTTATGTTGTCCTGGAGAGCTTGCAGAGCACTGGGGAAAAACAGGCAGAGAATTCCCTGCTAGCACCTTCTCTGTGCCTGGGAAGCAGAAGTGTTCAAATTGCTTCGCAGAATCGCTTTTGTGCAGAAAACAGTAACACTTGTTCAGAACGAAAGAAAGCACAGAGCCCCAGATTTTATGTTGTCCTGGAGAGCTTGCAGAGCACTGGGGAAAAGCAGGCAGAGAATTCCCTGCTAGCACCTTCTCTGTGCCTGGGAAGCAGAAGTCTTCACATTGCTTCGCAGAATCGCTTTTGTGCAGAAAACAGTAACACTTGTTCAGAATGAAAGAAAGCACAGAGCCCCAGATTTTATGTTGTCCTGGAGAGCTTGCAGAGCACTGGGGAAAAGCAGGCAGAGAATTCCCTGCTAGCACCTTCTCTGTGCCTGGGAAGCAGAAGTGTTCACATTGCTTCGCAGAATCGCTTTTGTGCAGAAAACAGTAACACTTGTTCAGAACGAAAGAAAGCACAGAGCCCCAGATTTTATGTTGTCCTGGAGAGCTTGCAGAGCACTGGGGAAAAGCAGGCAGAGAATTCCCTGCTAGCACCTTCTCTGTGCCTGGGAAGCAGAAGTGTTCACATTGCTTCGCAGAATCGCTTTTGTGCAGAAAACAGTAACACTTGTTCAGAACGAAGGAAAGCACAGAGCCCCAGATTTTATGTTGTCCTGGAGAGCTTGCAGAGCACTGGGGAAAGGCAGGCAGAGAATTCCCTGCTAGCACCTTCTCTGTGCCTGGGAAGCAGAAGTCTTCACATTGCTTCGCAGAATCGCTTTTGTGCAGAAAACAATAACACTTGTTCAGAACGAAAGAAAGCACAGAGCCCCAGATTTTATGTTGTCCTGGAGAGCTTGCAGAGCACTGGGGAAAAGCAGGCAGAGAATTCCCTGCTAGCACCTTCTCTGTGCCTGGGAAGCAGAAGTGTTCAAATTGCTTCGCAGAATCGCTTTTGTGCAGAAAACAGTAACACTTGTTCAGAACGAAGGAAAGCACAGAGCCCCAGATTTTATGTTGTCCTGGAGAGCTTGCAGAGCACTGGGGAAAAACAGGCAGAGAATTCCCTGCTAGCACCTTCTCTGTGCCTGGGAAGCAGAAGTGTTCAAATTGCTTCGCAGAATCGCTTTTGTGCAGAAAACAGTAACAATTGTTCAGAACGAAAGAAAGCACAGAGCCCCAGATTTTATGTTGTCCTGGAGAGCTTGCAGAGCACTGGGGAAAAGCAGGCAGAGAATTCCCTGCTAGCACCTTCTCTGTGCCTGGGAAGCAGAAGTGTTCACATTGCTTCGCAGAATCGCTTTTGTGCAGAAAACAGTAACACTTGTTCAGAATGAAAGAAAGCACAGAGCCCCAGATTTTATGTTGTCCTGGAGAGCTTGCAGAGCACTGGGGAAAAGCAGGCAGAGAATTCCCTGCTAGCACCTTCTCTGTGCCTGGGAAGCAGAAGTGTTCACATTGCTTCGCAGAATCGCTTTTGTGCAGAAAACAGTAACACTTGTTCAGAACGAAAGAAAGCACAGAGCCCCAGATTTTATGTTGTCCTGGAGAGCTTGCAGAGCACTGGGGAAAAGCAGGCAGAGAATTCCCTGCTAGCACCTTCTCTGTGCCTGGGAAGCAGAAGTGTTCACATTGCTTCGCAGAATCGCTTTTGTGCAGAAAACAGTAACACTTGTTCAGAACGAAGGAAAGCACAGAGCCCCAGATTTTATGTTGTCCTGGAGAGCTTGCAGAGCACTGGGGAAAGGCAGGCAGAGAATTCCCTGCTAGCACCTTCTCTGTGCCTGGGAAGCAGAAGTCTTCACATTGCTTCGCAGAATCGCTTTTGTGCAGAAAACAATAACACTTGTTCAGAACGAAAGAAAGCACAGAGCCCCAGATTTTATGTTGTCCTGGAGAGCTTGCAGAGCACTGGGGAAAAGCAGGCAGAGAATTCCCTGCTAGCACCTTCTCTGTGCCTGGGAAGCAGAAGTGTTCAAATTGCTTCGCAGAATCGCTTTTGTGCAGAAAACAGTAACACTTGTTCAGAACGAAGGAAAGCACAGAGCCCCAGATTTTATGTTGTCCTGGAGAGCTTGCAGAGCACTGGGGAAAGGCAGGCAGAGAATTCCCTGCTAGCACCTTCTCTGTGCCTGGGAAGCAGAAGTCTTCACATTGCTTCGCAGAATCGCTTTTGTGCAGAAAACAATAACACTTGTTCAGAACGAAAGAAAGCACAGAGCCCCAGATTTTATGTTGTCCTGGAGAGCTTGCAGAGCACTGGGGAAAAGCAGGCAGAGAATTCCCTGCTAGCACCTTCTCTGTGCCTTGGAAGCAGAAGTGTTCACATTGCTTCGCAGAATCGCTTTTGTGCAGAAAACAGTAACACTTGTTCAGAACGAAAGAAAGCACAGAGCCCCAGATTTTATGTTGTCCTGGAGAGCTTGCAGAGCACTGGGGAAAAGCAGGCAGAGAATTCCCTGCTAGCACCTTCTCTGTGCCTGGGAAGCAGAAGTCTTCACATTGCTTCGCAGAATCGCTTTTGTGCAGAAAACAGTAACACTTGTTCAGAATGAAAGAAAGCACAGAGCCCCAGATTTTATGTTGTCCTGGAGAGCTTGCAGAGCACTGGGGAAAAGCAGGCAGAGAATTCCCTGCTAGCACCTTCTCTGTGCCTGGGAAACAGAAGTGTTCCCATTGCTTCGCAGAATCGCTTTTGTGCAGAAAACAGTAACACTTGTTCAGAACGAAAGAAAGCACAGAGCCCCAGATTTTATGTTGTCCTGGAGAGCTTGCAGAGCACTGGGGAAAAGCAGGCAGAGAATTCCCTGCTACCACCTTCTCTGTGCCTGGGAAACAGAAGTGTTCACATTGCTTCGCAGAATCGCTTTTGTGCAGAAAACAGTAACACTTGTTCAGAACGAAGGAAAGCACAGAGCCCCAGATTTTATGTTGTCCTGGAGAGCTTGCAGAGCACTGGGGAAAGGCAGGCAGAGAATTCCCTGCTAGCACCTTCTCTGTGCCTGGGAAGCAGAAGTGTTCACATTGCTTCGCAGAATCGCTTTTGTGCAGAAAACAGTAACACTTGTTCAGAACGAAAGAAAGCACAGAGCCCCAGATTTTATGTTGTCCTGGAGAGCTTGCAGAGCACTGGGGAAAAGCA
The DNA here is from genome assembly GCF_047716275.1 of Strix uralensis. Lineage (NCBI taxonomy): Eukaryota > Metazoa > Chordata > Aves > Strigiformes > Strigidae > Strix > Strix uralensis. The sequence continues at coordinate 141,587 of NW_027436790.1, read as the reverse complement.
GGCAGAGAATTCCCTGCTAGCACCTTCTCTGTGCCTGGGAAGCAGAAGTGTTCACATTGCTTCGCAGAATCGCTTTTGTGCAGAAAACAGTAACACTTGTTCAGAATGAAAGAAAGCACAGAGCCCCAGATTTTATGTTGTCCTGGAGAGCTTGCGGAGCACTGGGGAAAAGCAGGCAGAGAATTCCCTGCTAGCACCTTCTCTGTGCCTGGGAAACAGAAGTGTTCCCATTGCTTCGCAGAATCGCTTTTGTGCAGAAAACAGTAACACTTGTTCAGAACGAAAGAAAGCACAGAGCCCCAGATTTTATGTTGTCCTGGAGAGCTTGCAGAGCAGTGGGGAAAGGCAGGCAGAGAATTCCCTGCTAGCACCTTCTTTGTGCCTGTTCACATTGCTTCGCAGAATCGCTTTTGTGCAGAAAACAGTAACACTTGTTCAGAACGAAAGAAAGCACAGAGCCCCAGATTTTATGTTGTCCTGGAGAGCTTGCAGAGCACTGGGGAAAAGCAGGCAGAGAATTCCCTGCTAGCACCTTCTCTGTGCCTGGGAAGCAGAAGTCTTCCCATTGCTTCGCAGAATCGCTTTTGTGCAGAAAACAGTAACACTTGTTCAGAACGAAAGAAAGCACAGAGCCCCAGATTTTATGTTGTCCTGGAGAGCTTGCAGAGCACTGGGGAAAAGCAGGCAGAGAATTCCCTGCTAGCACCTTCTCTGTGCCTGGGAAGCAGAAGTCTTCACATTGCTTCACAGAATCGCTTTTGTGCAGAAAACAGTAACACTTGTTCAGAATGAAAGAAAGCACAGAGCCCCAGATTTTATGTTGTCCTGGAGAGCTTGCAGAGCACTGGGGAAAGGCAGGCAGAGAATTCCCTGCTAGCACCTTCTCTGTGCCTGGGAAGCAGAAGTCTTCACATTGCTTCGCAGAATCGCTTTTGTGCAGAAAACAGTAACACTTGTTCAGAACGAAGGAAAGCACAGAGCCCCAGATTTTATGTTGTCCTGGAGAGCTTGCAGAGCACTGGGGAAAGGCAGGCAGAGAATTCCCTGCTAGCACCTTCTCTGTGCCTGGGAAGCAGAAGTGTTCACATTGCTTCGCAGAATCGCTTTTGTGCAGAAAACAATAACACTTGTTCAGAACGAAAGAAAGCACAGAGCCCCAGATTTTATGTTGTCCTGGAGAGCTTGCAGAGCACTGGGGAAAGGCAGGCAGAGAATTCCCTGCTAGCACCTTCTCTGTGCCTGGGAAGCAGAAGTGTTCACATTGCTTCGCAGAATCGCTTTTGTGCAGAAAACAGTAACACTTGTTCAGAACGAAAGAAAGCACAGAGCCCCAGATTTTATGTTGTCCTGGAGAGCTTGCAGAGCACTGGGGAAAAGCAGGCAGAGAATTCCCTGCTAGCACCTTCTCTGTGCCTGGGAAACAGAAGTGTTCACATTGCTTCGCAGAATCGCTTTTGTGCAGAAAACAGTAACACTTGTTCAGAACGAAAGAAAGCACAGAGCCCCAGATTTGCTGTTGTCCTGGAGAGCTTGCAGAGCAGTGGGGAAAGGCAGGCAGAGAATTCCCTGCTAGCACCTTCTTTGTGCCTGTTCACATTGCTTCGCAGAATCGCTTTTGTGCAGAAAACAGTAACACTTGTTCAGAACGAAAGAAAGCACAGAGCCCCAGATTTTATGTTGTCCTGGAGAGCTTGCAGAGCACTGGGGAAAAGCAGGCAGAGAATTCCCTGCTAGCACCTTCTCTGTGCCTGGGAAACAGAAGTGTTCCCATTGCTTCGCAGAATCGCTTTTGTGCAGAAAACAGTAACACTTGTTCAGAACGAAAGAAAGCACAGAGCCCCAGATTTTATGTTGTCCTGGAGAGCTTGCAGAGCACTGGGGAAAGGCAGGCAGAGAATTCCCTGCTAGCACCTTCTCTGTGCCTGGGAAGCAGAAGTGTTCACATTGCTTCGCAGAATCGCTTTTGTGCAGAAAACAGTAACACTTGTTCAGAACGAAAGAAAGCACAGAGCCCCAGATTTTATGTTGTCCTGGAGAGCTTGCAGAGCACTGGGGAAAAACAGGCAGAGAATTCCCTGCTAGCACCTTCTCTGTGCCTGGGAAGCAGAAGTGTTCAAATTGCTTCGCAGAATCGCTTTTGTGCAGAAAACAATAACACTTGTTCAGAACGAAAGAAAGCACAGAGCCCCAGATTTTATGTTGTCCTGGAGAGCTTGCAGAGCACTGGGGAAAAGCAGGCAGAGAATTCCCTGCTACCACCTTCTCTGTGCCTGGGAAGCAGAAGTGTTCACATTGCTTCGCAGAATCGCTTTTGTGCAGAAAACAGTAACACTTGTTCAGAACGAAGGAAAGCACAGAGCCCCAGATTTTATGTTGTCCTGGAGAGCTTGCAGAGCACTGGGGAAAGGCAGGCAGAGAATTCCCTGCTAGCACCTTCTCTGTGCCTGGGAAGCAGAAGTGTTCACATTGCTTCGCAGAATCGCTTTTGTGCAGAAAACAATAACACTTGTTCAGAACGAAAGAAAGCACAGAGCCCCAGATTTTATGTTGTCCTGGAGAGCTTGCAGAGCACTGGGGAAAAGCAGGCAGAGAATTCCCTGCTAGCACCTTCTCTGTGCCTGGGAAGCAGAAGTGTTCAAATGGCTTCGCAGAATCGCTTTTGTGCAGAAAACAGTAACACTTGTTCAGAACGAAGGAAAGCACAGAGCCCCAGATTTTATGTTGTCCTGGAGAGCTTGCAGAGCACTGGGGAAAGGCAGGCAGAGAATTCCCTGCTAGCACCTTCTCTGTGCCTGGGAAGCAGAAGTCTTCACATTGCTTCGCAGAATCGCTTTTGTGCAGAAAACAATAACACTTGTTCAGAACGAAAGAAAGCACAGAGCCCCAGATTTTATGTTGTCCTGGAGAGCTTGCAGAGCACTGGGGAAAAGCAGGCAGAGAATTCCCTGCTAGCACCTTCTCTGTGCCTGGGAAGCAGAAGTGTTCACATTGCTTCGCAGAATCGCTTTTGTGCAGAAAACAGTAACACTTGTTCAGAACGAAAGAAAGCACAGAGCCCCAGATTTTATGTTGTCCTGGAGAGCTTGCAGAGCACTGGGGAAAAGCAGGCAGAGAATTCCCTGCTAGCACCTTCTCTGTGCCTGGGAAACAGAAGTGTTCCCATTGCTTCGCAGAATCGCTTTTGTGCAGAAAACAGTAACAGTTGTTCAGAACGAAGGAAAGCACAGAGCCCCAGATTTTATGTTGTCCTGGAGAGCTTGCAGAGCACTGGGGAAAGGCAGGCAGAGAATTCCCTGCTAGCACCTTCTCTGTGCCTGGGAAGCAGAAGTGTTCACATTGCTTCGCAGAATCGCTTTTGTGCAGAAAACAATAACACTTGTTCAGAACGAAAGAAAGCACAGAGCCCCAGATTTTATGTTGTCCTGGAGAGCTTGCAGAGCACTGGGGAAAGGCAGGCAGAGAATTCCCTGCTAGCACCTTCTCTGTGCCTGGGAAGCAGAAGTGTTCACATTGCTTCGCAGAATCGCTTTTGTGCAGAAAACAGTAACACTTGTTCAGAACGAAAGAAAGCACAGAGCCCCAGATTTTATGTTGTCCTGGAGAGCTTGCAGAGCACTGGGGAAAAGCAGGCAGAGAATTCCCTGCTAGCACCTTCTCTGTGCCTGGGAAACAGAAGTGTTCCCATTGCTTCGCAGAATCGCTTTTGTGCAGAAAACAGTAACACTTGTTCAGAACGAAAGAAAGCACAGAGCCCCAGATTTTATGTTGTCCTGGAGAGCTTGCAGAGCACTGGGGAAAGGCAGGCAGAGAATTCCCTGCTAGCACCTTCTCTGTGCCTGGGAAGCAGAAGTGTTCACATTGCTTCGCAGAATCGCTTTTGTGCAGAAAACAGTAACACTTGTTCAGAACGAAAGAAAGCACAGAGCCCCAGATTTTATGTTGTCCTGGAGAGCTTGCAGAGCACTGGGGAAAAACAGGCAGAGAATTCCCTGCTAGCACCTTCTCTGTGCCTGGGAAGCAGAAGTGTTCAAATTGCTTCGCAGAATCGCTTTTGTGCAGAAAACAATAACACTTGTTCAGAACGAAAGAAAGCACAGAGCCCCAGATTTTATGTTGTCCTGGAGAGCTTGCAGAGCACTGGGGAAAAGCAGGCAGAGAATTCCCTGCTACCACCTTCTCTGTGCCTGGGAAACAGAAGTGTTCACATTGCTTCGCAGAATCGCTTTTGTGCAGAAAACAGTAACACTTGTTCAGAACGAAGGAAAGCACAGAGCCCCAGATTTTATGTTGTCCTGGAGAGCTTGCAGAGCACTGGGGAAAGGCAGGCAGAGAATTCCCTGCTAGCACCTTCTCTGTGCCTGGGAAGCAGAAGTGTTCACATTGCTTCGCAGAATCGCTTTTGTGCAGAAAACAATAACACTTGTTCAGAACGAAAGAAAGCACAGAGCCCCAGATTTTATGTTGTCCTGGAGAGCTTGCAGAGCACTGGGGAAAAGCAGGCAGAGAATTCCCTGCTAGCACCTTCTCTGTGCCTGGGAAGCAGAAGTGTTCAAATGGCTTCGCAGAATCGCTTTTGTGCAGAAAACAGTAACACTTGTTCAGAACGAAGGAAAGCACAGAGCCCCAGATTTTATGTTGTCCTGGAGAGCTTGCAGAGCACTGGGGAAAGGCAGGCAGAGAATTCCCTGCTAGCACCTTCTCTGTGCCTGGGAAGCAGAAGTGTTCACATTGCTTCGCAGAATCGCTTTTGTGCAGAAAACAATAACACTTGTTCAGAACGAAAGAAAGCACAGAGCCCCAGATTTTATGTTGTCCTGGAGAGCTTGCAGAGCACTGGGGAAAAGCAGGCAGAGAATTCCCTGCTAGCACCTTCTCTGTGCCTGGGAAGCAGAAGTGTTCACATTGCTTCGCAGAATCGCTTTTGTGCAGAAAACAGTAACACTTGTTCAGAACGAAAGAAAGCACAGAGCCCCAGATTTTATGTTGTCCTGGAGAGCTTGCAGAGCACTGGGGAAAAGCAGGCAGAGAATTCCCTGCTAGCACCTTCTCTGTGCCTGGGAAGCAGAAGTCTTCACATTGCTTCGCAGAATCGCTTTTGTGCAGAAAACAGTAACACTTGTTCAGAATGAAAGAAAGCACAGAGCCCCAGATTTTATGTTGTCCTGGAGAGCTTGCAGAGCACTGGGGAAAAGCAGGCAGAGAATTCCCTGCTAGCACCTTCTCTGTGCCTGGGAAACAGAAGTGTTCCCATTGCTTCGCAGAATCGCTTTTGTGCAGAAAACAGTAACAGTTGTTCAGAACGAAGGAAAGCACAGAGCCCCAGATTTTATGTTGTCCTGGAGAGCTTGCAGAGCACTGGGGAAAGGCAGGCAGAGAATTCCCTGCTAGCACCTTCTCTGTGCCTGGGAAGCAGAAGTGTTCACATTGCTTCGCAGAATCGCTTTTGTGCAGAAAACAATAACACTTGTTCAGAACGAAAGAAAGCACAGAGCCCCAGATTTTATGTTGTCCTGGAGAGCTTGCAGAGCACTGGGGAAAGGCAGGCAGAGAATTCCCTGCTAGCACCTTCTCTGTGCCTGGGAAGCAGAAGTGTTCACATTGCTTCGCAGAATCGCTTTTGTGCAGAAAACAGTAACACTTGTTCAGAACGAAAGAAAGCACAGAGCCCCAGATTTTATGTTGTCCTGGAGAGCTTGCAGAGCACTGGGGAAAAGCAGGCAGAGAATTCCCTGCTAGCACCTTCTCTGTGCCTGGGAAACAGAAGTCTTCACATTGCTTCGCAGAATCGCTTTTGTGCAGAAAACATTAACAGTTGTTCAGAACGAAGGAAAGCACAGAGCCCCAGATTTTATGTTGTCCTGGAGAGCTTGCAGAGCACTGGGGAAAGGCAGGCAGAGAATTCCCTGCTAGCACCTTCTCTGTGCCTGGGAAGCAGAAGTGTTCACATTGCTTCGCAGAATCGCTTTTGTGCAGAAAATAATAACACTTGTTCAGAACGAAAGAAAGCACAGAGCCCCAGATTTTATGTTGTCCTGGAGAGCTTGCAGAGCACTGGGGAAAAGCAGGCAGAGAATTCCCTGCTAGCACCTTCTCTGTGCCTGGGAAGCAGAAGTGTTCACATTGCTTCGCAGAATCGCTTTTGTGCAGAAAACAGTAACACTTGTTCAGAACGAAAGAAAGCACAGAGCCCCAGATTTTATGTTGTCCTGGAGAGCTTGCAGAGCACTGGGGAAAGGCAGGCAGAGAATTCCCTGCTAGCACCTTCTCTGTGCCTGGGAAGCAGAAGTGTTCACATTGCTTCGCAGAATCGCTTTTGTGCAGAAAACAGTAACACTTGTTCAGAACGAAAGAAAGCACAGAGCCCCAGATTTTATGTTGTCCTGGAGAGCTTGCAGAGCACTGGGGAAAAGCAGGCAGAGAATTCCCTGCTAGCACCTTCTCTGTGCCTGGGAAGCAGAAGTGTTCACATTGCTTCGCAGAATCGCTTTTGTGCAGAAAACAGTAACACTTGTTCAGAACGAAGGAAAGCACAGAGTCCCAGATTTTATGTTGTCCTGGAGAGCTTGCAGAGCACTGGGGAAAGGCAGGCAGAGAATTCCCTGCTAGCACCTTCTCTGTGCCTGGGAAGCAGAAGTGTTCACATTGCTTCGCAGAATCGCTTTTGTGCAGAAAACAATAACACTTGTTCAGAACGAAAGAAAGCACAGAGCCCCAGATTTTATGTTGTCCTGGAGAGCTTGCAGAGCACTGGGGAAAAGCAGGCAGAGAATTCCCTGCTAGCACCTTCTCTGTGCCTGGGAAGCAGAAGTGTTCACATTGCTTCGCAGAATCGCTTTTGTGCAGAAAACAGTAACACTTGTTCAGAACGAAAGAAAGCACAGAGCCCCAGATTTTATGTTGTCCTGGAGAGCTTGCAGAGCACTGGGGAAAAGCAGGCAGAGAATTCCCTGCTACCACCTTCTCTGTGCCTGGGAAACAGAAGTGTTCACATTGCTTCGCAGAATCGCTTTTGTGCAGAAAACAGTAAAACTTGTTCAGAACGAAGGAAAGCACAGAGCCCCAGATTTTATGTTGTCCTGGAGAGCTTGCAGAGCACTGGGGAAAGGCAGGCAGAGAATTCCCTGCTAGCACCTTCTCTGTGCCTGGGAAGCAGAAGTGTTCCCATTGCTTCGCAGAATCGCTTTTGTGCAGAAAACAATAACACTTGTTCAGAACGAAAGAAAGCACAGAGCCCCAGATTTTATGTTGTCCTGGAGAGCTTGCAGAGCACTGGGGAAAAGCAGGCAGAGAATTCCCTGCTAGCACCTTCTCTGTGCCTGGGAAGCAGAAGTGTTCAAATTGCTTCGCAGAATCGCTTTTGTGCAGAAAACAGTAACACTTGTTCAGAACGAAGGAAAGCACAGAGCCCCAGATTTTATGTTGTCCTGGAGAGCTTGCAGAGCACTGGGGAAAAGCAGGCAGAGAATTCCCTGCTAGCACCTTCTCTGTGCCTGGGAAGCAGAAGTGTTCACATTGCTTCGCAGAATCGCTTTTGTGCAGAAAACAGTAACACTTGTTCAGAACGAAAGAAAGCACAGAGCCCCAGATTTTATGTTGTCCTGGAGAGCTTGCAGAGCACTGTGGGAAAGCAGGCAGAGAATTCCCTGCTAGCACCTTCTCTGTGCCTGGGAAGCAGAAGTGTTCACATTGCTTCGCAGAATCGCTTTTGTGCAGAAAACAGTAACACTTGTTCAGAACGAAAGAAAGCACAGAGCCCCAGATTTGCTGTTGTCCTGGAGAGCTTGCAGAGCAGTGGGGAAAGGCAGGCAGAGAATTCCCTGCTAGCACCTTCTTTGTGCCTGTTCACATTGCTTCGCAGAATCGCTTTTGTGCAGAAAACAGTAACACTTGTTCAGAACGAAAGAAAGCACAGAGCCCCAGATTTTATGTTGTCCTGGAGAGCTTGCAGAGCACTGGGGAAAAGCAGTCAGAGAATTCCCTGCTAGCACCTTCTCTGTGCCTGGGAAGCAGAAGTGTTCACATTGCTTCGCAGAATCGCTTTTGTGCAGAAAACAGTAACACTTGTTCAGAATGAAAGAAAGCACAGAGCCCCAGATTTTATGTTGTCCTGGAGAGCTTGCAGAGCACTGGGGAAAAGCAGGCAGAGAATTCCCTGCTAGCACCTTCTCTGTGCCTGGGAAACAGAAGTGTTCCCATTGCTTCGCAGAATCGCTTTTGTGCAGAAAACAGTAACACTTGTTCAGAACGAAAGAAAGCACAGAGCCCCAGATTTTATGTTGTCCTGGAGAGCTTGCAGAGCACTGGGGAAAGGCAGGCAGAGAATTCCCTGCTAGCACCTTCTCTGTGCCTGGGAAGCAGAAGTGTTCACATTGCTTCGCAGAATCGCTTTTGTGCAGAAAACAGTAACACTTGTTCAGAACGAAAGAAAGCACAGAGCCCCAGATTTTATGTTGTCCTGGAGAGCTTGCAGAGCACTGGGGAAAAACAGGCAGAGAATTCCCTGCTAGCACCTTCTCTGTGCCTGGGAAGCAGAAGTGTTCAAATTGCTTCGCAGAATCGCTTTTGTGCAGAAAACAGTAACACTTGTTCAGAACGAAGGAAAGCACAGAGCCCCAGATTTTATGTTGTCCTGGAGAGCTTGCAGAGCACTGGGGAAAGGCAGGCAGAGAATTCCCTGCTAGCACCTTCTCTGTGCCTGGGAAGCAGAAGTGTTCACATTGCTTCGCAGAATCGCTTTTGTGCAGAAAACAGTAACACTTGTTCAGAATGAAAGAAAGCACAGAGCCCCAGATTTTATGTTGTCCTGGAGAGCTTGCAGAGCACTGTGGGAAAGCAGGCAGAGAATTCCCTGCTAGCACCTTCTCTGTGCCTGGGAAGCAGAAGTGTTCACATTGCTTCGCAGAATCGCTTTTGTGCAGAAAACAGTAACACTTGTTCAGAACGAAAGAAAGCACAGAGACCCAGATTTGCTGTTGTCCTGGAGAGCTTGCAGAGCAGTGGGGAAAGGCAGGCAGAGAATTCCCTGCTAGCACCTTCTTTGTGCCTGTTCACATTGCTTCGCAGAATCGCTTTTGTGCAGAAAACAGTAACACTTGTTCAGAACGAAAGAAAGCACAGAGCCCCAGATTTTATGTTGTCCTGGAGAGCTTGCAGAGCACTGGGGAAAAGCAGTCAGAGAATTCCCTGCTAGCACCTTCTCTGTGCCTGGGAAGCAGAAGTGTTCACATTGCTTCGCAGAATCGCTTTTGTGCAGAAAACAGTAACACTTGTTCAGAATGAAAGAAAGCACAGAGCCCCAGATTTTATGTTGTCCTGGAGAGCTTGCAGAGCAGTGGGGAAAAGCAGGCAGAGAATTCCCTGCTAGCACCTTCTCTGTGCCTGGGAAACAGAAGTGTTCCCATTGCTTCGCAGAATCGCTTTTGTGCAGAAAACAGTAACACTTGTTCAGAACGAAAGAAAGCACAGAGCCCCAGATTTTATGTTGTCCTGGAGAGCTTGCAGAGCACTGGGGAAAGGCAGGCAGAGAATTCCCTGCTAGCACCTTCTCTGTGCCTGGGAAGCAGAAGTGTTCACATTGCTTCGCAGAATCGCTTTTGTGCAGAAAACAGTAACACTTGTTCAGAACGAAAGAAAGCACAGAGCCCCAGATTTTATGTTGTCCTGGAGAGCTTGCAGAGCACTGGGGAAAAGCAGGCAGAGAATTCCCTGCTAGCACCTTCTCTGTGCCTGGGAAGCAGAAGTGTTCAAATTGCTTCGCAGAATCGCTTTTGTGCAGAAAACAGTAACACTTGTTCAGAACGAAGGAAAGCACAGAGCCCCAGATTTTATGTTGTCCTGGAGAGCTTGCAGAGCACTGGGGAAAGGCAGGCAGAGAATTCCCTGCTAGCACCTTCTCTGTGCCTGGGAAGCAGAAGTGTTCACATTGCTTCGCAGAATCGCTTTTGTGCAGAAAACAATAACACTTGTTCAGAACGAAAGAAAGCACAGAGCCCCAGATTTTATGTTGTCCTGGAGAGCTTGCAGAGCACTGGGGAAAGGCAGGCAGAGAATTCCCTGCTCGCACCTTCTCTGTGCCTGGGAAGCAGAAGTCTTCACATTGCTTCGCAGAATCGCTTTTGTGCAGAAAACAGTAACACTTGTTCAGAACGAAAGAAAGCACAGAGCCCCAGATTTTATGTTGTCCTGGAGAGCTTGCAGAGCACTGGGGAAAGGCAGGCAGAGAATTCCCTGTTAGCACCTTCTCTGTGCCTGGGAAGCAGAAGTGTTCAAATTGCTTCGCAGAATCGCTTTTGTGCAGAAAACAGTAACACTTGTTCAGAACGAAAGAAAGCACAGAGCCCCAGATTTTATGTTGTCCTGGAGAGCTTGCAGAGCACTGGGGAAAAGCAGGCAGAGAATTCCCTGCTAGCACCTTCTCTGTGCCTGGGAAACAGAAGTGTTCCCATTGCTTCGCAGAATCGCTTTTGTGCAGAAAACAGTAACACTTGTTCAGAACGAAAGAAAGCACAGAGCCCCAGATTTTATGTTGTCCTGGAGAGCTTGCAGAGCACTGGGGAAAAGCAGGCAGAGAATTCCCTGCTACCACCTTCTCTGTGCCTGGGAAACAGAAGTGTTCAAATTGCTTCGCAGAATCGCTTTTGTGCAGAAAACAGTAACACTTGTTCAGAACGAAGGAAAGCACAGAGCCCCAGATTTTATGTTGTCCTGGAGAGCTTGCAGAGCACTGGGGAAAGGCAGGCAGAGAATTCCCTGCTAGCACCTTCTCTGTGCCTGGGAAGCAGAAGTCTTCACATTGCTTCGCAGAATCGCTTTTGTGCAGAAAACAATAACACTTGTTCAGAACGAAAGAAAGCACAGAGCCCCAGATTTTATGTTGTCCTGGAGAGCTTGCAGAGCACTGGGGAAAAGCAGGCAGAGAATTCCCTGCTAGCACCTTCTCTGTGCCTGGGAAGCAGAAGTGTTCAAATTGCTTCGCAGAATCGCTTTTGTGCAGAAAACAGTAACACTTGTTCAGAACGAAAGAAAGCACAGAGCCCCAGATTTTATGTTGTCCTGGAGAGCTTGCAGAGCACTGGGGAAAAGCAGGCAGAGAATTCCCTGCTAGCACCTTCTTTGTGCCTGTTCACATTGCTTCGCAGAATCGCTTTTGTGCAGAAAACAGTAACACTTGTTCAGAACGAAAGAAAGCACAGAGCCCCAGATTTGCTGTTGTCCTGGAGAGCTTGCAGAGCACTGGGGAAAAGCAGGCAGAGAATTCCCTGCTAGCACCTTCTCTGTGCCTGGGAAACAGAAGTGTTCCCATTGCTTCGCAGAATCGCTTTTGTGCAGAAAACAGTAACACTTGTTCAGAATGAAAGAAAGCACAGAGCCCCAGATTTTATGTTGTCCTGGAGAGCTTGCAGAGCACTGGGGAAAAGCAGGCAGAGAATTCCCTGCTAGCACCTTCTCTGTGCCTGGGAAACAGAAGTGTTCCCATTGCTTTGCAGAATCGCTTTTGTGCAGAAAACAGTAACACTTGTTCAGAACGAAAGAAAGCACAGAGCCCCAGATTTTATGTTGTCCTGGAGAGCTTGCAGAGCACTGGGGAAAGGCAGGCAGAGAATTCCCTGCTAGCACCTTCTCTGTGCCTGGGAAGCAGAAGTGTTCACATTGCTTCGCAGAATCGCTTTTGTGCAGAAAACAGTAACACTTGTTCAGAACGAAGGAAAGCACAGAGCCCCAGATTTTATGTTGTCCTGGAGAGCTTGCAGAGCACTGGGGAAAGGCAGGCAGAGAATTCCCTGCTAGCCCCTTCTCTGTGCCTGGGAAGCAGAAGTGTTCACATTGCTTCGCAGAATCGCTTTTGTGCAGAAAACAATAACACTTGTTCAGAACGAAAGAAAGCACAGAGCCCCAGATTTTATGTTGTCCTGGAGAGCTTGCAGAGCACTGGGGAAAAGCAGGCAGAGAATTCCCTGCTAGCACCTTCTCTGTGCCTGGGAAGCAGAAGTGTTCAAATTGCTTCGCAGAATCGCTTTTGTGCAGAAAACAGTAACACTTGTTCAGAACGAAGGAAAGCACAGAGCCCCAGATTTTATGTTGTCCTGGAGAGCTTGCAGAGCACTGGGGAAAAGCAGGCAGAGAATTCCCTGCTAGCACCTTCTCTGTGCCTGGGAAACAGAAGTGTTCACATTGCTTCGCAGAATCGCTTTTGTGCAGAAAACAGTAACACTTGTTCAGAACGAAGGAAAGCACAGAGCCCCAGATTTTACTTTGTCCTGGAGAGCTTGCAGAGCACTGGGGAAAGGCAGGCAGAGAATTCCCTGTTAGCACCTTCTCTGTGCCTGGGAAGCAGAAGTGTTCAAATTGCTTCGCAGAATCGCTTTTGTGCAGAAAACAGTAACACTTGTTCAGAACGAAAGAAAGCACAGAGCCCCAGATTTTATGTTGTCCTGGAGAGCTTGCAGAGCACTGGGGAAAGGCAGGCAGAGAATTCCCTGCTAGCACCTTCTCTGTGCCTGGGAAACAGAAGTGTTCACATTGCTTCGCAGAATCGCTTTTGTGCAGAAAACAGTAACACTTGTTCAGAACGAAAGAAAGCACAGAGCCCCAGATTTTATGTTGTCCTGGAGAGCTTGCAGAGCACTGGGGAAAGGCAGGCAGAGAATTCCCTGCTAGCACCTTCTCTGTGCCTGGGAAGCAGAAGTCTTCACATTGCTTCGCAGAATCGCTTTTGTGCAGAAAACAATAACACTTGTTCAGAACGAAAGAAAGCACAGAGCCCCAGATTTTATGTTGTCCTGGAGAGCTTGCAGAGCACTGGGGAAAAGCAGGCAGAGAATTCCCTGCTAGCACCTTCTCTGTGCCTGGGAAGCAGAAGTGTTCAAATTGCTTCGCAGAATCGCTTTTGTGCAGAAAACAGTAACACTTGTTCAGAACGAAAGAAAGCACAGAGCCCCAGATTTTATGTTGTCCTGGAGAGCTTGCAGAGCACTGGGGAAAAGCAGGCAGAGAATTCCCTGCTAGCACCTTCTTTGTGCCTGTTCACATTGCTTCGCAGAATCGCTTTTGTGCAGAAAACAGTAACACTTGTTCAGAACGAAGGAAAGCACAGAGCCCCAGATTTTATGTTGTCCTGGAGAGCTTGCAGAGCACTGGGGAAAAGCAGGCAGAGAATTCCCTGCTAGCACCTTCTCTGTGCCTGGGAAACAGAAGTGTTCCCATTGCTTCGCAGAATCGCTTTTGTGCAGAAAACAGTAACACTTGTTCAGAATGAAAGAAAGCACAGAGCCCCAGATTTTATGTTGTCCTGGAGAGCTTGCAGAGCACTGGGGAAAAGCAGGCAGAGAATTCCCTGCTAGCACCTTCTCTGTGCCTGGGAAACAGAAGTGTTCCCATTGCTTCGCAGAATCGCTTTTGTGCAGAAAACAGTAACACTTGTTCAGAACGAAAGAAAGCACAGAGCCCCAGATTTTATGTTGTCCTGGAGAGCTTGCAGAGCACTGGGGAAAGGCAGGCAGAGAATTCCCTGCTAGCACCTTCTCTGTGCCTGGGAAGCAGAAGTGTTCACATTGCTTCGCAGAATCGCTTTTGTGCAGAAAACAGTAACACTTGTTCAGAACGAAGGAAAGCACAGAGCCCCAGATTTTATGTTGTCCTGGAGAGCTTGCAGAGCACTGGGGAAAGGCAGGCAGAGAATTCCCTGCTAGCACCTTCTCTGTGCCTGGGAAGCAGAAGTGTTCACATTGCTTCGCAGAATCGCTTTTGTGCAGAAAACAATAACACTTGTTCAGAACGAAAGAAAGCACAGAGCCCCAGATTTTATGTTGTCCTGGAGAGCTTGCAGAGCACTGGGGAAAAGCAGGCAGAGAATTCCCTGCTAGCACCTTCTCTGTGCCTGGGAAGCAGAAGTGTTCAAATTGCTTCGCAGAATCGCTTTTGTGCAGAAAACAGTAACACTTGTTCAGAACGAAAGAAAGCACAGAGCCCCAGATTTGCTGTTGTCCTGGAGAGCTTGCAGAGCACTGGGGAAAAGCAGGCAGAGAATTCCCTGCTAGCACCTTCTCTGTGCCTGGGAAACAGAAGTGTTCCCATTGCTTCGCAGAATCGCTTTTGTGCAGAAAACAGTAACACTTGTTCAGAATGAAAGAAAGCACAGAGCCCCAGATTTTATGTTGTCCTGGAGAGCTTGCAGAGCACTGGGGAAAAGCAGGCAGAGAATTCCCTGCTAGCACCTTCTCTGTGCCTGGGAAACAGAAGTGTTCCCATTGCTTTGCAGAATCGCTTTTGTGCAGAAAACAGTAACACTTGTTCAGAACGAAAGAAAGCACAGAGCCCCAGATTTTATGTTGTCCTGGAGAGCTTGCAGAGCACTGGGGAAAGGCAGGCAGAGAATTCCCTGCTAGCACCTTCTCTGTGCCTGGGAAGCAGAAGTGTTCACATTGCTTCGCAGAATCGCTTTTGTGCAGAAAACAGTAACACTTGTTCAGAACGAAGGAAAGCACAGAGCCCCAGATTTTATGTTGTCCTGGAGAGCTTGCAGAGCACTGGGGAAAGGCAGGCAGAGAATTCCCTGCTAGCACCTTCTCTGTGCCTGGGAAGCAGAAGTGTTCACATTGCTTCGCAGAATCGCTTTTGTGCAGAAAACAATAACACTTGTTCAGAACGAAAGAAAGCACAGAGCCCCAGATTTTATGTTGTCCTGGAGAGCTTGCAGAGCACTGGGGAAAAGCAGGCAGAGAATTCCCTGCTAGCACCTTCTCTGTGCCTGGGAAGCAGAAGTGTTCAAATTGCTTCGCAGAATCGCTTTTGTGCAGAAAACAGTAACACTTGTTCAGAACGAAGGAAAGCACAGAGCCCCAGATTTTATGTTGTCCTGGAGAGCTTGCAGAGCACTGGGGAAAAGCAGGCAGAGAATTCCCTGCTAGCACCTTCTCTGTGCCTGGGAAACAGAAGTGTTCACATTGCTTCGCAGAATCGCTTTTGTGCAGAAAACAGTAACACTTGTTCAGAACGAAGGAAAGCACAGAGCCCCAGATTTTACTTTGTCCTGGAGAGCTTGCAGAGCACTGGGGAAAGGCAGGCAGAGAATTCCCTGTTAGCACCTTCTCTGTGCCTGGGAAGCAGAAGTGTTCAAATTGCTTCGCAGAATCGCTTTTGTGCAGAAAACAGTAACACTTGTTCAGAACGAAAGAAAGCACAGAGCCCCAGATTTTATGTTGTCCTGGAGAGCTTGCAGAGCACTGGGGAAAGGCAGGCAGAGAATTCCCTGCTAGCACCTTCTCTGTGCCTGGGAAACAGAAGTGTTCACATTGCTTCGCAGAATCGCTTTTGTGCAGAAAACAGTAACACTTGTTCAGAACGAAAGAAAGCACAGAGCCCCAGATTTTATGTTGTCCTGGAGAGCTTGCAGAGCACTGGGGAAAGGCAGGCAGAGAATTCCCTGCTAGCACCTTCTCTGTGCCTGGGAAGCAGAAATCTTCACATTGCTTCGCAGAATCGCTTTTGTGCAGAAAACAATAACACTTGTTCAGAACGAAAGAAAGCACAGAGCCCCAGATTTTATGTTGTCCTGGAGAGCTTGCAGAGCACTGGGGAAAAGCAGGCAGAGAATTCCCTGCTAGCACCTTCTCTGTGCCTGGGAAGCAGAAGTGTTCAAATTGCTTCGCAGAATCGCTTTTGTGCAGAAAACAGTAACACTTGTTCAGAACGAAAGAAAGCACAGAGCCCCAGATTTTATGTTGTCCTGGAGAGCTTGCAGAGCACTGGGGAAAAGCAGGCAGAGAATAACCCTGCTAGCACCTTCTTTGTGCCTGTTCACATTGCTTCGCAGAATCGCTTTTGTGCAGAAAACAGTAACACTTGTTCAGAACGAAGGAAAGCACAGAGCCCCAGATTTTATGTTGTCCTGGAGAGCTTGCAGAGCACTGGGGAAAAGCAGGCAGAGAATTCCCTGCTAGCACCTTCTCTGTGCCTGGGAAACAGAAGTGTTCCCATTGCTTCGCAGAATCGCTTTTGTGCAGAAAACAGTAACACTTGTTCAGAATGAAAGAAAGCACAGAGCCCCAGATTTTATGTTGTCCTGGAGAGCTTGCAGAGCACTGGGGAAAAGCAGGCAGAGAATTCCCTGCTAGCACCTTCTCTGTGCCTGGGAAACAGAAGTGTTCCCATTGCTTCGCAGAATCGCTTTTGTGCAGAAAACAGTAACACTTGTTCAGAACGAAAGAAAGCACAGAGCCCCAGATTTTATGTTGTCCTGGAGAGCTTGCAGAGCACTGGGGAAAGGCAGGCAGAGAATTCCCTGCTAGCACCTTCTCTGTGCCTGGGAAGCAGAAGTGTTCACATTGCTTCGCAGAATCGCTTTTGTGCAGAAAACAGTAACACTTGTTCAGAACGAAGGAAAGCACAGAGCCCCAGATTTTATGTTGTCCTGGAGAGCTTGCAGAGCACTGGGGAAAGGCAGGCAGAGAATTCCCTGCTAGCACCTTCTCTGTGCCTGGGAAGCAGAAGTGTTCACATTGCTTCGCAGAATCGCTTTTGTGCAGAAAACAATAACACTTGTTCAGAACGAAAGAAAGCACAGAGCCCCAGATTTTATGTTGTCCTGGAGAGCTTGCAGAGCACTGGGGAAAAGCAGGCAGAGAATTCCCTGCTAGCACCTTCTCTGTGCCTGGGAAGCAGAAGTGTTCAAATTGCTTCGCAGAATCGCTTTTGTGCAGAAAACAGTAACACTTGTTCAGAACGAAGGAAAGCACAGAGCCCCAGATTTTATGTTGTCCTGGAGAGCTTGCAGAGCACTGGGGAAAAGCAGGCAGAGAATTCCCTGCTAGCACCTTCTCTGTGCCTGGGAAGCAGAAGTGTTCAAATTGCTTCGCAGAATCGCTTTTGTGCAGAAAACAGTAACACTTGTTCAGAACGAAAGAAAGCACAGAGCCCCAGATTTTATGTTGTCCTGGAGAGCTTGCAGAGCACTGGGGAAAAGCAGGCAGAGAATTCCCTGCTAGCACCTTCTCTGTGCCTGGGAAACAGAAGTGTTCACATTGCTTCGCAGAATCGCTTTTGTGCAGAAAACAGTAACACTTGTTCAGAACGAAAGAAAGCACAGAGCCCCAGATTTGCTGTTGTCCTGGAGAGCTTGCAGAGCAGTGGGGAAAGGCAGGCAGAGAATTCCCTGCTAGCACCTTCTTTGTGCCTGTTCACATTGCTTCGCAGAATCGCTTTTGTGCAGAAAACAGTAACACTTGTTCAGAACGAAAGAAAGCACAGAGCCCCAGATTTTATGTTGTCCTGGAGAGCTTGCAGAGCACTGGGGAAAAGCAGGCAGAGAATTCCCTGCTAGCACCTTCTCTGTGCCTGGGAAGCAGAAGTGTTCACATTGCTTCGCAGAATCGCTTTTGTGCAGAAAACAGTAACACTTGTTCAGAATGAAAGAAAGCACAGAGCCCCAGATTTTATGTTGTCCTGGAGAGCTTGCAGAGCACTGGGGAAAAGCAGGCAGAGAATTCCCTGCTACCACCTTCTCTGTGCCTGGGAAACAGAAGTGTTCCCATTGCTTCGCAGAATCGCTTTTGTGCAGAAAACAGTAACACTTGTTCAGAACGAAAGAAAGCACAGAGCCCCAGATTTTATGTTGTCCTGGAGAGCTTGCAGAGCACTGGGGAAAAGCAGGCAGAGAATTCCCTGCTACCACCTTCTCTGTGCCTGGGAAACAGAAGTGTTCACATTGCTTCGCAGAATCGCTTTTGTGCAGAAAACAGTAACACTTGTTCAGAACGAAAGAAAGCACAGAGCCCCAGATTTTATGTTGTCCTGGAGAGCTTGCAGAGCACTGGGGAAAAGCAGGCAGAGAATTCCCTGCTAGCACCTTCTCTGTGCCTGGGAAGCAGAAGTGTTCAAATTGCTTCGCAGAATCGCTTTTGTGCAGAAAACAGTAACACTTGTTCAGAACGAAAGAAAGCACAGAGCCCCAGATTTTATGTTGTCCTGGAGAGCTTGCAGAGCACTGGGGAAAAGCAGGCAGAGAATTCCCTGCTAGCACCTTCTCTGTGCCTGGGAAACAGAAGTGTTCACATTGCTTCGCAGAATCGCTTTTGTGCAGAAAACAGTAACACTTGTTCAGAACGAAAGAAAGCACAGAGCCCCAGATTTTATGTTGTCCTGGAGAGCTTGCAGAGCACTGGGGAAAAGCAGGCAGAGAATTCCCTGCTAGCACCTTCTCTGTGCCTGGGAAGCAGAAGTGTTCAAATTGCTTCGCAGAATCGCTTTTGTGCAGAAAACAGTAACACTTGTTCAGAACGAAGGAAAGCACAGAGCCCCAGATTTTATGTTGTCCTGGAGAGCTTGCAGAGCACTGGGGAAAAGCAGGCAGAGAATTCCCTGCTAGCACCTTCTCTGTGCCTGGGAAGCAGAAGTGTTCAAATTGCTTCGCAGAATCGCTTTTGTGCAGAAAACAGTAACACTTGTTCAGAACGAAAGAAAGCACAGAGCCCCAGATTTTATGTTGTCCTGGAGAGCTTGCAGAGCACTGGGGAAAAGCAGGCAGAGAATTCCCTGCTACCACCTTCTCTGTGCCTGGGAAACAGAAGTGTTCACATTGCTTCGCAGAATCGCTTTTGTGCAGAAAACAGTAACACTTGTTCAGAACGAAAGAAAGCACAGAGCCCCAGATTTGCTGTTGTCCTGGAGAGCTTGCAGAGCAGTGGGGAAAGGCAGGCAGAGAATTCCCTGCTAGCACCTTCTTTGTGCCTGTTCACATTGCTTCGCAGAATCGCTTTTGTGCAGAAAACAGTAACACTTGTTCAGAACGAAAGAAAGCACAGAGCCCCAGATTTTATGTTGTCCTGGAGAGCTTGCAGAGCACTGGGGAAAAGCAGGCAGAGAATTCCCTGCTAGCACCTTCTCTGTGCCTGGGAAGCAGAAGTGTTCACATTGCTTCGCAGAATCGCTTTTGTGCAGAAAACAGTAACACTTGTTCAGAATGAAAGAAAGCACAGAGCCCCAGATTTTATGTTGTCCTGGAGAGCTTGCAGAGCACTGGGGAAAAGCAGGCAGAGAATTCCCTGCTAGCACCTTCTCTGTGCCTGGGAAACAGAAGTGTTCCCATTGCTTCGCAGAATCGCTTTTGTGCAGAAAACAGTAACACTTGTTCAGAACGAAAGAAAGCACAGAGCCCCAGATTTTATGTTGTCCTGGAGAGCTTGCAGAGCACTGGGGAAAAGCAGGCAGAGAATTCCCTGCTACCACCTTCTCTGTGCCTGGGAAACAGAAGTGTTCACATTGCTTCGCAGAATCGCTTTTGTGCAGAAAACAGTAACACTTGTTCAGAACGAAAGAAAGCACAGAGCCCCAGATTTGCTGTTGTCCTGGAGAGCTTGCAGAGCAGTGGGGAAAGGCAGGCAGAGAATTCCCTGCTAGCACCTTCTTTGTGCCTGTTCACATTGCTTCGCAGAATCGCTTTTGTGCAGAAAACAGTAACACTTGTTCAGAACGAAAGAAAGCACAGAGCCCCAGATTTTATGTTGTCCTGGAGAGCTTGCAGAGCACTGGGGAAAAGCAGGCAGAGAATTCCCTGCTAGCACCTTCTCTGTGCCTGGGAAGCAGAAGTGTTCACATTGCTTCGCAGAATCGCTTTTGTGCAGAAAACAGTAACACTTGTTCAGAATGAAAGAAAGCACAGAGCCCCAGATTTTATGTTGTCCTGGAGAGCTTGCAGAGCACTGGGGAAAAGCAGGCAGAGAATTCCCTGCTAGCACCTTCTCTGTGCCTGGGAAACAGAAGTGTTCCCATTGCTTCGCAGAATCGCTTTTGTGCAGAAAACAGTAACACTTGTTCAGAACGAAAGAAAGCACAGAGCCCCAGATTTTATGTTGTCCTGGAGAGCTTGCAGAGCACTGGGGAAAAGCAGGCAGAGAATTCCCTGCTACCACCTTCTCTGTGCCTGGGAAACAGAAGTGTTCACATTGCTTCGCAGAATCGCTTTTGTGCAGAAAACAGTAACACTTGTTCAGAACGAAAGAAAGCACAGAGCCCCAGATTTTATGTTGTCCTGGAGAGCTTGCAGAGCACTGGGGAAAAGCAGGCAGAGAATTCCCTGCTAGCACCTTCTCTGTGCCTGGGAAACAGAAGTGTTCACATTGCTTCGCAGAATCGCTTTTGTGCAGAAAACAGTAACACTTGTTCAGAACGAAAGAAAGCACAGAGCCCCAGATTCTATGTTGTCCTGGAGAGCTTGCAGAGCACTGGGGAAAGGCAGGCAGAGAATTCCCTGCTAGCACCTTCTTTGTGCCTGTTCACATTGCTTCGCAGAATCGCTTTTGTGCAGAAAACAGTAACACTTGTTCAGAACGAAAGAAAGCACAGAGCCCCAGATTTTATGTTGTCCTGGAGAGCTTGCAGAGCACTGGGGAAAAGCAGGCAGAGAATTCCCTGCTAGCACCTTCTCTGTGCCTGGGAAGCAGAAGTGTTCACATTGCTTCGCAGAATCGCTTTTGTGCAGAAAACAGTAACACTTGTTCAGAATGAAAGAAAGCACAGAGCCCCAGATTTTATGTTGTCCTGGAGAGCTTGCAGAGCACTGGGGAAAAGCAGGCAGAGAATTCCCTGCTAGCACCTTCTCTGTGCCTGGGAAACAGAAGTGTTCCCATTGCTTCGCAGAATCGCTTTTGTGCAGAAAACAGTAACACTTGTTCAGAACGAAAGAAAGCACAGAGCCCCAGATTTTATGTTGTCCTGGAGAGCTTGCAGAGCACTGGGGAAAAGCAGGCAGAGAATTCCCTGCTACCACCTTCTCTGTGCCTGGGAAACAGAAGTGTTCACATTGCTTCGCAGAATCGCTTTTGTGCAGAAAACAGTAACACTTGTTCAGAACGAAAGAAAGCACAGAGCCCCAGATTTTATGTTGTCCTGGAGAGCTTGCAGAGCACTGGGGAAAAGCAGGCAGAGAATTCCCTGCTAGCACCTTCTCTGTGCCTGGGAAGCAGAAGTCTTCACATTGCTTCGCAGAATCGCTTTTGTGCAGAAAACAGTAACACTTGTTCAGAATGAAAGAAAGCACAGAGCCCCAGATTTTATGTTGTCCTGGAGAGCTTGCAGAGCACTGGGGAAAAGCAGGCAGAGAATTCCCTGCTAGCACCTTCTCTGTGCCTGGGAAACAGAAGTGTTCCCATTGCTTCGCAGAATCGCTTTTGTGCAGAAAACAGTAACACTTGTTCAGAACGAAAGAAAGCACAGAGCCCCAGATTTTATGTTGTCCTGGAGAGCTTGCAGAGCACTGGGGAAAAGCAGGCAGAGAATTCCCTGCTACCACCTTCTCTGTGCCTGGGAAACAGAAGTGTTCACATTGCTTCGCAGAATCGCTTTTGTGCAGAAAACAGTAACACTTGTTCAGAACGAAAGAAAGCACAGAGCCCCAGATTTTATGTTGTCCTGGAGAGCTTGCAGAGCACTGGGGAAAAGCAGGCAGAGAATTCCCTGCTAGCACCTTCTCTGTGCCTGGGAAGCAGAAGTCTTCACATTGCTTCGCAGAATCGCTTTTGTGCAGAAAACAGTAACACTTGTTCAGAATGAAAGAAAGCACAGAGCCCCAGATTTTATGTTGTCCTGGAGAGCTTGCAGAGCAGTGGGGAAAAGCAGGCAGAGAATTCCCTGCTAGCACCTTCTCTGTGCCTGGGAAACAGAAGTGTTCCCATTGCTTCGCAGAATCGCTTTTGTGCAGAAAACAGTAACACTTGTTCAGAACGAAAGAAAGCACAGAGCCCCAGATTTTATGTTGTCCTGGAGAGCTTGCAGAGCACTGGGGAAAGGCAGGCAGAGAATTCCCTGCTAGCACCTTCTCTGTGCCTGGGAAGCAGAAGTCTTCACATTGCTTCGCAGAATCGCTTTTGTGCAGAAAACAGTAACACTTGTTCAGAACGAAAGAAAGCACAGAGCCCCAGATTTTATGTTGTCCTGGAGAGCTTGCAGAGCACTGGGGAAAGGCAGGCAGAGAATTCCCTGCTAGCACCTTCTCTGTGCCTGGGAAGCAGAAGTGTTCACATTGCTTCGCAGAATCGCTTTTGTGCAGAAAACAATAACACTTGTTCAGAACGAAAGAAAGCACAGAGGCCCAGATTTTATGTTGTCCTGGAGAGCTTGCAGAGCACTGGGGAAAGGCAGGCAGAGAATTCCCTGCTAGCACCTTCTCTGTGCCTGGGAAGCAGAAGTGTTCACATTGCTTCGCAGAATCGCTTTTGTGCAGAAAACAGTAACACTTGTTCAGAACGAAGGAAAGCACAGAGCCCCAGATTTTATGTTGTCCTGGAGAGCTTGCAGAGCACTGGGGAAAGGCAGGCAGAGAATTCCCTGCTAGCACCTTCTCTGTGCCTGGGAAGCAGAAGTGTTCACATTGCTTCGCAGAATCGCTTTTGTGCAGAAAACAATAACACTTGTTCAGAACGAAAGAAAGCACAGAGCCCCAGATTTTATGTTGTCCTGGAGAGCTTGCAGAGCACTGGGGAAAGGCAGGCAGAGAATTCCCTGCTCGCACCTTCTCTGTGCCTGGGAAGCAGAAGTCTTCACATTGCTTCGCAGAATCGCTTTTGTGCAGAAAACAGTAACACTTGTTCAGAACGAAAGAAAGCACAGAGCCCCAGATTTTATGTTGTCCTGGAGAGCTTGCAGAGCACTGGGGAAAAGCAGGCAGAGAATTCCCTGCTAGCACCTTCTCTGTGCCTGGGAAACAGAAGTGTTCACATTGCTTCGCAGAATCGCTTTTGTGCAGAAAACAGTAACACTTGTTCAGAACGAAGGAAAGCACAGAGCCCCAGATTTTATGTTGTCCTGGAGAGCTTGCAGAGCACTGGGGAAAGGCAGGCAGAGAATTCCCTGTTAGCACCTTCTCTGTGCCTGGGAAGCAGAAGTGTTCACATTGCTTCGCAGAATCGCTTTTGTGCAGAAAACAGTAACACTTGTTCAGAACGAAAGAAAGCACAGAGCCCCAGATTTTATGTTGTCCTGGAGAGCTTGCAGAGCACTGGGGAAAAGCAGGCAGAGAATTCCCTGCTAGCACCTTCTCTGTGCCTGGGAAACAGAAGTGTTCCCATTGCTTCGCAGAATCGCTTTTGTGCAGAAAACAGTAACACTTGTTCAGAACGAAAGAAAGCACAGAGCCCCAGATTTTATGTTGTCCTGGAGAGCTTGCAGAGCACTGGGGAAAAGCAGGCAGAGAATTCCCTGCTACCACCTTCTCTGTGCCTGGGAAACAGAAGTGTTCAAATTGCTTCGCAGAATCGCTTTTGTGCAGAAAACAGTAACACTTGTTCAGAACGAAGGAAAGCACAGAGCCCCAGATTTTATGTTGTCCTGGAGAGCTTGCAGAGCACTGGGGAAAGGCAGGCAGAGAATTCCCTGCTAGCACCTTCTCTGTGCCTGGGAAGCAGAAGTCTTCACATTGCTTCGCAGAATCGCTTTTGTGCAGAAAACAATAACACTTGTTCAGAACGAAAGAAAGCACAGAGCCCCAGATTTTATGTTGTCCTGGAGAGCTTGCAGAGCACTGGGGAAAAGCAGGCAGAGAATTCCCTGCTAGCACCTTCTTTGTGCCTGTTCACATTGCTTCGCAGAATCGCTTTTGTGCAGAAAACAGTAACACTTGTTCAGAACGAAAGAAAGCACAGAGCCCCAGATTTGCTGTTGTCCTGGAGAGCTTGCAGAGCACTGGGGAAAAGCAGGCAGAGAATTCCCTGCTAGCACCTTCTCTGTGCCTGGGAAACAGAAGTGTTCCCATTGCTTCGCAGAATCGCTTTTGTGCAGAAAACAGTAACACTTGTTCAGAATGAAAGAAAGCACAGAGCCCCAGATTTTATGTTGTCCTGGAGAGCTTGCAGAGCACTGGGGAAAAGCAGGCAGAGAATTCCCTGCTAGCACCTTCTCTGTGCCTGGGAAACAGAAGTGTTCCCATTGCTTCGCAGAATCGCTTTTGTGCAGAAAACAGTAACACTTGTTCAGAACGAAAGAAAGCACAGAGCCCCAGATTTTATGTTGTCCTGGAGAGCTTGCAGAGCACTGGGGAAAGGCAGGCAGAGAATTCCCTGCTAGCACCTTCTCTGTGCCTGGGAAGCAGAAGTGTTCACATTGCTTCGCAGAATCGCTTTTGTGCAGAAAACAGTAACACTTGTTCAGAACGAAGGAAAGCACAGAGCCCCAGATTTTATGTTGTCCTGGAGAGCTTGCAGAGCACTGGGGAAAGGCAGGCAGAGAATTCCCTGCTAGCACCTTCTCTGTGCCTGGGAAGCAGAAGTGTTCACATTGCTTCGCAGAATCGCTTTTGTGCAGAAAACAATAACACTTGTTCAGAACGAAAGAAAGCACAGAGCCCCAGATTTTATGTTGTCCTGGAGAGCTTGCAGAGCACTGGGGAAAAGCAGGCAGAGAATTCCCTGCTAGCACCTTCTCTGTGCCTGGGAAGCAGAAGTGTTCAAATTGCTTCGCAGAATCGCTTTTGTGCAGAAAACAGTAACACTTGTTCAGAACGAAGGAAAGCACAGAGCCCCAGATTTTATGTTGTCCTGGAGAGCTTGCAGAGCACTGGGGAAAAGCAGGCAGAGAATTCCCTGCTAGCACCTTCTCTGTGCCTGGGAAGCAGAAGTGTTCAAATTGCTTCGCAGAATCGCTTTTGTGCAGAAAACAGTAACACTTGTTCAGAACGAAAGAAAGCACAGAGCCCCAGATTTTATGTTGTCCTGGAGAGCTTGCAGAGCACTGGGGAAAAGCAGGCAGAGAATTCCCTGCTAGCACCTTCTCTGTGCCTGGGAAACAGAAGTGTTCACATTGCTTCGCAGAATCGCTTTTGTGCAGAAAACAGTAACACTTGTTCAGAACGAAAGAAAGCACAGAGCCCCAGATTTGCTGTTGTCCTGGAGAGCTTGCAGAGCAGTGGGGAAAGGCAGGCAGAGAATTCCCTGCTAGCACCTTCTTTGTGCCTGTTCACATTGCTTCGCAGAATCGCTTTTGTGCAGAAAACAGTAACACTTGTTCAGAACGAAAGAAAGCACAGAGCCCCAGATTTTATGTTGTCCTGGAGAGCTTGCAGAGCACTGGGGAAAAGCAGGCAGAGAATTCCCTGCTAGCACCTTCTCTGTGCCTGGGAAGCAGAAGTGTTCACATTGCTTCGCAGAATCGCTTTTGTGCAGAAAACAGTAACACTTGTTCAGAATGAAAGAAAGCACAGAGCCCCAGATTTTATGTTGTCCTGGAGAGCTTGCAGAGCACTGGGGAAAAGCAGGCAGAGAATTCCCTGCTAGCACCTTCTCTGTGCCTGGGAAACAGAAGTGTTCCCATTGCTTCGCAGAATCGCTTTTGTGCAGAAAACAGTAACACTTGTTCAGAACGAAAGAAAGCACAGAGCCCCAGATTTTATGTTGTCCTGGAGAGCTTGCAGAGCACTGGGGAAAAGCAGGCAGAGAATTCCCTGCTACCACCTTCTCTGTGCCTGGGAAACAGAAGTGTTCACATTGCTTCGCAGAATCGCTTTTGTGCAGAAAACAGTAACACTTGTTCAGAATGAAAGAAAGCACAGAGCCCCAGATTTTATGTTGTCCTGGAGAGCTTGCAGAGCACTGGGGAAAAGCAGGCAGAGAATTCCCTGCTAGCACCTTCTCTGTGCCTGGGAAGCAGAAGTGTTCAAATTGCTTCGCAGAATCGCTTTTGTGCAGAAAACAGTAACACTTGTTCAGAACGAAAGAAAGCACAGAGCCCCAGATTTTATGTTGTCCTGGAGAGCTTGCAGAGCACTGGGGAAAAGCAGGCAGAGAATTCCCTGCTAGCACCTTCTCTGTGCCTGGGAAACAGAAGTGTTCACATTGCTTCGCAGAATCGCTTTTGTGCAGAAAACAGTAACACTTGTTCAGAACGAAAGAAAGCACAGAGCCCCAGATTTTATGTTGTCCTGGAGAGCTTGCAGAGCACTGGGGAAAAGCAGGCAGAGAATTCCCTGCTAGCACCTTCTCTGTGCCTGGGAAGCAGAAGTGTTCAAATTGCTTCGCAGAATCGCTTTTGTGCAGAAAACAGTAACACTTGTTCAGAACGAAGGAAAGCACAGAGCCCCAGATTTTATGTTGTCCTGGAGAGCTTGCAGAGCACTGGGGAAAAGCAGGCAGAGAATTCCCTGCTAGCACCTTCTCTGTGCCTGGGAAGCAGAAGTGTTCAAATTGCTTCGCAGAATCGCTTTTGTGCAGAAAACAGTAACACTTGTTCAGAACGAAAGAAAGCACAGAGCCCCAGATTTTATGTTGTCCTGGAGAGCTTGCAGAGCACTGGGGAAAAGCAGGCAGAGAATTCCCTGCTAGCACCTTCTCTGTGCCTGGGAAACAGAAGTGTTCACATTGCTTCGCAGAATCGCTTTTGTGCAGAAAACAGTAACACTTGTTCAGAACGAAAGAAAGCACAGAGCCCCAGATTTGCTGTTGTCCTGGAGAGCTTGCAGAGCAGTGGGGAAAGGCAGGCAGAGAATTCCCTGCTAGCACCTTCTTTGTGCCTGTTCACATTGCTTCGCAGAATCGCTTTTGTGCAGAAAACAGTAACACTTGTTCAGAACGAAAGAAAGCACAGAGCCCCAGATTTTATGTTGTCCTGGAGAGCTTGCAGAGCACTGGGGAAAAGCAGGCAGAGAATTCCCTGCTAGCACCTTCTCTGTGCCTGGGAAGCAGAAGTGTTCACATTGCTTCGCAGAATCGCTTTTGTGCAGAAAACAGTAACACTTGTTCAGAACGAAAGAAAGCACAGAGCCCCAGATTTTATGTTGTCCTGGAGAGCTTGCAGAGCACTGGGGAAAAGCAGGCAGAGAATTCCCTGCTAGCACCTTCTTTGTGCCTGTTCACATTGCTTCGCAGAATCGCTTTTGTGCAGAAAACAGTAACACTTGTTCAGAACGAAAGAAAGCACAGAGCCCCAGATTTGCTGTTGTCCTGGAGAGCTTGCAGAGCACTGGGGAAAAGCAGGCAGAGAATTCCCTGCTAGCACCTTCTCTGTGCCTGGGAAACAGAAGTGTTCCCATTGCTTCGCAGAATCGCTTTTGTGCAGAAAACAGTAACACTTGTTCAGAATGAAAGAAAGCACAGAGCCCCAGATTTTATGTTGTCCTGGAGAGCTTGCAGAGCACTGGGGAAAAGCAGGCAGAGAATTCCCTGCTAGCACCTTCTCTGTGCCTGGGAAACAGAAGTGTTCCCATTGCTTCGCAGAATCGCTTTTGTGCAGAAAACAGTAACACTTGTTCAGAACGAAAGAAAGCACAGAGCCCCAGATTTTATGTTGTCCTGGAGAGCTTGCAGAGCACTGGGGAAAGGCAGGCAGAGAATTCCCTGCTAGCACCTTCTCTGTGCCTGGGAAGCAGAAGTGTTCACATTGCTTCGCAGAATCGCTTTTGTGCAGAAAACAGTAACACTTGTTCAGAACGAAGGAAAGCACAGAGCCCCAGATTTTATGTTGTCCTGGAGAGCTTGCAGAGCACTGGGGAAAGGCAGGCAGAGAATTCCCTGCTAGCACCTTCTCTGTGCCTGGGAAGCAGAAGTGTTCACATTGCTTCGCAGAATCGCTTTTGTGCAGAAAACAATAACACTTGTTCAGAACGAAAGAAAGCACAGAGCCCCAGATTTTATGTTGTCCTGGAGAGCTTGCAGAGCACTGGGGAAAAGCAGGCAGAGAATTCCCTGCTAGCACCTTCTCTGTGCCTGGGAAGCAGAAGTGTTCAAATTGCTTCGCAGAATCGCTTTTGTGCAGAAAACAGTAACACTTGTTCAGAACGAAAGAAAGCACAGAGCCCCAGATTTTATGTTGTCCTGGAGAGCTTGCAGAGCACTGGGGAAAAGCAGGCAGAGAATTCCCTGCTAGCACCTTCTCTGTGCCTGGGAAACAGAAGTGTTCACATTGCTTCGCAGAATCGCTTTTGTGCAGAAAACAGTAACACTTGTTCAGAACGAAAGAAAGCACAGAGCCCCAGATTTGCTGTTGTCCTGGAGAGCTTGCAGAGCAGTGGGGAAAGGCAGGCAGAGAATTCCCTGCTAGCACCTTCTTTGTGCCTGTTCACATTGCTTCGCAGAATCGCTTTTGTGCAGAAAACAGTAACACTTGTTCAGAACGAAAGAAAGCACAGAGCCCCAGATTTTATGTTGTCCTGGAGAGCTTGCAGAGCACTGGGGAAAAGCAGGCAGAGAATTCCCTGCTAGCACCTTCTCTGTGCCTGGGAAGCAGAAGTGTTCACATTGCTTCGCAGAATCGCTTTTGTGCAGAAAACAGTAACACTTGTTCAGAATGAAAGAAAGCACAGAGCCCCAGATTTTATGTTGTCCTGGAGAGCTTGCAGAGCACTGGGGAAAAGCAGGCAGAGAATTCCCTGCTAGCACCTTCTCTGTGCCTGGGAAACAGAAGTGTTCCCATTGCTTCGCAGAATCGCTTTTGTGCAGAAAACAGTAACACTTGTTCAGAACGAAAGAAAGCACAGAGCCCCAGATTTTATGTTGTCCTGGAGAGCTTGCAGAGCACTGGGGAAAAGCAGGCAGAGAATTCCCTGCTACCACCTTCTCTGTGCCTGGGAAACAGAAGTGTTCACATTGCTTCGCAGAATCGCTTTTGTGCAGAAAACAGTAACACTTGTTCAGAATGAAAGAAAGCACAGAGCCCCAGATTTTATGTTGTCCTGGAGAGCTTGCAGAGCACTGGGGAAAAGCAGGCAGAGAATTCCCTGCTAGCACCTTCTCTGTGCCTGGGAAGCAGAAGTGTTCAAATTGCTTCGCAGAATCGCTTTTGTGCAGAAAACAGTAACACTTGTTCAGAACGAAAGAAAGCACAGAGCCCCAGATTTTATGTTGTCCTGGAGAGCTTGCAGAGCACTGGGGAAAAGCAGGCAGAGAATTCCCTGCTAGCACCTTCTCTGTGCCTGGGAAACAGAAGTGTTCACATTGCTTCGCAGAATCGCTTTTGTGCAGAAAACAGTAACACTTGTTCAGAACGAAAGAAAGCACAGAGCCCCAGATTTTATGTTGTCCTGGAGAGCTTGCAGAGCACTGGGGAAAAGCAGGCAGAGAATTCCCTGCTAGCACCTTCTCTGTGCCTGGGAAGCAGAAGTGTTCAAATTGCTTCGCAGAATCGCTTTTGTGCAGAAAACAGTAACACTTGTTCAGAACGAAGGAAAGCACAGAGCCCCAGATTTTATGTTGTCCTGGAGAGCTTGCAGAGCACTGGGGAAAAGCAGGCAGAGAATTCCCTGCTAGCACCTTCTCTGTGCCTGGGAAGCAGAAGTGTTCAAATTGCTTCGCAGAATCGCTTTTGTGCAGAAAACAGTAACACTTGTTCAGAACGAAAGAAAGCACAGAGCCCCAGATTTTATGTTGTCCTGGAGAGCTTGCAGAGCACTGGGGAAAAGCAGGCAGAGAATTCCCTGCTAGCACCTTCTCTGTGCCTGGGAAACAGAAGTGTTCACATTGCTTCGCAGAATCGCTTTTGTGCAGAAAACAGTAACACTTGTTCAGAACGAAAGAAAGCACAGAGCCCCAGATTTGCTGTTGTCCTGGAGAGCTTGCAGAGCAGTGGGGAAAGGCAGGCAGAGAATTCCCTGCTAGCACCTTCTTTGTGCCTGTTCACATTGCTTCGCAGAATCGCTTTTGTGCAGAAAACAGTAACACTTGTTCAGAACGAAAGAAAGCACAGAGCCCCAGAT
Source organism: Strix uralensis (assembly GCF_047716275.1). Classification (NCBI taxonomy): domain Eukaryota; kingdom Metazoa; phylum Chordata; class Aves; order Strigiformes; family Strigidae; genus Strix; species Strix uralensis. The sequence continues at coordinate 111,922 of NW_027436790.1, read as the reverse complement.
TTTATGTTGTCCTGGAGAGCTTGCAGAGCACTGGGGAAAAGCAGGCAGAGAATTCCCTGCTAGCACCTTCTCTGTGCCTGGGAAGCAGAAGTGTTCACATTGCTTCGCAGAATCGCTTTTGTGCAGAAAACAGTAACACTTGTTCAGAATGAAAGAAAGCACAGAGCCCCAGATTTTATGTTGTCCTGGAGAGCTTGCAGAGCACTGGGGAAAAGCAGGCAGAGAATTCCCTGCTAGCACCTTCTCTGTGCCTGGGAAACAGAAGTGTTCCCATTGCTTCGCAGAATCGCTTTTGTGCAGAAAACAGTAACACTTGTTCAGAACGAAAGAAAGCACAGAGCCCCAGATTTTATGTTGTCCTGGAGAGCTTGCAGAGCACTGGGGAAAAGCAGGCAGAGAATTCCCTGCTACCACCTTCTCTGTGCCTGGGAAACAGAAGTGTTCACATTGCTTCGCAGAATCGCTTTTGTGCAGAAAACAGTAACACTTGTTCAGAACGAAAGAAAGCACAGAGCCCCAGATTTTATGTTGTCCTGGAGAGCTTGCAGAGCACTGGGGAAAAGCAGGCAGAGAATTCCCTGCTAGCACCTTCTCTGTGCCTGGGAAGCAGAAGTGTTCAAATTGCTTCGCAGAATCGCTTTTGTGCAGAAAACAGTAACACTTGTTCAGAACGAAAGAAAGCACAGAGCCCCAGATTTTATGTTGTCCTGGAGAGCTTGCAGAGCACTGGGGAAAAGCAGGCAGAGAATTCCCTGCTAGCACCTTCTCTGTGCCTGGGAAACAGAAGTGTTCACATTGCTTCGCAGAATCGCTTTTGTGCAGAAAACAGTAACACTTGTTCAGAACGAAAGAAAGCACAGAGCCCCAGATTCTATGTTGTCCTGGAGAGCTTGCAGAGCAGTGGGGAAAGGCAGGCAGAGAATTCCCTGCTAGCACCTTCTTTGTGCCTGTTCACATTGCTTCGCAGAATCGCTTTTGTGCAGAAAACAGTAACACTTGTTCAGAACGAAAGAAAGCACAGAGCCCCAGATTTTATGTTGTCCTGGAGAGCTTGCAGAGCACTGGGGAAAAGCAGGCAGAGAATTCCCTGCTACCACCTTCTCTGTGCCTGGGAAACAGAAGTGTTCACATTGCTTCGCAGAATCGCTTTTGTGCAGAAAACAGTAACACTTGTTCAGAACGAAAGAAAGCACAGAGCCCCAGATTTTATGTTGTCCTGGAGAGCTTGCAGAGCACTGGGGAAAAGCAGGCAGAGAATTCCCTGCTAGCACCTTCTCTGTGCCTGGGAAACAGAAGTGTTCCCATTGCTTCGCAGAATCGCTTTTGTGCAGAAAACAGTAACACTTGTTCAGAACGAAAGAAAGCACAGAGCCCCAGATTTTATGTTGTCCTGGAGAGCTTGCAGAGCACTGGGGAAAGGCAGGCAGAGAATTCCCTGCTAGCACCTTCTCTGTGCCTGGGAAGCAGAAGTCTTCACATTGCTTCGCAGAATCGCTTTTGTGCAGAAAACAGTAACACTTGTTCAGAACGAAAGAAAGCACAGAGCCCCAGATTTTATGTTGTCCTGGAGAGCTTGCAGAGCACTGGGGAAAGGCAGGCAGAGAATTCCCTGCTAGCACCTTCTCTGTGCCTGGGAAGCAGAAGTGTTCACATTGCTTCGCAGAATCGCTTTTGTGCAGAAAACAATAACACTTGTTCAGAACGAAAGAAAGCACAGAGGCCCAGATTTTATGTTGTCCTGGAGAGCTTGCAGAGCACTGGGGAAAGGCAGGCAGAGAATTCCCTGCTAGCACCTTCTCTGTGCCTGGGAAGCAGAAGTGTTCACATTGCTTCGCAGAATCGCTTTTGTGCAGAAAACAGTAACACTTGTTCAGAACGAAGGAAAGCACAGAGCCCCAGATTTTATGTTGTCCTGGAGAGCTTGCAGAGCACTGGGGAAAGGCAGGCAGAGAATTCCCTGCTAGCACCTTCTCTGTGCCTGGGAAGCAGAAGTGTTCACATTGCTTCGCAGAATCGCTTTTGTGCAGAAAACAATAACACTTGTTCAGAACGAAAGAAAGCACAGAGCCCCAGATTTTATGTTGTCCTGGAGAGCTTGCAGAGCACTGGGGAAAGGCAGGCAGAGAATTCCCTGCTCGCACCTTCTCTGTGCCTGGGAAGCAGAAGTCTTCACATTGCTTCGCAGAATCGCTTTTGTGCAGAAAACAGTAACACTTGTTCAGAACGAAAGAAAGCACAGAGCCCCAGATTTTATGTTGTCCTGGAGAGCTTGCAGAGCACTGGGGAAAAGCAGGCAGAGAATTCCCTGCTAGCACCTTCTCTGTGCCTGGGAAACAGAAGTGTTCACATTGCTTCGCAGAATCGCTTTTGTGCAGAAAACAGTAACACTTGTTCAGAACGAAGGAAAGCACAGAGCCCCAGATTTTATGTTGTCCTGGAGAGCTTGCAGAGCACTGGGGAAAGGCAGGCAGAGAATTCCCTGTTAGCACCTTCTCTGTGCCTGGGAAGCAGAAGTGTTCACATTGCTTCGCAGAATCGCTTTTGTGCAGAAAACAGTAACACTTGTTCAGAACGAAAGAAAGCACAGAGCCCCAGATTTTATGTTGTCCTGGAGAGCTTGCAGAGCACTGGGGAAAAGCAGGCAGAGAATTCCCTGCTAGCACCTTCTCTGTGCCTGGGAAACAGAAGTGTTCCCATTGCTTCGCAGAATCGCTTTTGTGCAGAAAACAGTAACACTTGTTCAGAACGAAAGAAAGCACAGAGCCCCAGATTTTATGTTGTCCTGGAGAGCTTGCAGAGCACTGGGGAAAAGCAGGCAGAGAATTCCCTGCTACCACCTTCTCTGTGCCTGGGAAACAGAAGTGTTCAAATTGCTTCGCAGAATCGCTTTTGTGCAGAAAACAGTAACACTTGTTCAGAACGAAGGAAAGCACAGAGCCCCAGATTTTATGTTGTCCTGGAGAGCTTGCAGAGCACTGGGGAAAGGCAGGCAGAGAATTCCCTGCTAGCACCTTCTCTGTGCCTGGGAAGCAGAAGTCTTCACATTGCTTCGCAGAATCGCTTTTGTGCAGAAAACAATAACACTTGTTCAGAACGAAAGAAAGCACAGAGCCCCAGATTTTATGTTGTCCTGGAGAGCTTGCAGAGCACTGGGGAAAAGCAGGCAGAGAATTCCCTGCTAGCACCTTCTTTGTGCCTGTTCACATTGCTTCGCAGAATCGCTTTTGTGCAGAAAACAGTAACACTTGTTCAGAACGAAAGAAAGCACAGAGCCCCAGATTTGCTGTTGTCCTGGAGAGCTTGCAGAGCACTGGGGAAAAGCAGGCAGAGAATTCCCTGCTAGCACCTTCTCTGTGCCTGGGAAACAGAAGTGTTCCCATTGCTTCGCAGAATCGCTTTTGTGCAGAAAACAGTAACACTTGTTCAGAATGAAAGAAAGCACAGAGCCCCAGATTTTATGTTGTCCTGGAGAGCTTGCAGAGCACTGGGGAAAAGCAGGCAGAGAATTCCCTGCTAGCACCTTCTCTGTGCCTGGGAAACAGAAGTGTTCCCATTGCTTCGCAGAATCGCTTTTGTGCAGAAAACAGTAACACTTGTTCAGAACGAAAGAAAGCACAGAGCCCCAGATTTTATGTTGTCCTGGAGAGCTTGCAGAGCACTGGGGAAAGGCAGGCAGAGAATTCCCTGCTAGCACCTTCTCTGTGCCTGGGAAGCAGAAGTGTTCACATTGCTTCGCAGAATCGCTTTTGTGCAGAAAACAGTAACACTTGTTCAGAACGAAGGAAAGCACAGAGCCCCAGATTTTATGTTGTCCTGGAGAGCTTGCAGAGCACTGGGGAAAGGCAGGCAGAGAATTCCCTGCTAGCACCTTCTCTGTGCCTGGGAAGCAGAAGTGTTCACATTGCTTCGCAGAATCGCTTTTGTGCAGAAAACAATAACACTTGTTCAGAACGAAAGAAAGCACAGAGCCCCAGATTTTATGTTGTCCTGGAGAGCTTGCAGAGCACTGGGGAAAAGCAGGCAGAGAATTCCCTGCTAGCACCTTCTCTGTGCCTGGGAAGCAGAAGTGTTCAAATTGCTTCGCAGAATCGCTTTTGTGCAGAAAACAGTAACACTTGTTCAGAACGAAGGAAAGCACAGAGCCCCAGATTTTATGTTGTCCTGGAGAGCTTGCAGAGCACTGGGGAAAAGCAGGCAGAGAATTCCCTGCTAGCACCTTCTCTGTGCCTGGGAAACAGAAGTGTTCACATTGCTTCGCAGAATCGCTTTTGTGCAGAAAACAGTAACACTTGTTCAGAACGAAGGAAAGCACAGAGCCCCAGATTTTACTTTGTCCTGGAGAGCTTGCAGAGCACTGGGGAAAGGCAGGCAGAGAATTCCCTGTTAGCACCTTCTCTGTGCCTGGGAAGCAGAAGTGTTCAAATTGCTTCGCAGAATCGCTTTTGTGCAGAAAACAGTAACACTTGTTCAGAACGAAAGAAAGCACAGAGCCCCAGATTTTATGTTGTCCTGGAGAGCTTGCAGAGCACTGGGGAAAAGCAGGCAGAGAATTCCCTGCTAGCACCTTCTCTGTGCCTGGGAAACAGAAGTGTTCCCATTGCTTCGCAGAATCGCTTTTGTGCAGAAAACAGTAACACTTGTTCAGAACGAAAGAAAGCACAGAGCCCCAGATTTTATGTTGTCCTGGAGAGCTTGCAGAGCACTGGGGAAAAGCAGGCAGAGAATTCCCTGCTACCACCTTCTCTGTGCCTGGGAAACAGAAGTGTTCAAATTGCTTCGCAGAATCGCTTTTGTGCAGAAAACAATAACACTTGTTCAGAACGAAGGAAAGCACAGAGCCCCAGATTTTATGTTGTCCTGGAGAGCTTGCAGAGCACTGGGGAAAGGCAGGCAGAGAATTCCCTGCTAGCACCTTCTCTGTGCCTGGGAAGCAGAAGTCTTCACATTGCTTCGCAGAATCGCTTTTGTGCAGAAAACAATAACACTTGTTCAGAACGAAAGAAAGCACAGAGCCCCAGATTTTATGTTGTCCTGGAGAGCTTGCAGAGCACTGGGGAAAAGCAGGCAGAGAATTCCCTGCTAGCACCTTCTCTGTGCCTGGGAAGCAGAAGTGTTCAAATTGCTTCGCAGAATCGCTTTTGTGCAGAAAACAGTAACACTTGTTCAGAACGAAAGAAAGCACAGAGCCCCAGATTTTATGTTGTCCTGGAGAGCTTGCAGAGCACTGGGGAAAAGCAGGCAGAGAATAACCCTGCTAGCACCTTCTTTGTGCCTGTTCACATTGCTTCGCAGAATCGCTTTTGTGCAGAAAACAGTAACACTTGTTCAGAACGAAGGAAAGCACAGAGCCCCAGATTTTATGTTGTCCTGGAGAGCTTGCAGAGCACTGGGGAAAAGCAGGCAGAGAATTCCCTGCTAGCACCTTCTCTGTGCCTGGGAAACAGAAGTGTTCCCATTGCTTCGCAGAATCGCTTTTGTGCAGAAAACAGTAACACTTGTTCAGAATGAAAGAAAGCACAGAGCCCCAGATTTTATGTTGTCCTGGAGAGCTTGCAGAGCACTGGGGAAAAGCAGGCAGAGAATTCCCTGCTAGCACCTTCTCTGTGCCTGGGAAACAGAAGTGTTCCCATTGCTTCGCAGAATCGCTTTTGTGCAGAAAACAGTAACACTTGTTCAGAACGAAAGAAAGCACAGAGCCCCAGATTTTATGTTGTCCTGGAGAGCTTGCAGAGCACTGGGGAAAGGCAGGCAGAGAATTCCCTGCTAGCACCTTCTCTGTGCCTGGGAAGCAGAAGTGTTCACATTGCTTCGCAGAATCGCTTTTGTGCAGAAAACAGTAACACTTGTTCAGAACGAAGGAAAGCACAGAGCCCCAGATTTTATGTTGTCCTGGAGAGCTTGCAGAGCACTGGGGAAAGGCAGGCAGAGAATTCCCTGCTAGCACCTTCTCTGTGCCTGGGAAGCAGAAGTGTTCACATTGCTTCGCAGAATCGCTTTTGTGCAGAAAACAATAACACTTGTTCAGAACGAAAGAAAGCACAGAGCCCCAGATTTTATGTTGTCCTGGAGAGCTTGCAGAGCACTGGGGAAAAGCAGGCAGAGAATTCCCTGCTAGCACCTTCTCTGTGCCTGGGAAGCAGAAGTGTTCAAATTGCTTCGCAGAATCGCTTTTGTGCAGAAAACAGTAACACTTGTTCAGAACGAAGGAAAGCACAGAGCCCCAGATTTTATGTTGTCCTGGAGAGCTTGCAGAGCACTGGGGAAAAGCAGGCAGAGAATTCCCTGCTAGCACCTTCTCTGTGCCTGGGAAGCAGAAGTGTTCAAATTGCTTCGCAGAATCGCTTTTGTGCAGAAAACAGTAACACTTGTTCAGAACGAAAGAAAGCACAGAGCCCCAGATTTTATGTTGTCCTGGAGAGCTTGCAGAGCACTGGGGAAAAGCAGGCAGAGAATTCCCTGCTAGCACCTTCTCTGTGCCTGGGAAACAGAAGTGTTCACATTGCTTCGCAGAATCGCTTTTGTGCAGAAAACAGTAACACTTGTTCAGAACGAAAGAAAGCACAGAGCCCCAGATTTGCTGTTGTCCTGGAGAGCTTGCAGAGCAGTGGGGAAAGGCAGGCAGAGAATTCCCTGCTAGCACCTTCTTTGTGCCTGTTCACATTGCTTCGCAGAATCGCTTTTGTGCAGAAAACAGTAACACTTGTTCAGAACGAAAGAAAGCACAGAGCCCCAGATTTTATGTTGTCCTGGAGAGCTTGCAGAGCACTGGGGAAAAGCAGGCAGAGAATTCCCTGCTAGCACCTTCTCTGTGCCTGGGAAGCAGAAGTGTTCACATTGCTTCGCAGAATCGCTTTTGTGCAGAAAACAGTAACACTTGTTCAGAATGAAAGAAAGCACAGAGCCCCAGATTTTATGTTGTCCTGGAGAGCTTGCAGAGCACTGGGGAAAAGCAGGCAGAGAATTCCCTGCTAGCACCTTCTCTGTGCCTGGGAAACAGAAGTGTTCCCATTGCTTCGCAGAATCGCTTTTGTGCAGAAAACAGTAACACTTGTTCAGAACGAAAGAAAGCACAGAGCCCCAGATTTTATGTTGTCCTGGAGAGCTTGCAGAGCACTGGGGAAAAGCAGGCAGAGAATTCCCTGCTACCACCTTCTCTGTGCCTGGGAAACAGAAGTGTTCACATTGCTTCGCAGAATCGCTTTTGTGCAGAAAACAGTAACACTTGTTCAGAATGAAAGAAAGCACAGAGCCCCAGATTTTATGTTGTCCTGGAGAGCTTGCAGAGCACTGGGGAAAAGCAGGCAGAGAATTCCCTGCTAGCACCTTCTCTGTGCCTGGGAAGCAGAAGTGTTCAAATTGCTTCGCAGAATCGCTTTTGTGCAGAAAACAGTAACACTTGTTCAGAACGAAAGAAAGCACAGAGCCCCAGATTTTATGTTGTCCTGGAGAGCTTGCAGAGCACTGGGGAAAAGCAGGCAGAGAATTCCCTGCTAGCACCTTCTCTGTGCCTGGGAAACAGAAGTGTTCACATTGCTTCGCAGAATCGCTTTTGTGCAGAAAACAGTAACACTTGTTCAGAACGAAAGAAAGCACAGAGCCCCAGATTTTATGTTGTCCTGGAGAGCTTGCAGAGCACTGGGGAAAAGCAGGCAGAGAATTCCCTGCTAGCACCTTCTCTGTGCCTGGGAAGCAGAAGTGTTCAAATTGCTTCGCAGAATCGCTTTTGTGCAGAAAACAGTAACACTTGTTCAGAACGAAGGAAAGCACAGAGCCCCAGATTTTATGTTGTCCTGGAGAGCTTGCAGAGCACTGGGGAAAAGCAGGCAGAGAATTCCCTGCTAGCACCTTCTCTGTGCCTGGGAAGCAGAAGTGTTCAAATTGCTTCGCAGAATCGCTTTTGTGCAGAAAACAGTAACACTTGTTCAGAACGAAAGAAAGCACAGAGCCCCAGATTTTATGTTGTCCTGGAGAGCTTGCAGAGCACTGGGGAAAAGCAGGCAGAGAATTCCCTGCTACCACCTTCTCTGTGCCTGGGAAGCAGAAGTGTTCACATTGCTTCGCAGAATCGCTTTTGTGCAGAAAACAGTAACACTTGTTCAGAACGAAAGAAAGCACAGAGCCCCAGATTTGCTGTTGTCCTGGAGAGCTTGCAGAGCAGTGGGGAAAGGCAGGCAGAGAATTCCCTGCTAGCACCTTCTTTGTGCCTGTTCACATTGCTTCGCAGAATCGCTTTTGTGCAGAAAACAGTAACACTTGTTCAGAACGAAAGAAAGCACAGAGCCCCAGATTTTATGTTGTCCTGGAGAGCTTGCAGAGCACTGGGGAAAAGCAGGCAGAGAATTCCCTGCTAGCACCTTCTCTGTGCCTGGGAAGCAGAAGTGTTCACATTGCTTCGCAGAATCGCTTTTGTGCAGAAAACAGTAACACTTGTTCAGAACGAAAGAAAGCACAGAGCCCCAGATTTTATGTTGTCCTGGAGAGCTTGCAGAGCACTGGGGAAAAGCAGGCAGAGAATTCCCTGCTAGCACCTTCTTTGTGCCTGTTCACATTGCTTCGCAGAATCGCTTTTGTGCAGAAAACAGTAACACTTGTTCAGAACGAAAGAAAGCACAGAGCCCCAGATTTGCTGTTGTCCTGGAGAGCTTGCAGAGCACTGGGGAAAAGCAGGCAGAGAATTCCCTGCTAGCACCTTCTCTGTGCCTGGGAAACAGAAGTGTTCCCATTGCTTCGCAGAATCGCTTTTGTGCAGAAAACAGTAACACTTGTTCAGAATGAAAGAAAGCACAGAGCCCCAGATTTTATGTTGTCCTGGAGAGCTTGCAGAGCACTGGGGAAAAGCAGGCAGAGAATTCCCTGCTAGCACCTTCTCTGTGCCTGGGAAACAGAAGTGTTCCCATTGCTTCGCAGAATCGCTTTTGTGCAGAAAACAGTAACACTTGTTCAGAACGAAAGAAAGCACAGAGCCCCAGATTTTATGTTGTCCTGGAGAGCTTGCAGAGCACTGGGGAAAGGCAGGCAGAGAATTCCCTGCTAGCACCTTCTCTGTGCCTGGGAAGCAGAAGTGTTCACATTGCTTCGCAGAATCGCTTTTGTGCAGAAAACAGTAACACTTGTTCAGAACGAAGGAAAGCACAGAGCCCCAGATTTTATGTTGTCCTGGAGAGCTTGCAGAGCACTGGGGAAAGGCAGGCAGAGAATTCCCTGCTAGCACCTTCTCTGTGCCTGGGAAGCAGAAGTGTTCACATTGCTTCGCAGAATCGCTTTTGTGCAGAAAACAATAACACTTGTTCAGAACGAAAGAAAGCACAGAGCCCCAGATTTTATGTTGTCCTGGAGAGCTTGCAGAGCACTGGGGAAAAGCAGGCAGAGAATTCCCTGCTAGCACCTTCTCTGTGCCTGGGAAGCAGAAGTGTTCAAATTGCTTCGCAGAATCGCTTTTGTGCAGAAAACAGTAACACTTGTTCAGAACGAAGGAAAGCACAGAGCCCCAGATTTTATGTTGTCCTGGAGAGCTTGCAGAGCACTGGGGAAAAGCAGGCAGAGAATTCCCTGCTAGCACCTTCTCTGTGCCTGGGAAGCAGAAGTGTTCAAATTGCTTCGCAGAATCGCTTTTGTGCAGAAAACAGTAACACTTGTTCAGAACGAAAGAAAGCACAGAGCCCCAGATTTTATGTTGTCCTGGAGAGCTTGCAGAGCACTGGGGAAAAGCAGGCAGAGAATTCCCTGCTAGCACCTTCTCTGTGCCTGGGAAACAGAAGTGTTCACATTGCTTCGCAGAATCGCTTTTGTGCAGAAAACAGTAACACTTGTTCAGAACGAAAGAAAGCACAGAGCCCCAGATTTGCTGTTGTCCTGGAGAGCTTGCAGAGCAGTGGGGAAAGGCAGGCAGAGAATTCCCTGCTAGCACCTTCTTTGTGCCTGTTCACATTGCTTCGCAGAATCGCTTTTGTGCAGAAAACAGTAACACTTGTTCAGAACGAAAGAAAGCACAGAGCCCCAGATTTTATGTTGTCCTGGAGAGCTTGCAGAGCACTGGGGAAAAGCAGGCAGAGAATTCCCTGCTAGCACCTTCTCTGTGCCTGGGAAGCAGAAGTGTTCACATTGCTTCGCAGAATCGCTTTTGTGCAGAAAACAGTAACACTTGTTCAGAATGAAAGAAAGCACAGAGCCCCAGATTTTATGTTGTCCTGGAGAGCTTGCAGAGCACTGGGGAAAAGCAGGCAGAGAATTCCCTGCTAGCACCTTCTCTGTGCCTGGGAAACAGAAGTGTTCCCATTGCTTCGCAGAATCGCTTTTGTGCAGAAAACAGTAACACTTGTTCAGAACGAAAGAAAGCACAGAGCCCCAGATTTTATGTTGTCCTGGAGAGCTTGCAGAGCACTGGGGAAAAGCAGGCAGAGAATTCCCTGCTACCACCTTCTCTGTGCCTGGGAAACAGAAGTGTTCACATTGCTTCGCAGAATCGCTTTTGTGCAGAAAACAGTAACACTTGTTCAGAATGAAAGAAAGCACAGAGCCCCAGATTTTATGTTGTCCTGGAGAGCTTGCAGAGCACTGGGGAAAAGCAGGCAGAGAATTCCCTGCTAGCACCTTCTCTGTGCCTGGGAAGCAGAAGTGTTCAAATTGCTTCGCAGAATCGCTTTTGTGCAGAAAACAGTAACACTTGTTCAGAACGAAAGAAAGCACAGAGCCCCAGATTTTATGTTGTCCTGGAGAGCTTGCAGAGCACTGGGGAAAAGCAGGCAGAGAATTCCCTGCTAGCACCTTCTCTGTGCCTGGGAAACAGAAGTGTTCACATTGCTTCGCAGAATCGCTTTTGTGCAGAAAACAGTAACACTTGTTCAGAACGAAAGAAAGCACAGAGCCCCAGATTTTATGTTGTCCTGGAGAGCTTGCAGAGCACTGGGGAAAAGCAGGCAGAGAATTCCCTGCTAGCACCTTCTCTGTGCCTGGGAAGCAGAAGTGTTCAAATTGCTTCGCAGAATCGCTTTTGTGCAGAAAACAGTAACACTTGTTCAGAACGAAGGAAAGCACAGAGCCCCAGATTTTATGTTGTCCTGGAGAGCTTGCAGAGCACTGGGGAAAAGCAGGCAGAGAATTCCCTGCTAGCACCTTCTCTGTGCCTGGGAAGCAGAAGTGTTCAAATTGCTTCGCAGAATCGCTTTTGTGCAGAAAACAGTAACACTTGTTCAGAACGAAAGAAAGCACAGAGCCCCAGATTTTATGTTGTCCTGGAGAGCTTGCAGAGCACTGGGGAAAAGCAGGCAGAGAATTCCCTGCTAGCACCTTCTCTGTGCCTGGGAAACAGAAGTGTTCACATTGCTTCGCAGAATCGCTTTTGTGCAGAAAACAGTAACACTTGTTCAGAACGAAAGAAAGCACAGAGCCCCAGATTTGCTGTTGTCCTGGAGAGCTTGCAGAGCAGTGGGGAAAGGCAGGCAGAGAATTCCCTGCTAGCACCTTCTTTGTGCCTGTTCACATTGCTTCGCAGAATCGCTTTTGTGCAGAAAACAGTAACACTTGTTCAGAACGAAAGAAAGCACAGAGCCCCAGATTTTATGTTGTCCTGGAGAGCTTGCAGAGCACTGGGGAAAAGCAGGCAGAGAATTCCCTGCTAGCACCTTCTCTGTGCCTGGGAAGCAGAAGTGTTCACATTGCTTCGCAGAATCGCTTTTGTGCAGAAAACAGTAACACTTGTTCAGAATGAAAGAAAGCACAGAGCCCCAGATTTTATGTTGTCCTGGAGAGCTTGCAGAGCACTGGGGAAAAGCAGGCAGAGAATTCCCTGCTAGCACCTTCTCTGTGCCTGGGAAACAGAAGTGTTCCCATTGCTTCGCAGAATCGCTTTTGTGCAGAAAACAGTAACACTTGTTCAGAACGAAAGAAAGCACAGAGCCCCAGATTTTATGTTGTCCTGGAGAGCTTGCAGAGCACTGGGGAAAAGCAGGCAGAGAATTCCCTGCTACCACCTTCTCTGTGCCTGGGAAACAGAAGTGTTCACATTGCTTCGCAGAATCGCTTTTGTGCAGAAAACAGTAACACTTGTTCAGAACGAAAGAAAGCACAGAGCCCCAGATTTTATGTTGTCCTGGAGAGCTTGCAGAGCACTGGGGAAAAGCAGGCAGAGAATTCCCTGCTAGCACCTTCTCTGTGCCTGGGAAGCAGAAGTGTTCAAATTGCTTCGCAGAATCGCTTTTGTGCAGAAAACAGTAACACTTGTTCAGAACGAAAGAAAGCACAGAGCCCCAGATTTTATGTTGTCCTGGAGAGCTTGCAGAGCACTGGGGAAAAGCAGGCAGAGAATTCCCTGCTAGCACCTTCTCTGTGCCTGGGAAACAGAAGTGTTCACATTGCTTCGCAGAATCGCTTTTGTGCAGAAAACAGTAACACTTGTTCAGAACGAAAGAAAGCACAGAGCCCCAGATTCTATGTTGTCCTGGAGAGCTTGCAGAGCAGTGGGGAAAGGCAGGCAGAGAATTCCCTGCTAGCACCTTCTTTGTGCCTGTTCACATTGCTTCGCAGAATCGCTTTTGTGCAGAAAACAGTAACACTTGTTCAGAACGAAAGAAAGCACAGAGCCCCAGATTTTATGTTGTCCTGGAGAGCTTGCAGAGCACTGGGGAAAAGCAGGCAGAGAATTCCCTGCTACCACCTTCTCTGTGCCTGGGAAACAGAAGTGTTCACATTGCTTCGCAGAATCGCTTTTGTGCAGAAAACAGTAACACTTGTTCAGAACGAAAGAAAGCACAGAGCCCCAGATTTTATGTTGTCCTGGAGAGCTTGCAGAGCACTGGGGAAAAGCAGGCAGAGAATTCCCTGCTAGCACCTTCTCTGTGCCTGGGAAACAGAAGTGTTCCCATTGCTTCGCAGAATCGCTTTTGTGCAGAAAACAGTAACACTTGTTCAGAACGAAAGAAAGCACAGAGCCCCAGATTTTATGTTGTCCTGGAGAGCTTGCAGAGCACTGGGGAAAGGCAGGCAGAGAATTCCCTGCTAGCACCTTCTCTGTGCCTGGGAAGCAGAAGTCTTCACATTGCTTCGCAGAATCGCTTTTGTGCAGAAAACAGTAACACTTGTTCAGAACGAAAGAAAGCACAGAGCCCCAGATTTTATGTTGTCCTGGAGAGCTTGCAGAGCACTGGGGAAAGGCAGGCAGAGAATTCCCTGCTAGCACCTTCTCTGTGCCTGGGAAGCAGAAGTGTTCACATTGCTTCGCAGAATCGCTTTTGTGCAGAAAACAATAACACTTGTTCAGAACGAAAGAAAGCACAGAGGCCCAGATTTTATGTTGTCCTGGAGAGCTTGCAGAGCACTGGGGAAAGGCAGGCAGAGAATTCCCTGCTAGCACCTTCTCTGTGCCTGGGAAGCAGAAGTGTTCACATTGCTTCGCAGAATCGCTTTTGTGCAGAAAACAGTAACACTTGTTCAGAACGAAGGAAAGCACAGAGCCCCAGATTTTATGTTGTCCTGGAGAGCTTGCAGAGCACTGGGGAAAGGCAGGCAGAGAATTCCCTGCTAGCACCTTCTCTGTGCCTGGGAAGCAGAAGTGTTCACATTGCTTCGCAGAATCGCTTTTGTGCAGAAAACAATAACACTTGTTCAGAACGAAAGAAAGCACAGAGCCCCAGATTTTATGTTGTCCTGGAGAGCTTGCAGAGCACTGGGGAAAGGCAGGCAGAGAATTCCCTGCTCGCACCTTCTCTGTGCCTGGGAAGCAGAAGTCTTCACATTGCTTCGCAGAATCGCTTTTGTGCAGAAAACAGTAACACTTGTTCAGAACGAAAGAAAGCACAGAGCCCCAGATTTTATGTTGTCCTGGAGAGCTTGCAGAGCACTGGGGAAAAGCAGGCAGAGAATTCCCTGCTAGCACCTTCTCTGTGCCTGGGAAACAGAAGTGTTCACATTGCTTCGCAGAATCGCTTTTGTGCAGAAAACAGTAACACTTGTTCAGAACGAAGGAAAGCACAGAGCCCCAGATTTTATGTTGTCCTGGAGAGCTTGCAGAGCACTGGGGAAAGGCAGGCAGAGAATTCCCTGTTAGCACCTTCTCTGTGCCTGGGAAGCAGAAGTGTTCACATTGCTTCGCAGAATCGCTTTTGTGCAGAAAACAGTAACACTTGTTCAGAACGAAAGAAAGCACAGAGCCCCAGATTTTATGTTGTCCTGGAGAGCTTGCAGAGCACTGGGGAAAAGCAGGCAGAGAATTCCCTGCTAGCACCTTCTCTGTGCCTGGGAAACAGAAGTGTTCCCATTGCTTCGCAGAATCGCTTTTGTGCAGAAAACAGTAACACTTGTTCAGAACGAAAGAAAGCACAGAGCCCCAGATTTTATGTTGTCCTGGAGAGCTTGCAGAGCACTGGGGAAAAGCAGGCAGAGAATTCCCTGCTACCACCTTCTCTGAGCCTGGGAAACAGAAGTGTTCAAATTGCTTCGCAGAATCGCTTTTGTGCAGAAAACAGTAACACTTGTTCAGAACGAAGGAAAGCACAGAGCCCCAGATTTTATGTTGTCCTGGAGAGCTTGCAGAGCACTGGGGAAAGGCAGGCAGAGAATTCCCTGCTAGCACCTTCTCTGTGCCTGGGAAGCAGAAGTCTTCACATTGCTTCGCAGAATCGCTTTTGTGCAGAAAACAATAACACTTGTTCAGAACGAAAGAAAGCACAGAGCCCCAGATTTTATGTTGTCCTGGAGAGCTTGCAGAGCACTGGGGAAAAGCAGGCAGAGAATTCCCTGCTAGCACCTTCTTTGTGCCTGTTCACATTGCTTCGCAGAATCGCTTTTGTGCAGAAAACAGTAACACTTGTTCAGAACGAAAGAAAGCACAGAGCCCCAGATTTGCTGTTGTCCTGGAGAGCTTGCAGAGCACTGGGGAAAAGCAGGCAGAGAATTCCCTGCTAGCACCTTCTCTGTGCCTGGGAAACAGAAGTGTTCCCATTGCTTCGCAGAATCGCTTTTGTGCAGAAAACAGTAACACTTGTTCAGAATGAAAGAAAGCACAGAGCCCCAGATTTTATGTTGTCCTGGAGAGCTTGCAGAGCACTGGGGAAAAGCAGGCAGAGAATTCCCTGCTAGCACCTTCTCTGTGCCTGGGAAACAGAAGTGTTCCCATTGCTTCGCAGAATCGCTTTTGTGCAGAAAACAGTAACACTTGTTCAGAACGAAAGAAAGCACAGAGCCCCAGATTTTATGTTGTCCTGGAGAGCTTGCAGAGCACTGGGGAAAGGCAGGCAGAGAATTCCCTGCTAGCACCTTCTCTGTGCCTGGGAAGCAGAAGTGTTCACATTGCTTCGCAGAATCGCTTTTGTGCAGAAAACAGTAACACTTGTTCAGAACGAAGGAAAGCACAGAGCCCCAGATTTTATGTTGTCCTGGAGAGCTTGCAGAGCACTGGGGAAAGGCAGGCAGAGAATTCCCTGCTAGCACCTTCTCTGTGCCTGGGAAGCAGAAGTGTTCACATTGCTTCGCAGAATCGCTTTTGTGCAGAAAACAATAACACTTGTTCAGAACGAAAGAAAGCACAGAGCCCCAGATTTTATGTTGTCCTGGAGAGCTTGCAGAGCACTGGGGAAAAGCAGGCAGAGAATTCCCTGCTAGCACCTTCTCTGTGCCTGGGAAGCAGAAGTGTTCAAATTGCTTCGCAGAATCGCTTTTGTGCAGAAAACAGTAACACTTGTTCAGAACGAAGGAAAGCACAGAGCCCCAGATTTTATGTTGTCCTGGAGAGCTTGCAGAGCACTGGGGAAAAGCAGGCAGAGAATTCCCTGCTAGCACCTTCTCTGTGCCTGGGAAACAGAAGTGTTCACATTGCTTCGCAGAATCGCTTTTGTGCAGAAAACAGTAACACTTGTTCAGAACGAAGGAAAGCACAGAGCCCCAGATTTTACTTTGTCCTGGAGAGCTTGCAGAGCACTGGGGAAAGGCAGGCAGAGAATTCCCTGTTAGCACCTTCTCTGTGCCTGGGAAGCAGAAGTGTTCAAATTGCTTCGCAGAATCGCTTTTGTGCAGAAAACAGTAACACTTGTTCAGAACGAAAGAAAGCACAGAGCCCCAGATTTTATGTTGTCCTGGAGAGCTTGCAGAGCACTGGGGAAAAGCAGGCAGAGAATTCCCTGCTAGCACCTTCTCTGTGCCTGGGAAACAGAAGTGTTCCCATTGCTTCGCAGAATCGCTTTTGTGCAGAAAACAGTAACACTTGTTCAGAACGAAAGAAAGCACAGAGCCCCAGATTTTATGTTGTCCTGGAGAGCTTGCAGAGCACTGGGGAAAAGCAGGCAGAGAATTCCCTGCTACCACCTTCTCTGTGCCTGGGAAACAGAAGTGTTCAAATTGCTTCGCAGAATCGCTTTTGTGCAGAAAACAATAACACTTGTTCAGAACGAAGGAAAGCACAGAGCCCCAGATTTTATGTTGTCCTGGAGAGCTTGCAGAGCACTGGGGAAAGGCAGGCAGAGAATTCCCTGCTAGCACCTTCTCTGTGCCTGGGAAGCAGAAGTCTTCACATTGCTTCGCAGAATCGCTTTTGTGCAGAAAACAATAACACTTGTTCAGAACGAAAGAAAGCACAGAGCCCCAGATTTTATGTTGTCCTGGAGAGCTTGCAGAGCACTGGGGAAAAGCAGGCAGAGAATTCCCTGCTAGCACCTTCTCTGTGCCTGGGAAGCAGAAGTGTTCAAATTGCTTCGCAGAATCGCTTTTGTGCAGAAAACAGTAACACTTGTTCAGAACGAAAGAAAGCACAGAGCCCCAGATTTTATGTTGTCCTGGAGAGCTTGCAGAGCACTGGGGAAAAGCAGGCAGAGAATAACCCTGCTAGCACCTTCTTTGTGCCTGTTCACATTGCTTCGCAGAATCGCTTTTGTGCAGAAAACAGTAACACTTGTTCAGAACGAAGGAAAGCACAGAGCCCCAGATTTTATGTTGTCCTGGAGAGCTTGCAGAGCACTGGGGAAAAGCAGGCAGAGAATTCCCTGCTAGCACCTTCTCTGTGCCTGGGAAACAGAAGTGTTCCCATTGCTTCGCAGAATCGCTTTTGTGCAGAAAACAGTAACACTTGTTCAGAATGAAAGAAAGCACAGAGCCCCAGATTTTATGTTGTCCTGGAGAGCTTGCAGAGCACTGGGGAAAAGCAGGCAGAGAATTCCCTGCTAGCACCTTCTCTGTGCCTGGGAAACAGAAGTGTTCCCATTGCTTCGCAGAATCGCTTTTGTGCAGAAAACAGTAACACTTGTTCAGAACGAAAGAAAGCACAGAGCCCCAGATTTTATGTTGTCCTGGAGAGCTTGCAGAGCACTGGGGAAAGGCAGGCAGAGAATTCCCTGCTAGCACCTTCTCTGTGCCTGGGAAGCAGAAGTGTTCACATTGCTTCGCAGAATCGCTTTTGTGCAGAAAACAGTAACACTTGTTCAGAACGAAGGAAAGCACAGAGCCCCAGATTTTATGTTGTCCTGGAGAGCTTGCAGAGCACTGGGGAAAGGCAGGCAGAGAATTCCCTGCTAGCACCTTCTCTGTGCCTGGGAAGCAGAAGTGTTCACATTGCTTCGCAGAATCGCTTTTGTGCAGAAAACAATAACACTTGTTCAGAACGAAAGAAAGCACAGAGCCCCAGATTTTATGTTGTCCTGGAGAGCTTGCAGAGCACTGGGGAAAAGCAGGCAGAGAATTCCCTGCTAGCACCTTCTCTGTGCCTGGGAAGCAGAAGTGTTCAAATTGCTTCGCAGAATCGCTTTTGTGCAGAAAACAGTAACACTTGTTCAGAACGAAGGAAAGCACAGAGCCCCAGATTTTATGTTGTCCTGGAGAGCTTGCAGAGCACTGGGGAAAAGCAGGCAGAGAATTCCCTGCTAGCACCTTCTCTGTGCCTGGGAAGCAGAAGTGTTCAAATTGCTTCGCAGAATCGCTTTTGTGCAGAAAACAGTAACACTTGTTCAGAACGAAAGAAAGCACAGAGCCCCAGATTTTATGTTGTCCTGGAGAGCTTGCAGAGCACTGGGGAAAAGCAGGCAGAGAATTCCCTGCTAGCACCTTCTCTGTGCCTGGGAAACAGAAGTGTTCACATTGCTTCGCAGAATCGCTTTTGTGCAGAAAACAGTAACACTTGTTCAGAACGAAAGAAAGCACAGAGCCCCAGATTTGCTGTTGTCCTGGAGAGCTTGCAGAGCAGTGGGGAAAGGCAGGCAGAGAATTCCCTGCTAGCACCTTCTTTGTGCCTGTTCACATTGCTTCGCAGAATCGCTTTTGTGCAGAAAACAGTAACACTTGTTCAGAACGAAAGAAAGCACAGAGCCCCAGATTTTATGTTGTCCTGGAGAGCTTGCAGAGCACTGGGGAAAAGCAGGCAGAGAATTCCCTGCTAGCACCTTCTCTGTGCCTGGGAAGCAGAAGTGTTCACATTGCTTCGCAGAATCGCTTTTGTGCAGAAAACAGTAACACTTGTTCAGAATGAAAGAAAGCACAGAGCCCCAGATTTTATGTTGTCCTGGAGAGCTTGCAGAGCACTGGGGAAAAGCAGGCAGAGAATTCCCTGCTAGCACCTTCTCTGTGCCTGGGAAACAGAAGTGTTCCCATTGCTTCGCAGAATCGCTTTTGTGCAGAAAACAGTAACACTTGTTCAGAACGAAAGAAAGCACAGAGCCCCAGATTTTATGTTGTCCTGGAGAGCTTGCAGAGCACTGGGGAAAAGCAGGCAGAGAATTCCCTGCTACCACCTTCTCTGTGCCTGGGAAACAGAAGTGTTCACATTGCTTCGCAGAATCGCTTTTGTGCAGAAAACAGTAACACTTGTTCAGAACGAAAGAAAGCACAGAGCCCCAGATTTTATGTTGTCCTGGAGAGCTTGCAGAGCACTGGGGAAAAGCAGGCAGAGAATTCCCTGCTAGCACCTTCTCTGTGCCTGGGAAGCAGAAGTGTTCAAATTGCTTCGCAGAATCGCTTTTGTGCAGAAAACAGTAACACTTGTTCAGAACGAAAGAAAGCACAGAGCCCCAGATTTTATGTTGTCCTGGAGAGCTTGCAGAGCACTGGGGAAAAGCAGGCAGAGAATTCCCTGCTAGCACCTTCTCTGTGCCTGGGAAACAGAAGTGTTCACATTGCTTCGCAGAATCGCTTTTGTGCAGAAAACAGTAACACTTGTTCAGAACGAAAGAAAGCACAGAGCCCCAGATTTTATGTTGTCCTGGAGAGCTTGCAGAGCACTGGGGAAAAGCAGGCAGAGAATTCCCTGCTAGCACCTTCTCTGTGCCTGGGAAGCAGAAGTGTTCAAATTGCTTCGCAGAATCGCTTTTGTGCAGAAAACAGTAACACTTGTTCAGAACGAAGGAAAGCACAGAGCCCCAGATTTTATGTTGTCCTGGAGAGCTTGCAGAGCACTGGGGAAAAGCAGGCAGAGAATTCCCTGCTAGCACCTTCTCTGTGCCTGGGAAGCAGAAGTGTTCAAATTGCTTCGCAGAATCGCTTTTGTGCAGAAAACAGTAACACTTGTTCAGAACGAAAGAAAGCACAGAGCCCCAGATTTTATGTTGTCCTGGAGAGCTTGCAGAGCACTGGGGAAAAGCAGGCAGAGAATTCCCTGCTACCACCTTCTCTGTGCCTGGGAAGCAGAAGTGTTCACATTGCTTCGCAGAATCGCTTTTGTGCAGAAAACAGTAACACTTGTTCAGAATGAAAGAAAGCACAGAGCCCCAGATTTTATGTTGTCCTGGAGAGCTTGCAGAGCACTGGGGAAAAGCAGGCAGAGAATTCCCTGCTAGCACCTTCTCTGTGCCTGGGAAACAGAAGTGTTCCCATTGCTTCGCAGAATCGCTTTTGTGCAGAAAACAGTAACACTTGTTCAGAACGAAAGAAAGCACAGAGCCCCAGATTTTATGTTGTCCTGGAGAGCTTGCAGAGCACTGGGGAAAAGCAGGCAGAGAATTCCCTGCTAGCACCTTCTCTGTGCCTGGGAAACAGAAGTGTTCACATTGCTTCGCAGAATCGCTTTTGTGCAGAAAACAGTAACACTTGTTCAGAACGAAAGAAAGCACAGAGCCCCAGATTTTATGTTGTCCTGGAGAGCTTGCAGAGCACTGGGGAAAAGCAGGCAGAGAATTCCCTGCTAGCACCTTCTCTGTGCCTGGGAAGCAGAAGTGTTCAAATTGCTTCGCAGAATCGCTTTTGTGCAGAAAACAGTAACACTTGTTCAGAACGAAAGAAAGCACAGAGCCCCAGATTTTATGTTGTCCTGGAGAGCTTGCAGAGCACTGGGGAAAAGCAGGCAGAGAATTCCCTGCTAGCACCTTCTCTGTGCCTGGGAAACAGAAGTGTTCACATTGCTTCGCAGAATCGCTTTTGTGCAGAAAACAGTAACACTTGTTCAGAACGAAAGAAAGCACAGAGCCCCAGATTTGCTGTTGTCCTGGAGAGCTTGCAGAGCAGTGGGGAAAGGCAGGCAGAGAATTCCCTGCTAGCACCTTCTTTGTGCCTGTTCACATTGCTTCGCAGAATCGCTTTTGTGCAGAAAACAGTAACACTTGTTCAGAACGAAAGAAAGCACAGAGCCCCAGATTTTATGTTGTCCTGGAGAGCTTGCAGAGCACTGGGGAAAAGCAGGCAGAGAATTCCCTGCTAGCACCTTCTCTGTGCCTGGGAAGCAGAAGTGTTCACATTGCTTCGCAGAATCGCTTTTGTGCAGAAAACAGTAACACTTGTTCAGAATGAAAGAAAGCACAGAGCCCCAGATTTTATGTTGTCCTGGAGAGCTTGCAGAGCACTGGGGAAAAGCAGGCAGAGAATTCCCTGCTAGCACCTTCTCTGTGCCTGGGAAACAGAAGTGTTCCCATTGCTTCGCAGAATCGCTTTTGTGCAGAAAACAGTAACACTTGTTCAGAACGAAAGAAAGCACAGAGCCCCAGATTTTATGTTGTCCTGGAGAGCTTGCAGAGCACTGGGGAAAAGCAGGCAGAGAATTCCCTGCTACCACCTTCTCTGTGCCTGGGAAACAGAAGTGTTCACATTGCTTCGCAGAATCGCTTTTGTGCAGAAAACAGTAACACTTGTTCAGAACGAAAGAAAGCACAGAGCCCCAGATTTTATGTTGTCCTGGAGAGCTTGCAGAGCACTGGGGAAAAGCAGGCAGAGAATTCCCTGCTAGCACCTTCTCTGTGCCTGGGAAGCAGAAGTCTTCACATTGCTTCGCAGAATCGCTTTTGTGCAGAAAACAGTAACACTTGTTCAGAATGAAAGAAAGCACAGAGCCCCAGATTTTATGTTGTCCTGGAGAGCTTGCAGAGCAGTGGGGAAAAGCAGGCAGAGAATTCCCTGCTAGCACCTTCTCTGTGCCTGGGAAACAGAAGTGTTCCCATTGCTTCGCAGAATCGCTTTTGTGCAGAAAACAGTAACACTTGTTCAGAACGAAAGAAAGCACAGAGCCCCAGATTTTATGTTGTCCTGGAGAGCTTGCAGAGCACTGGGGAAAGGCAGGCAGAGAATTCCCTGCTAGCACCTTCTCTGTGCCTGGGAAGCAGAAGTCTTCACATTGCTTCGCAGAATCGCTTTTGTGCAGAAAACAGTAACACTTGTTCAGAACGAAAGAAAGCACAGAGCCCCAGATTTTATGTTGTCCTGGAGAGCTTGCAGAGCACTGGGGAAAAGCAGGCAGAGAATTCCCTGCTACCACCTTCTCTGTGCCTGGGAAACAGAAGTGTTCACATTGCTTCGCAGAATCGCTTTTGTGCAGAAAACAGTAACACTTGTTCAGAACGAAGGAAAGCACAGAGCCCCAGATTTTATGTTGTCCTGGAGAGCTTGCAGAGCACTGGGGAAAGGCAGGCAGAGAATTCCCTGCTAGCACCTTCTCTGTGCCTGGGAAGCAGAAGTGTTCACATTGCTTCGCAGAATCGCTTTTGTGCAGAAAACAATAACACTTGTTCAGAACGAAAGAAAGCACAGAGCCCCAGATTTTATGTTGTCCTGGAGAGCTTGCAGAGCACTGGGGAAAAGCAGGCAGAGAATTCCCTGCTAGCACCTTCTCTGTGCCTGGGAAGCAGAAGTGTTCAAATTGCTTCGCAGAATCGCTTTTGTGCAGAAAACAGTAACACTTGTTCAGAACGAAAGAAAGCACAGAGCCCCAGATTTTATGTTGTCCTGGAGAGCTTGCAGAGCACTGGGGAAAAGCAGGCAGAGAATTCCCTGCTAGCACCTTCTTTGTGCCTGTTCACATTGCTTCGCAGAATCGCTTTTGTGCAGAAAACAGTAACACTTGTTCAGAACGAAAGAAAGCACAGAGCCCCAGATTTTATGTTGTCCTGGAGAGCTTGCAGAGCACTGGGGAAAAGCAGGCAGAGAATTCCCTGCTAGCACCTTCTCTGTGCCTGGGAAACAGAAGTGTTCCCATTGCTTCGCAGAATCGCTTTTGTGCAGAAAACAGTAACACTTGTTCAGAACGAAAGAAAGCACAGAGCCCCAGATTTTATGTTGTCCTGGAGAGCTTGCAGAGCACTGGGGAAAAGCAGGCAGAGAATTCCCTGCTAGCACCTTCTCTGTGCCTGGGAAACAGAAGTGTTCCCATTGCTTCGCAGAATCGCTTTTGTGCAGAAAACAGTAACACTTGTTCAGAACGAAGGAAAGCACAGAGCCCCAGATTTTATGTTGTCCTGGAGAGCTTGCAGAGCACTGGGGAAAGGCAGGCAGAGAATTCCCTGCTAGCACCTTCTCTGTGCCTGGGAAGCAGAAGTGTTCAAATTGCTTCGCAGAATCGCTTTTGTGCAGAAAACAATAACACTTGTTCAGAACGAAAGAAAGCACAGAGCCCCAGATTTTATGTTGTCCTGGAGAGCTTGCAGAGCACTGGGGAAAGGCAGGCAGAGAATTCCCTGCTAGCACCTTCTCTGTGCCTGGGAAGCAGAAGTGTTCAAATTGCTTCGCAGAATCGCTTTTGTGCAGAAAACAGTAACACTTGTTCAGAACAAAAGAAAGCACAGAGCCTCAGATTTTATGTTGTCCTGGAGAGCTTGCAGAGCACTGGGGAAAGGCAGGCAGAGAATTCCCTGCTAGCACCTTCTCTGTGCCTGGGAAGCAGAAGTGTTCACATTGCTTCGCAGAATCGCTTTTGTGCAGAAAACAGTAACACTTGTTCAGAACGAAAGAAAGCACAGAGCCCCAGATTTTATGTTGTCCTGGAGAGCTTGCAGAGCACTGGGGAAAAGCAGGCAGAGAATTCCCTGCTACCACCTTCTCTGTGCCTGGGAAACAGAAGTGTTCACATTGCTTCGCAGAATCGCTTTTGTGCAGAAAACAGTAACAGTTGTTCAGAACGAAGGAAAGCACAGAGCCCCAGATTTTATGTTGTCCTGGAGAGCTTGCAGAGCACTGGGGAAAGGCAGGCAGAGAATTCCCTGCTAGCACCTTCTCTGTGCCTGGGAAGCAGAAGTGTTCACATTGCTTCGCAGAATCGCTTTTGTGCAGAAAACAGTAACACTTGTTCAGAACGAAAGAAAGCACAGAGCCCCAGATTTTATGTTGTCCTGGAGAGCTTGCAGAGCACTGGGGAAAAGCAGGCAGAGAATTCCCTGCTAGCACCTTCTCTGTGCCTGGGAAGCAGAAGTGTTCAAATTGCTTCGCAGAATCGCTTTTGTGCAGAAAACAGTAACACTTGTTCAGAACGAAAGAAAGCACAGAGCCCCAGATTTTATGTTGTCCTGGAGAGCTTGCAGAGCACTGGGGAAAAGCAGGCAGAGAATTCCCTGCTAGCACCTTCTCTGTGCCTGGGAAGCAGAAGTCTTCACATTGCTTCGCAGAATCGCTTTTGTGCAGAAAACAGTAACACTTGTTCAGAATGAAAGAAAGCACAGAGCCCCAGATTTAATGTTGTCCTGGAGAGCTTGCAGAGCACTGGGGAAAAGCAGGCAGAGAATTCCCTGCTAGCACCTTCTCTGTGCCTGGGAAGCAGAAGTGTTCACATTGCTTCGCAGAATCGCTTTTGTGCAGAAAACAGTAACACTTGTTCAGAACGAAAGAAAGCACAGAGCCCCAGATTTTATGTTGTCCTGGAGAGCTTGCAGAGCACTGGGGAAAAGCAGGCAGAGAATTCCCTGCTACCACCTTCTCTGTGCCTGGGAAACAGAAGTGTTCACATTGCTTCGCAGAATCGCTTTTGTGCAGAAAACAGTAACACTTGTTCAGAACGAAGGAAAGCACAGAGCCCCAGATTTTATGTTGTCCTGGAGAGCTTGCAGAGCACTGGGGAAAGGCAGGCAGAGAATTCCCTGCTAGCACCTTCTCTGTGCCTGGGAAGCAGAAGTCTTCACATTGCTTCGCAGAATCGCTTTTGTGCAGAAAACAATAACACTTGTTCAGAACGAAAGAAAGCACAGAGCCCCAGATTTTATGTTGTCCTGGAGAGCTTGCAGACCACTGGGGAAAAGCAGGCAGAGAATTCCCTGCTAGCACCTTCTCTGTGCCTGGGAAACAGAAGTGTTCCCATTGCTTCGCAGAATCGCTTTTGTGCAGAAAACAGTAACACTTGTTCAGAACGAAAGAAAGCACAGAGCCCCAGATTTTATGTTGTCCTGGAGAGCTTGCAGAGCACTGGGGAAAAGCAGGCAGAGAATTCCCTGCTAGCACCTTCTCTGTGCCTGGGAAACAGAAGTGTTCACATTGCTTCGCAGAATCGCTTTTGTGCAGAAAACAGTAACAGTTGTTCAGAACGAAGGAAAGCACAGAGCCCCAGATTTTATGTTGTCCTGGAGAGCTTGCAGAGCACTGGGGAAAGGCAGGCAGAGAATTCCCTGCTAGCACCTTCTCTGTGCCTGGGAAGCAGAAGTCTTCACATTGCTTCGCAGAATCGCTTTTGTGCAGAAAACAATAACACTTGTTCAGAACGAAAGAAAGCACAGAGCCCCAGATTTTATGTTGTCCTGGAGAGCTTGCAGAGCACTGGGGAAAGGCAGGCAGAGAATTCCCTGCTAGCACCTTCTCTGTGCCTGGGAAGCAGAAGTGTTCACATTGCTTCGCAGAATCGCTTTTGTGCAGAAAACAGTAACACTTGTTCAGAACGAAAGAAAGCACAGAGCCCCAGATTTTATGTTGTCCTGGAGAGCTTGCAGAGCACTGGGGAAAGGCAGGCAGAGAATTCCCTGCTAGCACCTTCTCTGTGCCTGGGAAGCAGAAGTGTTCACATTGCTTCGCAGAATCGCTTTTGTGCAGAAAACAATAACACTTGTTCAGAACGAAAGAAAGCACAGAGCCCCAGATTTTATGTTGTCCTGGAGAGCTTGCAGAGCACTGGGGAAAGGCAGGCAGAGAATTCCCTGCTAGCACCTTCTCTGTGCCTGGGAAGCAGAAGTGTTCAAATTGCTTCGCAGAATCGCTTTTGTGCAGAAAACAGTAACACTTGTTCAGAACGAAAGAAAGCACAGAGACCCAGATTTTATGTTGTCCTGGAGAGCTTGCAGAGCACTGGGGAAAAGCAGGCAGAGAATTCCCTGCTACCACCTTCTCTGTGCCTGGGAAACAGAAGTGTTCACATTGCTTCGCAGAATCGCTTTTGTGCAGAAAACAGTAACACTTGTTCAGAACGAAAGAAAGCACAGAGCCCCAGATTTTATGTTGTCCTGGAGAGCTTGCAGAGCACTGGGGAAAAGCAGGCAGAGAATTCCCTGCTACCACCTTCTCTGTGCCTGGGAAGCAGAAGTGTTCACATTGCTTCGCAGAATCGCTTTTGTGCAGAAAACAGTAACACTTGTTCAGAACGAAAGAAAGCACAAAGCCCCAGATTTTATGTTGTCCTGGAGAGCTTGCAGAGCACTGGGGAAAAGCAGGCAGAGAATTCCCTGCTAGCACCTTCTCTGTGCCTGGGAAGCAGAAGTGTTCACATTGCTTCGCAGAATCGCTTTTGTGCAGAAAACAGTAACACTTGTTCAGAACGAAAGAAAGCACAGAGCCCCAGATTTTATGTTGTCCAGGAGAGCTTGCAGAGCACTGGGGAAAAGCAGGCAGAGAATTCCCTGCTAGCACCTTCTCTGTGCCTGGGAAGCAGAAGTGTTCACATTGCTTCGCAGAATCGCTTTTGTGCAGAAAACAGTAACACTTGTTCAGAACGAAAGAAAGCACAGAGCCCCAGATTTTATGTTGTCCTGGAGAGCTTGCAGAGCACTGGGGAAAAGCAGGCAGAGAATTCCCTGCTACCACCTTCTCTGTGCCTGGGAAACAGAAGTGTTCACATTGCTTCGCAGAATCGCTTTTGTGCAGAAAACAGTAACACTTGTTCAGAACGAAGGAAAGCACAGAGCCCCAGATTTTATGTTGTCCTGGAGAGCTTGCAGAGCACTGGGGAAAGGCAGGCAGAGAATTCCCTGCTAGCACCTTCTCTGTGCCTGGGAAGCAGAAGTGTTCACATTGCTTCGCAGAATCGCTTTTGTGCAGAAAACAATAACACTTGTTCAGAACGAAAGAAAGCACAGAGCCCCAGATTTTATGTTGTCCTGGAGAGCTTGCAGAGCACTGGGGAAAGGCAGGCAGAGAATTCCCTGCTAGCACCTTCTCTGTGCCTGGGAAGCAGAAGTGTTCAAATTGCTTCGCAGAATCGCTTTTGTGCAGAAAACAGTAACACTTGTTCAGAACGAAAGAAAGCACAGAGCCCCAGATTTTATGTTGTCCTGGAGAGCTTGCAGAGCACTGGGGAAAAGCAGGCAGAGAATTCCCTGCTAGCACCTTCTTTGTGCCTGTTCACATTGCTTCGCAGAATCGCTTTTGTGCAGAAAACAGTAACACTTGTTCAGAACGAAAGAAAGCACAGAGACCCAGATTTTATGTTGTCCTGGAGAGCTTGCAGAGCACTGGGGAAAAGCAGGCAGAGAATTCCCTGCTACCACCTTCTCTGTGCCTGGGAAACAGAAGTGTTCACATTGCTTCGCAGAATCGCTTTTGTGCAGAAAACAGTAACACTTGTTCAGAACGAAAGAAAGCACAGAGCCCCAGATTTTATGTTGTCCTGGAGAGCTTGCAGAGCACTGGGGAAAGGCAGGCAGAGAATTCCCTGCTAGCACCTTCTCTGTGCCTGGGAAGCAGAAGTGTTCACATTGCTTCGCAGAATCGCTTTTGTGCAGAAAACAATAACACTTGTTCAGAACGAAAGAAAGCACAGAGCCCCAGATTTTATGTTGTCCTGGAGAGCTTGCAGAGCACTGGGGAAAAGGAGGCAGAGAATTCCCTGCTAGCACCTTCTCTGTGCCTGGGAAGCAGAAGTGTTCAAATTGCTTCGCAGAATTGCTTTTGTGCAGAAAACAGTAACACTTGTTCAGAACGAAAGAAAGCACAGAGCCCCAGATTTTATGTTGTCCTGGAGAGCTTGCAGAGCACTGGGGAAAGGCAGGCAGAGAATTCCCTGCTAGCACCTTCTCTGTGCCTGGGAAGCAGAAGTGTTCACATTGCTTCGCAGAATCGCTTTTGTGCAGAAAACAGTAACACTTGTTCAGAACGAAAGAAAGCACAGAGCCCCAGATTTTATGTTGTCCTGGAGAGCTTGCAGAGCACTGGGGAAAGGCAGGCAGAGAATTCCCTGCTAGCACCTTCTCTGTGCCTGGGAAGCAGAAGTGTTCACATTGCTTCGCAGAATCGCTTTTGTGCAGAAAACAATAACACTTGTTCAGAACGAAAGAAAGCACAGAGCCCCAGATTTTATGTTGTCCTGGAGAGCTTGCAGAGCACTGGGGAAAGGCAGGCAGAGAATTCCCTGCTAGCACCTTCTCTGTGCCTGGGAAGCAGAAGTGTTCAAATTGCTTCGCAGAATCGCTTTTGTGCAGAAAACAGTAACACTTGTTCAGAACGAAGGAAAGCACAGAGCCCCAGATTTTATGTTGTCCTGGAGAGCTTGCAGAGCACTGGGGAAAAGCAGGCAGAGAATTCCCTGCTAGCACCTTCTTTGTGCCTGTTCACATTGCTTCGCAGAATCGCTTTTGTGCAGAAAACAGTAACACTTGTTCAGAACGAAAGAAAGCACAGAGACCCAGATTTTATGTTGTCCTGGAGAGCTTG
Organism: Strix uralensis; assembly: GCF_047716275.1. Lineage (NCBI taxonomy): Eukaryota > Metazoa > Chordata > Aves > Strigiformes > Strigidae > Strix > Strix uralensis. Next base: position 83,917 of record NW_027436790.1, on the reverse strand, counting down.
CAGAGCACTGGGGAAAAGCAGGCAGAGAATTCCCTGCTACCACCTTCTCTGTGCCTGGGAAACAGAAGTGTTCACATTGCTTCGCAGAATCGCTTTTGTGCAGAAAACAGTAACACTTGTTCAGAACAAAAGAAAGCACAGAGCCCCAGATTTTATGTTGTCCTGGAGAGCTTGCAGAGCACTGGGGAAAAGCAGGCAGAGAATTCCCTGCTACCACCTTCTCTGTGCCTGGGAAGCAGAAGTGTTCACATTGCTTCGCAGAATCGCTTTTGTGCAGAAAACAGTAACACTTGTTCAGAACGAAAGAAAGCACAAAGCCCCAGATTTTATGTTGTCCTGGAGAGCTTGCAGAGCACTGGGGAAAAGCAGGCAGAGAATTCCCTGCTAGCACCTTCTCTGTGCCTGGGAAGCAGAAGTGTTCCCATTGCTTCGCAGAATCGCTTTTGTGCAGAAAACAGTAACACTTGTTCAGAACGAAAGAAAGCACAGAGCCCCAGATTTTATGTTGTCCAGGAGAGCTTGCAGAGCACTGGGGAAAAGCAGGCAGAGAATTCCCTGCTAGCACCTTCTCTGTGCCTGGGAAGCAGAAGTGTTCACATTGCTTCGCAGAATCGCTTTTGTGCAGAAAACAGTAACACTTGTTCAGAACGAAAGAAAGCACAGAGCCCCAGATTTTATGTTGTCCTGGAGAGCTTGCAGAGCACTGGGGAAAAGCAGGCAGAGAATTCCCTGCTACCACCTTCTCTGTGCCTGGGAAACAGAAGTGTTCACATTGCTTCGCAGAATCGCTTTTGTGCAGAAAACAGTAACACTTGTTCAGAACGAAGGAAAGCACAGAGCCCCAGATTTTATGTTGTCCTGGAGAGCTTGCAGAGCACTGGGGAAAGGCAGGCAGAGAATTCCCTGCTAGCACCTTCTCTGTGCCTGGGAAGCAGAAGTGTTCACATTGCTTCGCAGAATCGCTTTTGTGCAGAAAACAATAACACTTGTTCAGAACGAAAGAAAGCACAGAGCCCCAGATTTTATGTTGTCCTGGAGAGCTTGCAGAGCACTGGGGAAAAGCAGGCAGAGAATTCCCTGCTACCACCTTCTCTGTGCCTGGGAAACAGAAGTGTTCACATTGCTTCGCAGAATCGCTTTTGTGCAGAAAACAGTAACAGTTGTTCAGAACGAAGGAAAGCACAGAGCCCCAGATTTTATGTTGTCCTGGAGAGCTTGCAGAGCACTGGGGAAAGGCAGGCAGAGAATTCCCTGCTAGCACCTTCTCTGTGCCTGGGAAGCAGAAGTCTTCACATTGCTTCGCAGAATCGCTTTTGTGCAGAAAACAATAACACTTGTTCAGAACGAAAGAAAGCACAGAGGCCCAGATTTTATGTTGTCCTGGAGAGCTTGCAGAGCACTGGGGAAAGGCAGGCAGAGAATTCCCTGCTAGCACCTTCTCTGTGCCTGGGATGCAGAAGTCTTCACATTGCTTCGCAGAATCGCTTTTGTGCAGAAAACAGTAACACTTGTTCAGAACGAAAGAAAGCACAGAGCCCCAGATTTTATGTTGTCCTGGAGAGCTTGCAGAGCACTGGGGAAAAGCAGGCAGAGAATTCCCTGCTACCACCTTCTCTGTGCCTGGGAAACAGAAGTGTTCACATTGCTTCGCAGAATCGCTTTTGTGCAGAAAACAGTAACACTTGTTCAGAACGAAGGAAAGCACAGAGCCCCAGATTTTATGTTGTCCTGGAGAGCTTGCAGAGCACTGGGGAAAGGCAGGCAGAGAATTCCCTGCTAGCACCTTCTCTGTGCCTGGGAAGCAGAAGTGTTCACATTGCTTCGCAGAATCGCTTTTGTGCAGAAAACAATAACACTTGTTCAGAACGAAAGAAAGCACAGAGACCCAGATTTTATGTTGTCCTGGAGAGCTTGCAGAGCACTGGGGAAAAGCAGGCAGAGAATTCCCTGCTACCACCTTCTCTGTGCCTGGGAAACAGAAGTGTTCACATTGCTTCGCAGAATCGCTTTTGTGCAGAAAACAGTAACACTTGTTCAGAACGAAAGAAAGCACAGAGCCCCAGATTTTATGTTGTCCTGGAGAGCTTGCAGAGCACTGGGGAAAGGCAGGCAGAGAATTCCCTGCTAGCACCTTCTCTGTGCCTGGGAAGCAGAAGTGTTCACATTGCTTCGCAGAATCGCTTTTGTGCAGAAAACAATAACACTTGTTCAGAACGAAAGAAAGCACAGAGCCCCAGATTTTATGTTGTCCTGGAGAGCTTGCAGAGCACTGGGGAAAAGGAGGCAGAGAATTCCCTGCTAGCACCTTCTCTGTGCCTGGGAAGCAGAAGTGTTCAAATTGCTTCGCAGAATTGCTTTTGTGCAGAAAACAGTAACACTTGTTCAGAACGAAAGAAAGCACAGAGCCCCAGATTTTATGTTGTCCTGGAGAGCTTGCAGAGCACTGGGGAAAGGCAGGCAGAGAATTCCCTGCTAGCACCTTCTCTGTGCCTGGGAAGCAGAAGTGTTCACATTGCTTCGCAGAATCGCTTTTGTGCAGAAAACAGTAACACTTGTTCAGAACGAAAGAAAGCACAGAGCCCCAGATTTTATGTTGTCCTGGAGAGCTTGCAGAGCACTGGGGAAAGGCAGGCAGAGAATTCCCTGCTAGCACCTTCTCTGTGCCTGGGAAGCAGAAGTGTTCACATTGCTTCGCAGAATCGCTTTTGTGCAGAAAACAATAACACTTGTTCAGAACGAAAGAAAGCACAGAGCCCCAGATTTTATGTTGTCCTGGAGAGCTTGCAGAGCACTGGGGAAAGGCAGGCAGAGAATTCCCTGCTAGCACCTTCTCTGTGCCTGGGAAGCAGAAGTGTTCAAATTGCTTCGCAGAATCGCTTTTGTGCAGAAAACAGTAACACTTGTTCAGAACGAAGGAAAGCACAGAGCCCCAGATTTTATGTTGTCCTGGAGAGCTTGCAGAGCACTGGGGAAAAGCAGGCAGAGAATTCCCTGCTAGCACCTTCTTTGTGCCTGTTCACATTGCTTCGCAGAATCGCTTTTGGCCAGAAAACAGTAACACTTGTTCAGAACGAAAGAAAGCACAGAGACCCAGATTTTATGTTGTCCTGGAGAGCTTGCAGAGCACTGGGGAAAAGCAGGCAGAGAATTCCCTGCTACCACCTTCTCTGTGCCTGGGAAACAGAAGTGTTCACATTGCTTCGCAGAATCGCTTTTGTGCAGAAAACAGTAACACTTGTTCAGAACAAAAGAAAGCACAGAGCCCCAGATTTTATGTTGTCCTGGAGAGCTTGCAGAGCACTGGGGAAAAGCAGGCAGAGAATTCCCTGCTACCACCTTCTCTGTGCCTGGGAAGCAGAAGTGTTCACATTGCTTCGCAGAATCGCTTTTGTGCAGAAAACAGTAACACTTGTTCAGAACGAAAGAAAGCACAAAGCCCCAGATTTTATGTTGTCCTGGAGAGCTTGCAGAGCACTGGGGAAAAGCAGGCAGAGAATTCCCTGCTAGCACCTTCTCTGTGCCTGGGAAGCAGAAGTGTTCCCATTGCTTCGCAGAATCGCTTTTGTGCAGAAAACAGTAACACTTGTTCAGAACGAAAGAAAGCACAGAGCCCCAGATTTTATGTTGTCCAGGAGAGCTTGCAGAGCACTGGGGAAAAGCAGGCAGAGAATTCCCTGCTAGCACCTTCTCTGTGCCTGGGAAGCAGAAGTGTTCACATTGCTTCGCAGAATCGCTTTTGTGCAGAAAACAGTAACACTTGTTCAGAACGAAAGAAAGCACAGAGCCCCAGATTTTATGTTGTCCTGGAGAGCTTGCAGAGCACTGGGGAAAAGCAGGCAGAGAATTCCCTGCTACCACCTTCTCTGTGCCTGGGAAACAGAAGTGTTCACATTGCTTCGCAGAATCGCTTTTGTGCAGAAAACAGTAACACTTGTTCAGAACGAAGGAAAGCACAGAGCCCCAGATTTTATGTTGTCCTGGAGAGCTTGCAGAGCACTGGGGAAAGGCAGGCAGAGAATTCCCTGCTAGCACCTTCTCTGTGCCTGGGAAGCAGAAGTGTTCACATTGCTTCGCAGAATCGCTTTTGTGCAGAAAACAATAACACTTGTTCAGAACGAAAGAAAGCACAGAGCCCCAGATTTTATGTTGTCCTGGAGAGCTTGCAGAGCACTGGGGAAAAGCAGGCAGAGAATTCCCTGCTACCACCTTCTCTGTGCCTGGGAAACAGAAGTGTTCACATTGCTTCGCAGAATCGCTTTTGTGCAGAAAACAGTAACAGTTGTTCAGAACGAAGGAAAGCACAGAGCCCCAGATTTTATGTTGTCCTGGAGAGCTTGCAGAGCACTGGGGAAAGGCAGGCAGAGAATTCCCTGCTAGCACCTTCTCTGTGCCTGGGAAGCAGAAGTCTTCACATTGCTTCGCAGAATCGCTTTTGTGCAGAAAACAATAACACTTGTTCAGAACGAAAGAAAGCACAGAGGCCCAGATTTTATGTTGTCCTGGAGAGCTTGCAGAGCACTGGGGAAAGGCAGGCAGAGAATTCCCTGCTAGCACCTTCTCTGTGCCTGGGATGCAGAAGTCTTCACATTGCTTCGCAGAATCGCTTTTGTGCAGAAAACAGTAACACTTGTTCAGAACGAAAGAAAGCACAGAGCCCCAGATTTTATGTTGTCCTGGAGAGCTTGCAGAGCACTGGGGAAAAGCAGGCAGAGAATTCCCTGCTACCACCTTCTCTGTGCCTGGGAAACAGAAGTGTTCACATTGCTTCGCAGAATCGCTTTTGTGCAGAAAACAGTAACACTTGTTCAGAACGAAGGAAAGCACAGAGCCCCAGATTTTATGTTGTCCTGGAGAGCTTGCAGAGCACTGGGGAAAGGCAGGCAGAGAATTCCCTGCTAGCACCTTCTCTGTGCCTGGGAAGCAGAAGTGTTCACATTGCTTCGCAGAATCGCTTTTGTGCAGAAAACAATAACACTTGTTCAGAACGAAAGAAAGCACAGAGCCCCAGATTTTATGTTGTCCTGGAGAGCTTGCAGAGCACTGGGGAAAGGCAGGCAGAGAATTCCCTGCTAGCACCTTCTCTGTGCCTGGGAAGCAGAAGTGTTCAAATTGCTTCGCAGAATCGCTTTTGTGCAGAAAACAGTAACACTTGTTCAGAACGAAAGAAAGCACAGAGCCCCAGATTTTATGTTGTCCTGGAGAGCTTGCAGAGCACTGGGGAAAAGCAGGCAGAGAATTCCCTGCTAGCACCTTCTTTGTGCCTGTTCACATTGCTTCGCAGAATCGCTTTTGTGCAGAAAACAGTAACACTTGTTCAGAACGAAAGAAAGCACAGAGCCCCAGATTTTATGTTGTCCTGGAGAGCTTGCAGAGCACTGGGGAAAAGCAGGCAGAGAATTCCCTGCTACCACCTTCTCTGTGCCTGGGAAACAGAAGTGTTCACATTGCTTCGCAGAATCGCTTTTGTGCAGAAAACAGTAACACTTGTTCAGAACGAAAGAAAGCACAGAGCCCCAGATTTTATGTTGTCCTGGAGAGCTTGCAGAGCACTGGGGAAAGGCAGGCAGAGAATTCCCTGCTACCACCTTCTCTGTGCCTGGGAAGCAGAAGTGTTCACATTGCTTCGCAGAATCGCTTTTGTGCAGAAAACAATAACACTTGTTCAGAACGAAAGAAAGCACAGAGCCCCAGATTTTATGTTGTCCTGGAGAGCTTGCAGAGCACTGGGGAAAAGGAGGCAGAGAATTCCCTGCTAGCACCTTCTCTGTGCCTGGGAAGCAGAAGTGTTCAAATTGCTTCGCAGAATTGCTTTTGTGCAGAAAACAGTAACACTTGTTCAGAACGAAAGAAAGCACAGAGCCCCAGATTTTATGTTGTCCTGGAGAGCTTGCAGAGCACTGGGGAAAAGCAGGCAGAGAATTCCCTGCTACCACCTTCTCTGTGCCTGGGAAGCAGAAGTGTTCACATTGCTTCGCAGAATCGCTTTTGTGCAGAAAACAGTAACACTTGTTCAGAACGAAAGAAAGCACAAAGCCCCAGATTTTATGTTGTCCTGGAGAGCTTGCAGAGCACTGGGGAAAAGCAGGCAGAGAATTCCCTGCTAGCACCTTCTCTGTGCCTGGGAAGCAGAAGTGTTCAAATTGCTTCGCAGAATCGCTTTTGTGCAGAAAACAGTAACACTTGTTCAGAACGAAAGAAAGCACAGAGCCCCAGATTTTATGTTGTCCTGGAGAGCTTGCAGAGCACTGGGGAAAAGCAGGCAGAGAATTCCCTGCTAGCACCTTCTCTGTGCCTGGGAAGCAGAAGTCTTCACATTGCTTCGCAGAATCGCTTTTGTGCAGAAAACAGTAACACTTGTTCAGAACGAAAGAAAGCACAGAGCCCCAGATTTTATGTTGTCCTGGAGAGCTTGCAGAGCACTGGGGAAAAGCAGACAGAGAATTCCCTGCTAGCACCTTCTCTGTGCCTGGGAAGCAGAAGTGTTCAAATTGCTTCGCAGAATCGCTTTTGTGCAGAAAACAGTAACACTTGTTCAGAACGAAGGAAAGCACAGAGCCCCAGATTTTATGTTGTCCTGGAGAGCTTGCAGAGCACTGGGGAAAGGCAGGCAGAGAATTCCCTGCTAGCACCTTCTCTGTGCCTGGGAAGCAGAAGTCTTCACATTGCTTCGCAGAATCGCTTTTGTGCAGAAAACAATAACACTTGTTCAGAACGAAAGAAAGCACAGAGCCCCAGATTTTATGTTGTCCTGGAGAGCTTGCAGAGCACTGGGGAAAAGCAGGCAGAGAATTCCCTGCTAGCACCTTCTCTGTGCCTGGGAAGCAGAAGTGTTCACATTGCTTCGCAGAATCGCTTTTGTGCAGAAAACAGTAACACTTGTTCAGAACGAAAGAAAGCACAGAGCCCCAGATTTGCTGTTGTCCTGGAGAGCTTGCAGAGCACTGGGGAAAAGCAGGCAGAGAATTCCCTGCTACCACCTTCTCTGTGCCTGGGAAACAGAAGTGTTCACATTGCTTCGCAGAATCGCTTTTGTGCAGAAAACAGTAACACTTGTTCAGAACGAAGGAAAGCACAGAGCCCCAGATTTTATGTTGTCCTGGAGAGCTTGCAGAGCACTGGGGAAAGGCAGGCAGAGAATTCCCTGCTAGCACCTTCTCTGTGCCTGGGAAGCAGAAGTCTTCACATTGCTTCGCAGAATCGGTTTTGTGCAGAAAACAGTAACACTTGTTCAGAACGAAGGAAAGCACAGAGCCCCAGATTTTATGTTGTCCTGGAGAGCTTGCAGAGCACTGGGGAAAGGCAGGCAGAGAATTCCCTGCTAGCACCTTCTCTGTGCCTGGGAAGCAGAAGTGTTCACATTGCTTCGCAGAATCGCTTTTGTGCAGAAAACAATAACACTTGTTCAGAACGAAAGAAAGCACAGAGCCCCAGATTTTATGTTGTCCTGGAGAGCTTGCAGAGCACTGGGGAAAAGCAGGCAGAGAATTCCCTGCTAGCACCTTCTCTGTGCCTGGGAAGCAGAAGTGTTCAAATTGCTTCGCAAAATCGCTTTTGTGCAGAAAACAGTAACACTTGTTCAGAACAAAAGAAAGCACAGAGCCCCAGATTTGCTGTTGTCCTGGAGAGCTTGCAGAGCACTGGGGAAAGGCAGGCAGAGAATTCCCTGCTAGCACCTTCTCTGTGCCTGGGAAGCAGAAGTCTTCACATTGCTTCGCAGAATCGCTTTTGTGCAGAAAACAATAACACTTGTTCAGAACGAAAGAAAGCACAGAGCCCCAGATTTTATGTTGTCCTGGAGAGCTTGCAGAGCACTGGGGAAAAGCAGGCAGAGAATTCCCTGCTAGCACCTTCTCTGTGCCTGGGAAGCAGAAGTGTTCACATTGCTTCGCAGAATCGCTTTTGTGCAGAAAACAGTAACACTTGTTCAGAACGAAAGAAAGCACAGAGCCCCAGATTTTATGTTGTCCTGGAGAGCTTGCAGAGCACTGGGGAAAAGCAGGCAGAAAATTCCCTGCTAGCACCTTCTCTGTGCCTGGGAAACAGAAGTGTTCACATTGCTTCGCAGAATCGCTTTTGTGCAGAAAACAGTAACACTTGTTCAGAACGAAAGAAAGCACAGAGCCCCAGATTTTATGTTGTCCTGGAGAGCTTGCAGAGCACTGGGGAAAAGCAGGCAGAGAATTCCCTGCTAGCACCTTCTCTGTGCCTGGGAAGCAGAAGTGTTCAAATTGCTTCGCAGAATCGCTTTTGTGCAGAAAACAGTAACACTTGTTCAGAACGAAAGAAAGCACAGAGCCCCAGATTTTATGTTGTCCTGGAGAGCTTGCAGAGCACTGGGGAAAAGCAGGCAGAGAATTCCCTGCTAGCACCTTCTCTGTGCCTGGGAAACAGAAGTGTTCCCATTGCTTCGCAGAATCGCTTTTGTGCAGAAAACAGTAACACTTGTTCAGAACGAAAGAAAGCACAGAGCCCCAGATTTTATGTTGTCCTGGAGAGCTTGCAGAGCACTGGGGAAAAGCAGGCAGAGAATTCCCTGCTAGCACCTTCTCTGTGCCTGGGAAGCAGAAGTGTTCACATTGCTTCGCAGAATCGCTTTTGTGCAGAAAACAGTAACACTTGTTCAGAACGAAGGAAAGCACAGAGCCCCAGATTTTATGTTGTCCTGGAGAGCTTGCAGAGCACTGGGGAAAGGCAGGCAGAGAATTCCCTGCTAGCACCTTCTCTGTGCCTGGGAAGCAGAAGTCTTCACATTGCTTCGCAGAATCGCTTTTGTGCAGAAAACAATAACACTTGTTCAGAACGAAAGAAAGCACAGAGCCCCAGATTTTATGTTGTCCTGGAGAGCTTGCAGAGCACTGGGGAAAAGCAGGCAGAGAATTCCCTGCTAGCACCTTCTTTGTGCCTGTTCACATTGCTTCGCAGAATCTCTTTTGTGCAGAAAACAGTAACACTTGTTCAGAACGAAAGAAAGCACAGAGCCCCAGATTTTATGTTGTCCTGGAGAGCTTGCAGAGCACTGGGGAAAAGCAGGCAGAGAATTCCCTGCTAGCACCTTCTCTGTGCCTGGGAAGCAGAAGTGTTCAAATTGCTTCGCAGAATCGCTTTTGTGCAGAAAACAGTAACACTTGTTCAGAACGAAGGAAAGCACAGAGCCCCAGATTTTATGTTGTCCTGGAGAGCTTGCAGAGCACTGGGGAAAGGCAGGCAGAGAATTCCCTGCTAGCACCTTCTCTGTGCCTGGGAAGCAGAAGTCTTCACATTGCTTCGCAGAATCGCTTTTGTGCAGAAAACAATAACACTTGTTCAGAACGAAAGAAAGCACAGAGCCCCAGATTTTATGTTGTCCTGGAGAGCTTGCAGAGCACTGGGGAAAAGCAGGCAGAGAATTCCCTGCTAGCACCTTCTCTGTGCCTGGGAAGCAGAAGTGTTCACATTGCTTCGCAGAATCGCTTTTGTGCAGAAAACAGTAACACTTGTTCAGAACGAAAGAAAGCACAGAGCCCCAGATTTGCTGTTGTCCTGGAGAGCTTGCAGAGCACTGGGGAAAAGCAGGCAGAGAATTCCCTGCTACCACCTTCTCTGTGCCTGGGAAACAGAAGTGTTCACATTGCTTCGCAGAATCGCTTTTGTGCAGAAAACAGTAACACTTGTTCAGAACGAAGGAAAGCACAGAGCCCCAGATTTTATGTTGTCCTGGAGAGCTTGCAGAGCACTGGGGAAAGGCAGGCAGAGAATTCCCTGCTAGCACCTTCTCTGTGCCTGGGAAGCAGAAGTGTTCACATTGCTTCGCAGAATCGCTTTTGTGCAGAAAACAGTAACACTTGTTCAGAACGAAGGAAAGCACAGAGCCCCAGATTTTATGTTGTCCTGGAGAGCTTGCAGAGCACTGGGGAAAGGCAGGCAGAGAATTCCCTGCTAGCACCTTCTCTGTGCCTGGGAAGCAGAAGTCTTCACATTGCTTCGCAGAATCGCTTTTGTGCAGAAAACAATAACACCTGTTCAGAACGAAAGAAAGCACAGAGCCCCAGATTTTATGTTGTCCTGGAGAGCTTGCAGAGCACTGGGGAAAGGCAGGCAGAGAATTCCATGCTAGCACCTTCTTTGTGCCTGTTCACATTGCTTCGCAGAATCGCTTTTGTGCAGAAAACAGTAACACTTGTTCAGAACGAAAGAAAGCACAGAGCCCCAGATTTTATGTTGTCCTGGAGAGCTTGCAGAGCACTGGGGAAAAGCAGGCAGAGAATTCCCTGCTAGCACCTTCTCTGTGCCTGGGATGCAGAAGTCTTCACATTGCTTCGCAGAATCGCTTTTGTGCAGAAAACAGTAACACTTGTTCAGAATGAAAGAAAGCACAGAGCCCCAGATTTTATGTTGTCCTGGAGAGCTTGCAGAGCACTGGGGAAAAGCAGGCAGAGAATTCCCTGCTACCACCTTCTCTGTGCCTGGGAAACAGAAGTGTTCCCATTGCTTCGCAGAATCTCTTTTGTGCAGAAAACAGTAACACTTGTTCAGAACGAAAGAAAGCACAGAGCCCCAGATTTTATGTTGTCCTGGAGAGCTTGCAGAGCACTGGGGAAAGGCAGGCAGAGAATTCCCTGCTAGCACCTTCTCTGTGCCTGGGAAGCAGAAGTGTTCAAATTGCTTCGCAGAATCGCTTTTGTGCAGAAAACAGTAACACTTGTTCAGAACGAAGGAAAGCACAGAGCCCCAGATTTTATGTTGTCCTGGAGAGCTTGCAGAGCACTGGGGAAAGGCAGGCAGAGAATTCCCTGCTAGCACCTTCTCTGTGCCTGGGAAGCAGAAGTGTTCACATTGCTTCGCAGAATCGCTTTTGTGCAGAAAACAATAACACTTGTTCAGAACGAAAGAAAGCACAGAGCCCCAGATTTTATGTTGTCCTGGAGAGCTTGCAGAGCACTGGGGAAAAGCAGGCAGAGAATTCCCTGCTAGCACCTTCTCTGTGCCTGGGAAGCAGAAGTGTTCACATTGCTTCGCAGAATCGCTTTTGTGCAGAAAACAGTAACACTTGTTCAGAACGAAAGAAAGCACAGAGCCCCTGATTTGCTGTTGTCCTGGAGAGCTTGCAGAGCACTGGGGAAAAGCAGGCAGAGAATTCCCTGCTACCACCTTCTCTGTGCCTGGGAAACAGAAGTGTTCACATTGCTTCGCAGAATCGCTTTTGTGCAGAAAACAGTAACACTTGTTCAGAACGAAGGAAAGCACAGAGCCCCAGATTTTATGTTGTCCTGGAGAGCTTGCAGAGCACTGGGGAAAGGCAGGCAGAGAATTCCCTGCTAGCACCTTCTCTGTGCCTGGGAAGCAGAAGTCTTCACATTGCTTCGCAGAATCGCTTTTGTGCAGAAAACAGTAACACTTGTTCAGAACGAAGGAAAGCACAGAGCCCCAGATTTTATGTTGTCCTGGAGAGCTTGCAGAGCACTGGGGAAAGGCAGGCAGAGAATTCCCTGCTAGCACCTTCTCTGTGCCTGGGAAGCAGAAGTCTTCACATTGCTTCGCAGAATCGCTTTTGTGCAGAAAACAATAACACTTGTTCAGAACGAAAGAAAGCACAGAGCCCCAGATTTTATGTTGTCCTGGAGAGCTTGCAGAGCACTGGGGAAAAGCAGGCAGAGAATTCCCTGCTAGCACCTTCTCTGTGCCTGGGAAGCAGAAGTGTTCAAATTGCTTCGCAGAATCGCTTTTGTGCAGAAAACAGTAACACTTGTTCAGAACAAAAGAAAGCACAGAGCCCCAGATTTGCTGTTGTCCTGGAGAGCTTGCAGAGCACTGGGGAAAGGCAGGCAGAGAATTCCCTGCTAGCACCTTCTCTGTGCCTGGGAAGCAGAAGTCTTCACATTGCTTCGCAGAATCGCTTTTGTGCAGAAAACAATAACACTTGTTCAGAACGAAAGAAAGCACAGAGCCCCAGATTTTATGTTGTCCTGGAGAGCTTGCAGAGCACTGGGGAAAAGCAGGCAGAGAATTCCCTGCTAGCACCTTCTCTGTGCCTGGGAAGCAGAAGTGTTCACATTGCTTCGCAGAATCGCTTTTGTGCAGAAAACAGTAACACTTGTTCAGAACGAAAGAAAGCACAGAGCCCCAGATTTTATGTTGTCCTGGAGAGCTTGCAGAGCACTGGGGAAAAGCAGGCAGAAAATTCCCTGCTAGCACCTTCTCTGTGCCTGGGAAACAGAAGTGTTCACATTGCTTCGCAGAATCGCTTTTGTGCAGAAAACAGTAACACTTGTTCAGAACGAAAGAAAGCACAGAGCCCCAGATTTTATGTTGTCCTGGAGAGCTTGCAGAGCACTGGGGAAAAGCAGGCAGAGAATTCCCTGCTAGCACCTTCTCTGTGCCTGGGAAGCAGAAGTGTTCAAATTGCTTCGCAGAATCGCTTTTGTGCAGAAAACAGTAACACTTGTTCAGAACGAAAGAAAGCACAGAGCCCCAGATTTTATGTTGTCCTGGAGAGCTTGCAGAGCACTGGGGAAAAGCAGGCAGAGAATTCCCTGCTAGCACCTTCTCTGTGCCTGGGAAGCAGAAGTCTTCACATTGCTTCGCAGAATCGCTTTTGTGCAGAAAACAGTAACACTTGTTCAGAATGAAAGAAAGCACAGAGCCCCAGATTTTATGTTGTCCAGGAGAGCTTGCAGAGCACTGGGGAAAAGCAGGCAGAGAATTCCCTGCTAGCACCTTCTCTGTGCCTGGGAAACAGAAGTGTTCACATTGCTTCGCAGAATCGCTTTTGTGCAGAAAACAGTAACACTTGTTCAGAACGAAAGAAAGCACAGAGCCCCAGATTTTATGTTGTCCTGGAGAGCTTGCAGAGCACTGGGGAAAGGCAGGCAGAGAATTCCCTGCTAGCACCTTCTCTGTGCCTGGGAAGCAGAAGTGTTCACATTGCTTCGCAGAATCGCTTTTGTGCAGAAAACAATAACACTTGTTCAGAACGAAAGAAAGCACAGAGCCCCAGATTTTATGTTGTCCTGGAGAGCTTGCAGAGCACTGGGGAAAAGCAGGCAGAGAATTCCCTGCTAGCACCTTCTCTGTGCCTGGGAAGCAGAAGTGTTCACATTGCTTCGCAGAATCGCTTTTGTGCAGAAAACAGTAACACTTGTTCAGAACGAAAGAAAGCACAGAGCCCCAGATTTTATGTTGTCCTGGAGAGCTTGCAGAGCACTGGGGAAAAGCAGGCAGAGAATTCCCTGCTACCACCTTCTCTGTGCCTGGGAAGCAGAAGTGTTCACATTGCTTCGCAGAATCGCTTTTGTGCAGAAAACAGTAACACTTGTTCAGAACGAAAGAAAGCACAAAGCCCCAGATTTTATGTTGTCCTGGAGAGCTTGCAGAGCACTGGGGAAAAGCAGGCAGAGAATTCCCTGCTAGCACCTTCTCTGTGCCTGGGAAGCAGAAGTGTTCAAATTGCTTCGCAGAATCGCTTTTGTGCAGAAAACAGTAACACTTGTTCAGAACGAAAGAAAGCACAGAGCCCCAGATTTTATGTTGTCCTGGAGAGCTTGCAGAGCACTGGGGAAAAGCAGGCAGAGAATTCCCTGCTAGCACCTTCTCTGTGCCTGGGATGCAGAAGTCTTCACATTGCTTCGCAGAATCGCTTTTGTGCAGAAAACAGTAACACTTGTTCAGAATGAAAGAAAGCACAGAGCCCCAGATTTTATGTTGTCCAGGAGAGCTTGCAGAGCACTGGGGAAAAGCAGGCAGAGAATTCCCTGCTAGCACCTTCTCTGTGCCTGGGAAACAGAAGTGTTCACATTGCTTCGCAGAATCGCTTTTGTGCAGAAAACAGTAACACTTGTTCAGAACAAAAGAAAGCACAGAGCCCCAGATTTTATGTTGTCCTGGAGAGCTTGCAGAGCACTGGGGAAAAGCAGGCAGAGAATTCCCTGCTACCACCTTCTCTGTGCCTGGGAAGCAGAAGTGTTCAAATTGCTTCGCAGAATCGCTTTTGTGCAGAAAACAGTAACACTTGTTCAGAACGAAGGAAAGCACAGAGCCCCAGATTTTATGTTGTCCTGGAGAGCTTGCAGAGCACTGGGGAAAGGCAGGCAGAGAATTCCCTGCTAGCACCTTCTCTGTGCCTGGGAAGCAGAAGTCTTCACATTGCTTCGCAGAATCGCTTTTGTGCAGAAAACAATAACACTTGTTCAGAACGAAAGAAAGCACAGAGCCCCAGATTTTATGTTGTCCTGGAGAGCTTGCAGAGCACTGGGGAAAAGCAGGCAGAGAATTCCCTGCTAGCACCTTCTTTGTGCCTGTTCACATTGCTTCGCAGAATCGCTTTTGTGCAGAAAACAGTAACACTTGTTCAGAACGAAAGAAAGCACAGAGCCCCAGATTTTATGTTGTCCTGGAGAGCTTGCAGAGCACTGGGGAAAAGCAGGCAGAGAATTCCCTGCTAGCACCTTCTCTGTGCCTGGGATGCAGAAGTCTTCACATTGCTTCGCAGAATCGCTTTTGTGCAGAAAACAGTAACACTTGTTCAGAATGAAAGAAAGCACAGAGCCCCAGATTTTATGTTGTCCTGGAGAGCTTGCAGAGCACTGGGGAAAAGCAGGCAGAGAATTCCCTGCTACCACCTTCTCTGTGCCTGGGAAACAGAAGTGTTCCCATTGCTTCGCAGAATCTCTTTTGTGCAGAAAACAGTAACACTTGTTCAGAACGAAAGAAAGCACAGAGCCCCAGATTTTATGTTGTCCTGGAGAGCTTGCAGAGCACTGGGGAAAAGCAGGCAGAGAATTCCCTGCTAGCACCTTCTCTGTGCCTGGGAAGCAGAAGTGTTCAAATTGCTTCGCAGAATCGCTTTTGTGCAGAAAACAGTAACACTTGTTCAGAACGAAGGAAAGCACAGAGCCCCAGATTTTATGTTGTCCTGGAGAGCTTGCAGAGCACTGGGGAAAAGCAGGCAGAGAATTCCCTGCTACCACCTTCTCTGTGCCTGGGAAACAGAAGTGTTCACATTGCTTCGCAGAATCGCTTTTGTGCAGAAAACAGTAACACTTGTTCAGAACGAAGGAAAGCACAGAGCCCCAGATTTTATGTTGTCCTGGAGAGCTTGCAGAGCACTGGGGAAAGGCAGGCAGAGAATTCCCTGCTAGCACCTTCTCTGTGCCTGGGAAGCAGAAGTGTTCACATTGCTTCGCAGAATCGCTTTTGTGCAGAAAACAATAACACTTGTTCAGAACGAAAGAAAGCACAGAGCCCCAGATTTTATGTTGTCCTGGAGAGCTTGCAGAGCACTGGGGAAAAGCAGGCAGAGAATTCCCTGCTAGCACCTTCTCTGTGCCTGGGAAACAGAAGTGTTCCCATTGCTTCGCAGAATCGCTTTTGTGCAGAAAACAGTAACACTTGTTCAGAACGAAAGAAAGCACAGAGCCCCAGATTTTATGTTGTCCTGGAGAGCTTGCAGAGCACTGGGGAAAAGCAGGCAGAGAATTCCCTGCTAGCACCTTCTCTGTGCCTGGGATGCAGAAGTCTTCACATTGCTTCGCAGAATCGCTTTTGTGCAGAAAACAGTAACACTTGTTCAGAATGAAAGAAAGCACAGAGCCCCAGATTTTATGTTGTCCTGGAGAGCTTGCAGAGCACTGGGGAAAAGCAGGCAGAGAATTCCCTGCTACCACCTTCTCTGTGCCTGGGAAACAGAAGTGTTCCCATTGCTTCGCAGAATCTCTTTTGTGCAGAAAACAGTAACACTTGTTCAGAACGAAAGAAAGCACAGAGCCCCAGATTTTATGTTGTCCTGGAGAGCTTGCAGAGCACTGGGGAAAAGCAGGCAGAGAATTCCCTGCTAGCACCTTCTCTGTGCCTGGGAAGCAGAAGTCTTCACATTGCTTCGCAGAATCGCTTTTGTGCAGAAAACAATAACACTTGTTCAGAACGAAAGAAAGCACAGAGCCCCAGATTTTATGTTGTCCTGGAGAGCTTGCAGAGCACTGGGGAAAAGCAGGCAGAGAATTCCCTGCTAGCACCTTCTCTGTGCCTGGGAAGCAGAAGTGTTCACATTGCTTCGCAGAATCGCTTTTGTGCAGAAAACAGTAACACTTGTTCAGAACGAAAGAAAGCACAGAGCCCCAGATTTGCTGTTGTCCTGGAGAGCTTGCAGAGCACTGGGGAAAAGCAGGCAGAGAATTCCCTGCTAGCACCTTCTCTGTGCCTGGGAAGCAGAAGTGTTCACATTGCTTCGCAGAATCGCTTTTGTGCAGAAAACAGTAACACTTGTTCAGAACGAAGGAAAGCACAGAGCCCCAGATTTTATGTTGTCCTGGAGAGCTTGCAGAGCACTGGGGAAAGGCAGGCAGAGAATTCCCTGCTAGCACCTTCTCTGTGCCTGGGAAGCAGAAGTCTTCACATTGCTTCGCAGAATCGCTTTTGTGCAGAAAACAATAACACCTGTTCAGAACGAAAGAAAGCACAGAGCCCCAGATTTTATGTTGTCCTGGAGAGCTTGCAGAGCACTGGGGAAAAGCAGGCAGAGAATTCCATGCTAGCACCTTCTTTGTGCCTGTTCACATTGCTTCGCAGAATCGCTTTTGTGCAGAAAACAGTAACACTTGTTCAGAACGAAAGAAAGCACAGAGCCCCAGATTTTATGTTGTCCTGGAGAGCTTGCAGAGCACTGGGGAAAAGCAGGCAGAGAATTCCCTGCTAGCACCTTCTCTGTGCCTGGGATGCAGAAGTCTTCACATTGCTTCGCAGAATCGCTTTTGTGCAGAAAACAGTAACACTTGTTCAGAATGAAAGAAAGCACAGAGCCCCAGATTTTATGTTGTCCTGGAGAGCTTGCAGAGCACTGGGGAAAAGCAGGCAGAGAATTCCCTGCTACCACCTTCTCTGTGCCTGGGAAACAGAAGTGTTCCCATTGCTTCGCAGAATCTCTTTTGTGCAGAAAACAGTAACACTTGTTCAGAACGAAAGAAAGCACAGAGCCCCAGATTTTATGTTGTCCTGGAGAGCTTGCAGAGCACTGGGGAAAAGCAGACAGAGAATTCCCTGCTAGCACCTTCTCTGTGCCTGGGAAGCAGAAGTGTTCAAATTGCTTCGCAGAATCGCTTTTGTGCAGAAAACAGTAACACTTGTTCAGAACGAAGGAAAGCACAGAGCCCCAGATTTTATGTTGTCCTGGAGAGCTTGCAGAGCACTGGGGAAAGGCAGGCAGAGAATTCCCTGCTAGCACCTTCTCTGTGCCTGGGAAGCAGAAGTCTTCACATTGCTTCGCAGAATCGCTTTTGTGCAGAAAACAATAACACTTGTTCAGAACGAAAGAAAGCACAGAGCCCCAGATTTTATGTTGTCCTGGAGAGCTTGCAGAGCACTGGGGAAAAGCAGGCAGAGAATTCCCTGCTAGCACCTTCTCTGTGCCTGGGAAGCAGAAGTGTTCACATTGCTTCGCAGAATCGCTTTTGTGCAGAAAACAGTAACACTTGTTCAGAACGAAAGAAAGCACAGAGCCCCAGATTTGCTGTTGTCCTGGAGAGCTTGCAGAGCACTGGGGAAAAGCAGGCAGAGAATTCCCTGCTACCACCTTCTCTGTGCCTGGGAAACAGAAGTGTTCACATTGCTTCGCAGAATCGCTTTTGTGCAGAAAACAGTAACACTTGTTCAGAACGAAGGAAAGCACAGAGCCCCAGATTTTATGTTGTCCTGGAGAGCTTGCAGAGCACTGGGGAAAGGCAGGCAGAGAATTCCCTGCTAGCACCTTCTCTGTGCCTGGGAAGCAGAAGTCTTCACATTGCTTCGCAGAATCGCTTTTGTGCAGAAAACAGTAACACTTGTTCAGAACGAAGGAAAGCACAGAGCCCCAGATTTTATGTTGTCCTGGAGAGCTTGCAGAGCACTGGGGAAAGGCAGGCAGAGAATTCCCTGCTAGCACCTTCTCTGTGCCTGGGAAGCAGAAGTCTTCACATTGCTTCGCAGAATCGCTTTTGTGCAGAAAACAATAACACTTGTTCAGAACGAAAGAAAGCACAGAGCCCCAGATTTTATGTTGTCCTGGAGAGCTTGCAGAGCACTGGGGAAAAGCAGGCAGAGAATTCCCTGCTAGCACCTTCTCTGTGCCTGGGAAGCAGAAGTGTTCAAATTGCTTCGCAGAATCGCTTTTGTGCAGAAAACAGTAACACTTGTTCAGAACAAAAGAAAGCACAGAGCCCCAGATTTGCTGTTGTCCTGGAGAGCTTGCAGAGCACTGGGGAAAGGCAGGCAGAGAATTCCCTGCTAGCACCTTCTCTGTGCCTGGGAAGCAGAAGTCTTCACATTGCTTCGCAGAATCGCTTTTGTGCAGAAAACAATAACACTTGTTCAGAACGAAAGAAAGCACAGAGCCCCAGATTTTATGTTGTCCTGGAGAGCTTGCAGAGCACTGGGGAAAAGCAGGCAGAGAATTCCCTGCTAGCACCTTCTCTGTGCCTGGGAAGCAGAAGTGTTCACATTGCTTCGCAGAATCGCTTTTGTGCAGAAAACAGTAACACTTGTTCAGAACGAAAGAAAGCACAGAGCCCCAGATTTTATGTTGTCCTGGAGAGCTTGCAGAGCACTGGGGAAAAGCAGGCAGAAAATTCCCTGCTAGCACCTTCTCTGTGCCTGGGAAACAGAAGTGTTCACATTGCTTCGCAGAATCGCTTTTGTGCAGAAAACAGTAACACTTGTTCAGAACGAAAGAAAGCACAGAGCCCCAGATTTTATGTTGTCCTGGAGAGCTTGCAGAGCACTGGGGAAAAGCAGGCAGAGAATTCCCTGCTAGCACCTTCTCTGTGCCTGGGAAGCAGAAGTGTTCAAATTGCTTCGCAGAATCGCTTTTGTGCAGAAAACAGTAACACTTGTTCAGAACGAAAGAAAGCACAGAGCCCCAGATTTTATGTTGTCCTGGAGAGCTTGCAGAGCACTGGGGAAAAGCAGGCAGAGAATTCCCTGCTAGCACCTTCTCTGTGCCTGGGAAGCAGAAGTCTTCACATTGCTTCGCAGAATCGCTTTTGTGCAGAAAACAGTAACACTTGTTCAGAATGAAAGAAAGCACAGAGCCCCAGATTTTATGTTGTCCAGGAGAGCTTGCAGAGCACTGGGGAAAAGCAGGCAGAGAATTCCCTGCTAGCACCTTCTCTGTGCCTGGGAAACAGAAGTGTTCACATTGCTTCGCAGAATCGCTTTTGTGCAGAAAACAGTAACACTTGTTCAGAACGAAAGAAAGCACAGAGCCCCAGATTTTATGTTGTCCTGGAGAGCTTGCAGAGCACTGGGGAAAGGCAGGCAGAGAATTCCCTGCTAGCACCTTCTCTGTGCCTGGGAAGCAGAAGTGTTCACATTGCTTCGCAGAATCGCTTTTGTGCAGAAAACAATAACACTTGTTCAGAACGAAAGAAAGCACAGAGCCCCAGATTTTATGTTGTCCTGGAGAGCTTGCAGAGCACTGGGGAAAAGGAGGCAGAGAATTCCCTGCTAGCACCTTCTCTGTGCCTGGGAAGCAGAAGTGTTCACATTGCTTCGCAGAATCGCTTTTGTGCAGAAAACAGTAACACTTGTTCAGAACGAAAGAAAGCACAGAGCCCCAGATTTTATGTTGTCCTGGAGAGCTTGCAGAGCACTGGGGAAAAGCAGGCAGAGAATTCCCTGCTACCACCTTCTCTGTGCCTGGGAAGCAGAAGTGTTCAAATTGCTTCGCAGAATCGCTTTTGTGCAGAAAACAGTAACACTTGTTCAGAACGAAAGAAAGCACAGAGCCCCAGATTTTATGTTGTCCTGGAGAGCTTGCAGAGCACTGGGGAAAAGCAGGCAGAGAATTCCCTGCTAGCACCTTCTCTGTGCCTGGGATGCAGAAGTCTTCACATTGCTTCGCAGAATCGCTTTTGTGCAGAAAACAGTAACACTTGTTCAGAATGAAAGAAAGCACAGAGCCCCAGATTTTATGTTGTCCAGGAGAGCTTGCAGAGCACTGGGGAAAAGCAGGCAGAGAATTCCCTGCTAGCACCTTCTCTGTGCCTGGGATGCAGAAGTCTTCACATTGCTTCGCAGAATCGCTTTTGTGCAGAAAACAGTAACACTTGTTCAGAATGAAAGAAAGCACAGAGCCCCAGATTTTATGTTGTCCTGGAGAGCTTGCAGAGCACTGGGGAAAAGCAGGCAGAGAATTCCCTGCTACCACCTTCTCTGTGCCTGGGAAGCAGAAGTGTTCAAATTGCTTCGCAGAATCGCTTTTGTGCAGAAAACAGTAACACTTGTTCAGAACGAAGGAAAGCACAGAGCCCCAGATTTTATGTTGTCCTGGAGAGCTTGCAGAGCACTGGGGAAAGGCAGGCAGAGAATTCCCTGCTAGCACCTTCTCTGTGCCTGGGAAGCAGAAGTCTTCACATTGCTTCGCAGAATCGCTTTTGTGCAGAAAACAATAACACTTGTTCAGAACGAAAGAAAGCACAGAGCCCCAGATTTTATGTTGTCCTGGAGAGCTTGCAGAGCACTGGGGAAAAGCAGGCAGAGAATTCCCTGCTAGCACCTTCTTTGTGCCTGTTCACATTGCTTCGCAGAATCACTTTTGTGCAGAAAACAGTAACACTTGTTCAGAACGAAAGAAAGCACAGAGCCCCAGATTTTATGTTGTCCTGGAGAGCTTGCAGAGCACTGGGGAAAAGCAGGCAGAGAATTCCCTGCTAGCACCTTCTCTGTGCCTGGGATGCAGAAGTCTTCACATTGCTTCGCAGAATCGCTTTTGTGCAGAAAACAGTAACACTTGTTCAGAATGAAAGAAAGCACAGAGCCCCAGATTTTATGTTGTCCTGGAGAGCTTGCAGAGCACTGGGGAAAAGCAGGCAGAGAATTCCCTGCTACCACCTTCTCTGTGCCTGGGAAACAGAAGTGTTCCCATTGCTTCGCAGAATCTCTTTTGTGCAGAAAACAGTAACACTTGTTCAGAACGAAAGAAAGCACAGAGCCCCAGATTTTATGTTGTCCTGGAGAGCTTGCAGAGCACTGGGGAAAAGCAGGCAGAGAATTCCCTGCTAGCACCTTCTCTGTGCCTGGGAAGCAGAAGTGTTCAAATTGCTTCGCAGAATCGCTTTTGTGCAGAAAACAGTAACACTTGTTCAGAACGAAGGAAAGCACAGAGCCCCAGATTTTATGTTGTCCTGGAGAGCTTGCAGAGCACTGGGGAAAAGCAGGCAGAGAATTCCCTGCTACCACCTTCTCTGTGCCTGGGAAACAGAAGTGTTCACATTGCTTCGCAGAATCGCTTTTGTGCAGAAAACAGTAACACTTGTTCAGAACGAAGGAAAGCACAGAGCCCCAGATTTTATGTTGTCCTGGAGAGCTTGCAGAGCACTGGGGAAAGGCAGGCAGAGAATTCCCTGCTAGCACCTTCTCTGTGCCTGGGAAGCAGAAGTGTTCACATTGCTTCGCAGAATCGCTTTTGTGCAGAAAACAATAACACTTGTTCAGAACGAAAGAAAGCACAGAGCCCCAGATTTTATGTTGTCCTGGAGAGCTTGCAGAGCACTGGGGAAAAGCAGGCAGAGAATTCCCTGCTAGCACCTTCTCTGTGCCTGGGAAACAGAAGTGTTCCCATTGCTTCGCAGAATCGCTTTTGTGCAGAAAACAGTAACACTTGTTCAGAACGAAAGAAAGCACAGAGCCCCAGATTTTATGTTGTCCTGGAGAGCTTGCAGAGCACTGGGGAAAGGCAGGCAGAGAATTCCCTGCTAGCACCTTCTCTGTGCCTGGGAAGCAGAAGTGTTCACATTGCTTCGCAGAATCGCTTTTGTGCAGAAAACAGTAACAGTTGTTCAGAACGAAGGAAAGCACAGAGCCCCAGATTTTATGTTGTCCTGGAGAGCTTGCAGAGCACTGGGGAAAGGCAGGCAGAGAATTCCCTGCTAGCACCTTCTCTGTGCCTGGGAAGCAGAAGTGTTCACATTGCTTCGCAGAATCGCTTTTGTGCAGAAAACAGTAACAGTTGTTCAGAATGAAAGAAAGCACAGAGCCCCAGATTTTATGTTGTCCTGGAGAGCTTGCAGAGCACTGGGGAAAAGCAGGCAGAGAATTCCCTGCTAGCACCTTCTCTGTGCCTGGGAAACAGAAGTGTTCCCATTGCTTCGCAGAATCGCTTTTGTGCAGAAAACAGTAACACTTGTTCAGAACGAAAGAAAGCACAGAGCCCCAGATTTTATGTTGTCCTGGAGAGCTTGCAGAGCACTGGGGAAAGGCAGGCAGAGAATTCCCTGCTAGCACCTTCTCTGTGCCTGGGAAGCAGAAGTGTTCACATTGCTTCGCAGAATCGCTTTTGTGCAGAAAACAGTAACACTTGTTCAGAACGAAGGAAAGCACAGAGCCCCAGATTTTATGTTGTCCTGGAGAGCTTGCAGAGCACTGGGGAAAGGCAGGCAGAGAATTCCCTGCTAGCACCTTCTCTGTGCCTGGGAAGCAGAAGTGTTCACATTGCTTCGCAGAATCGCTTTTGTGCAGAAAACAGTAACACTTGTTCAGAACGAAAGAAAGCACAGAGCCCCAGATTTTATGTTGTCCTGGAGAGCTTGCAGAGCACTGGGGAAAAGCAGGCAGAGAATTCCCTGCTAGCACCTTCTCTGTGCCTGGGAAGCAGAAGTCTTCACATTGCTTCGCAGAATCGCTTTTGTGCAGAAAACAGTAACACTTGTTCAGAACGAAGGAAAGCACAGAGCCCCAGATTTTATGTTGTCCTGGAGAGCTTGCAGAGCACTGGGGAAAGGCAGGCAGAGAATTCCCTGCTAGCACCTTCTCTGTGCCTGGGAAGCAGAAGTGTTCAAATTGCTTCGCAGAATCGCTTTTGTGCAGAAAACAGTAACACTTGTTCAGAACGAAGGAAAGCACAGAGCCCCAGATTTTATGTTGTCCTGGAGAGCTTGCAGAGCACTGGGGAAAAGCAGGCAGAGAATTCCCTGCTAGCACCTTCTCTGTGCCTGGGAAGCAGAAGTGTTCACATTGCTTCGCAGAATCGCTTTTGTGCAGAAAACAGTAACACTTGTTCAGAACGAAAGAAAGCACAGAGCCCCAGATTTTATGTTGTCCTGGAGAGCTTGCAGAGCACTGGGGAAAGCAGGCAGAGAATTCCCTGCTAGCACCTTCTCTGTGCCTGGGAAACAGAAGTGTTCACATTGCTTCGCAGAATCGCTTTTGTGCAGAAAACAGTAACACTTGTTCAGAACGAAAGAAAGCACAGAGCCCCAGATTTGCTGTTGTCCTGGAGAGCTTGCAGAGCAGTGGGGAAAGGCAGGCAGAGAATTCCCTGCTAGCACCTTCTCTGTGCCTGTTCACATTGCTTCGCAGAATCGCTTTTGTGCAGAAAACAGTAACACTTGTTCAGAATGAAAGAAAGCACAGAGCCCCAGATTTTATGTTGTCCTGGAGAGCTTGCAGAGCACTGGGGAAAAGCAGGCAGAGAATTCCCTGCTAGCACCTTCTCTGTGCCTGGGAAACAGAAGTGTTCCCATTGCTTCGCAGAATCGCTTTTGTGCAGAAAACAGTAACACTTGTTCAGAACGAAAGAAAGCACAGAGCCCCAGATTTTATGTTGTCCTGGAGAGCTTGCAGAGCACTGGGGAAAGGCAGGCAGAGAATTCCCTGCTAGCACCTTCTCTGTGCCTGGGAAGCAGAAGTGTTCACATTGCTTCGCAGAATCGCTTTTGTGCAGAAAACAGTAACACTTGTTCAGAACGAAAGAAAGCACAGAGCCCCAGATTTTATGTTGTCCTGGAGAGCTTGCAGAGCACTGGGGAAAAGCAGGCAGAGAATTCCCTGCTAGCACCTTCTCTGTGCCTGGGAAGCAGAAGTGTTCAAATTGCTTCGCAGAATCGCTTTTGTGCAGAAAACAGTAACACTTGTTCAGAACGAAAGAAAGCACAGAGCCCCAGATTTTATGTTGTCCTGTAGAGCTTGCAGAGCACTGGGGAAAAGCAGGCAGAGAATTCCCTGCTACCACCTTCTCTGTGCCTGGGAAGCAGAAGTGTTCACATTGCTTCGCAGAATCGCTTTTGTGCAGAAAACAGTAACACTTGTTCAGAACGAAGGAAAGCACAGAGCCCCAGATTTTATGTTGTCCTGGAGAGCTTGCAGAGCACTGGGGAAAGGCAGGCAGAGAATTCCCTGCTAGCACCTTCTCTGTGCCTGGGAAGCAGAAGTGTTCACATTGCTTCGCAGAATCGCTTTTGTGCAGAAAACAGTAACAGTTGTTCAGAACGAAAGAAAGCACAGAGCCCCAGATTTTATGTTGTCCTGGAGAGCTTGCAGAGCACTGGGGAAAAGCAGGCAGAGAATTCCCTGCTAGCACCTTCTCTGTGCCTGGGAAGCAGAAGTGTTCACATTGCTTCGCAGAATCGCTTTTGTGCAGTAAACAGTAACACTTGTTCAGAATGAAAGAAAGCACAGAGCCCCAGATTTTATGTTGTCCTGGAGAGCTTGCAGAGCACTGGGGAAAAGCAGGCAGAGAATTCCCTGCTAGCACCTTCTCTGTGCCTGGGAAGCAGAAGTGTTCCCATTGCTTCGCAGAATCGCTTTTGTGCAGAAAACAGTAACACTTGTTCAGAACGAAAGAAAGCACAGAGCCCCAGATTTTATGTTGTCCTGGAGAGCTTGCAGAGCACTGGGGAAAAGCAGGCAGAGAATTCCCTGCTACCACCTTCTCTGTGCCTGGGAAACAGAAGTGTTCACATTGCTTCGCAGAATCGCTTTTGTGCAGAAAACAGTAACACTTGTTCAGAACGAAGGAAAGCACAGAGCCCCAGATTTTATGTTGTCCTGGAGAGCTTGCAGAGCACTGGGGAAAGGCAGGCAGAGAATTCCCTGCTAGCACCTTCTCTGTGCCTGGGAAGCAGAAGTCTTCACATTGCTTCGCAGAATCGCTTTTGTGCAGAAAACAGTAACAGTTGTTCAGAACGAAAGAAAGCACAGAGCCCCAGATTTTATGTTGTCCTGGAGAGCTTGCAGAGCACTGGGGAAAAGCAGGCAGAGAATTCCCTGCTACCACCTTCTCTGTGCCTGGGAAACAGAAGTGTTCACATTGCTTCGCAGAATCGCTTTTGTGCAGAAAACAGTAACACTTGTTCAGAACGAAAGAAAGCACAGAGCCCCAGATTTTATGTTGTCCTGGAGAGCTTGCAGAGCACTGGGGAAAGGCAGGCAGAGAATTCCCTGCTAGCACCTTCTCTGTGCCTGGGAAGCAGAAGTGTTCACATTGCTTCGCAGAATCGCTTTTGTGCAGAAAACAGTAACACTTGTTCAGAATGAAAGAAAGCACAGAGCCCCAGATTTTATGTTGTCCTGGAGAGCTTGCAGAGCACTGGGGAAAGGCAGGCAGAGAATTCCCTGCTAGCACCTTCTCTGTGCCTGGGAAGCAGAAGTGTTCACATTGCTTCGCAGAATCGCTTTTGTGCAGAAAACAGTAACACTTGTTCAGAACGAAGGAAAGCACAGAGCCCCAGATTTTATGTTGTCCTGGAGAGCTTGCAGAGCACTGGGGAAAGGCAGGCAGAGAATTCCCTGCTAGCACCTTCTCTGTGCCTGGGAAGCAGAAGTGTTCACATTGCTTCGCAGAATCGCTTTTGTGCAGAAAACAATAACACTTGTTCAGAACGAAAGAAAGCACAGAGCCCCAGATTTTATGTTGTCCTGGAGAGCTTGCAGAGCACTGGGGAAAGGCAGGCAGAGAATTCCCTGCTAGCACCTTCTCTGTGCCTGGGAAGCAGAAGTGTTCCCATTGCTTCGCAGAATCGCTTTTGTGCAGAAAACAGTAACACTTGTTCAGAACGAAAGAAAGCACAGAGCCCCAGATTTTATGTTGTCCTGGAGAGCTTGCAGAGCACTGGGGAAAAGCAGGCAGAGAATTCCCTGCTACCACCTTCTCTGTGCCTGGGAAACAGAAGTGTTCACATTGCTTCGCAGAATCGCTTTTGTGCAGAAAACAGTAACACTTGTTCAGAACGAAGGAAAGCACAGAGCCCCAGATTTTATGTTGTCCTGGAGAGCTTGCAGAGCACTGGGGAAAGGCAGGCAGAGAATTCCCTGCTAGCACCTTCTCTGTGCCTGGGAAGCAGAAGTGTTCACATTGCTTCGCAGAATCGCTTTTGTGCAGAAAACAGTAACAGTTGTTCAGAATGAAAGAAAGCACAGAGCCCCAGATTTTATGTTGTCCTGGAGAGCTTGCAGAGCACTGGGGAAAAGCAGGCAGAGAATTCCCTGCTAGCACCTTCTCTGTGCCTGGGAAACAGAAGTGTTCCCATTGCTTCGCAGAATCGCTTTTGTGCAGAAAACAGTAACACTTGTTCAGAACGAAAGAAAGCACAGAGCCCCAGATTTTATGTTGTCCTGGAGAGCTTGCAGAGCACTGGGGAAAGGCAGGCAGAGAATTCCCTGCTAGCACCTTCTCTGTGCCTGGGAAGCAGAAGTGTTCACATTGCTTCGCAGAATCGCTTTTGTGCAGAAAACAGTAACAGTTGTTCAGAACGAAGGAAAGCACAGAGCCCCAGATTTTATGTTGTCCTGGAGAGCTTGCAGAGCACTGGGGAAAGGCAGGCAGAGAATTCCCTGCTAGCACCTTCTCTGTGCCTGGGAAGCAGAAGTGTTCACATTGCTTCGCAGAATCGCTTTTGTGCAGTAAACAATAACACTTGTTCAGAACGAAAGAAAGCACAGAGCCCCAGATTTTATGTTGTCCTGGAGAGCTTGCAGAGCACTGGGGAAAAGCAGGCAGAGAATTCCCTGCTAGCACCTTCTCTGTGCCTGGGAAGCAGAAGTGTTCACATTGCTTCGCAGAATCGCTTTTGTGCAGAAAACAGTAACACTTGTTCAGAACGAAAGAAAGCACAGAGCCCCAGATTTTATGTTGTCCTGGAGAGCTTGCAGAGCACTGGGGAAAAGCAGGCAGAGAATTCCCTGCTAGCACCTTCTCTGTGCCTGGGAAGCAGAAGTCTTCACATTGCTTCGCAGAATCGCTTTTGTGCAGAAAACAGTAACACTTGTTCAGAACGAAGGAAAGCACAGAGCCCCAGATTTTATGTTGTCCTGGAGAGCTTGCAGAGCACTGGGGAAAGGCAGGCAGAGAATTCCCTGCTAGCACCTTCTCTGTGCCTGGGAAGCAGAAGTGTTCAAATTGCTTCGCAGAATCGCTTTTGTGCAGTAAACAGTAACACTTGTTCAGAATGAAAGAAAGCACAGAGCCCCAGATTTTATGTTGTCCTGGAGAGCTTGCAGAGCACTGGGGAAAAGCAGGCAGAGAATTCCCTGCTAGCACCTTCTCTGTGCCTGGGAAACAGAAGTGTTCCCATTGCTTCGCAGAATCGCTTTTGTGCAGAAAACAGTAACACTTGTTCAGAACGAAAGAAAGCACAGAGCCCCAGATTTTATGTTGTCCTGGAGAGCTTGCAGAGCACTGGGGAAAGGCAGGCAGAGAATTCCCTGCTAGCACCTTCTCTGTGCCTGGGAAGCAGAAGTGTTCACATTGCTTCGCAGAATCGCTTTTGTGCAGAAAACAGTAACACTTGTTCAGAACGAAGGAAAGCACAGAGCCCCAGATTTTATGTTGTCCTGGAGAGCTTGCAGAGCACTGGGGAAAGGCAGGCAGAGAATTCCCTGCTAGCACCTTCTCTGTGCCTGGGAAGCAGAAGTGTTCACATTGCTTCGCAGAATCGCTTTTGTGCAGAAAACAATAACACTTGTTCAGAACGAAAGAAAGCACAGAGCCCCAGATTTTATGTTGTCCTGGAGAGCTTGCAGAGCACTGGGGAAAGGCAGGCAGAGAATTCCCTGCTAGCACCTTCTCTGTGCCTGGGAAGCAGAAGTGTTCCCATTGCTTCGCAGAATCGCTTTTCTGCAGAAAACAGTAACACTTGTTCAGAACGAAAGAAAGCACAGAGCCCCAGATTTTATGTTGTCCTGGAGAGCTTGCAGAGCACTGGGGAAAAGCAGGCAGAGAATTCCCTGCTACCACCTTCTCTGTGCCTGGGAAACAGAAGTGTTCACATTGCTTCGCAGAATCGCTTTTGTGCAGAAAACAGTAACACTTGTTCAGAACGAAGGAAAGCACAGAGCCCCAGATTTTATGTTGTCCTGGAGAGCTTGCAGAGCACTGGGGAAAGGCAGGCAGAGAATTCCCTCTAGCACCTTCTCTGTGCCTGGGAAGCAGAAGTGTTCACATTGCTTCGCAGAATCGCTTTTGTGCAGAAAACAGTAACACTTGTTCAGAACGAAAGAAAGCACAGAGCCCCAGATTTTATGTTGTCCTGGAGAGCTTGCAGAGCACTGGGGAAAAGCAGGCAGAGAATTCCCTGCTACCACCTTCTCTGTGCCTGGGAAACAGAAGTGTTCACATTGCTTCGCAGAATCGCTTTTGTGCAGAAAACAGTAACACTTGTTCAGAACGAAGGAAAGCACAGAGCCCCAGATTTTATGTTGTCCTGGAGAGCTTGCAGAGCACTGGGGAAAGGCAGGCAGAGAATTCCCTGCTAGCACCTTCTCTGTGCCTGGGAAGCAGAAGTGTTCACATTGCTTCGCAGAATCGCTTTTGTGCAGAAAACAGTAACAGTTGTTCAGAATGAAAGAAAGCACAGAGCCCCAGATTTTATGTTGTCCTGGAGAGCTTGCAGAGCACTGGGGAAAAGCAGGCAGAGAATTCCCTGCTAGCACCTTCTCTGTGCCTGGGAAACAGAAGTGTTCCCATTGCTTCGCAGAATCGCTTTTGTGCAGAAAACAGTAACACTTGTTCAGAACGAAAGAAAGCACAGAGCCCCAGATTTTATGTTGTCCTGGAGAGCTTGCAGAGCACTGGGGAAAGGCAGGCAGAGAATTCCCTGCTAGCACCTTCTCTGTGCCTGGGAAGCAGAAGTGTTCACATTGCTTCGCAGAATCGCTTTTGTGCAGAAAACAGTAACACTTGTTCAGAACGAAAGAAAGCACAGAGCCCCAGATTTTATGTTGTCCTGGAGAGCTTGCAGAGCACTGGGGAAAAGCAGGCAGAGAATTCCCTGCTACCACCTTCTCTGTGCCTGGGAAGCAGAAGTCTTCACATTGCTTCGCAGAATCGCTTTTGTGCAGAAAACAGTAACACTTGTTCAGAACGAAAGAAAGCACAGAGCCCCAGATTTTATGTTGTCCTGGAGAGCTTGCAGAGCACTGGGGAAAAGCAGGCAGAGAATTCCCTGCTACCACCTTCTCTGTGCCTGGGAAGCAGAAGTCTTCACATTGCTTCGCAGAATCGCTTTTGTGCAGAAAACAGTAACACTTGTTCAGAACGAAGGAAAGCACAGAGCCCCAGATTTTATGTTGTCCTGGAGAGCTTGCAGAGCACTGGGGAAAGGCAGGCAGAGAATTCCCTGCTAGCACCTTCTCTGTGCCTGGGAAGCAGAAGTGTTCAAATTGCTTCGCAGAATCGCTTTTGTGCAGAAAACAGTAACACTTGTTCAGAACGAAAGAAAGCACAGAGCCCCAGATTTGCTGTTGTCCTGGAGAGCTTGCAGAGCAGTGGGGAAAGGCAGGCAGAGAATTCCCTGCTAGCACCTTCTTTGTGCCTGTTCACATTGCTTCGCAGAATCGCTTTTGTGCAGAAAACAGTAACACTTGTTCAGAACGAAAGAAAGCACAGAGCCCCAGATTTTATGTTGTCCTGGAGAGCTTGCAGAGCACTGGGGAAAGGCAGGCAGAGAATTCCCTGCTAGCACCTTCTCTGTGCCTGGGAAGCAGAAGTGTTCACATTGCTTCGCAGAATCGCTTTTGTGCAGAAAACAGTAACACTTGTTCAGAACGAAAGAAAGCACAGAGCCCCAGATTTTATGTTGTCCTGGAGAGCTTGCAGAGCACTGGGGAAAAGCAGGCAGAGAATTCCCTGCTAGCACCTTCTCTGTGCCTGGGAAGCAGAAGTGTTCAAATTGCTTCGCAGAATCGCTTTTGTGCAGAAAACAGTAACACTTGTTCAGAACGAAAGAAAGCACAGAGCCGCAGATTTTATGTTGTCCTGTAGAGCTTGCAGAGCACTGGGGAAAAGCAGGCAGAGAATTCCCTGCTAGCACCTTCTCTGTGCCTGGGAAGCAGAAGTGTTCAAATTGCTTCGCAGAATCGCTTTTGTGCAGTAAACAGTAACACTTGTTCAGAATGAAAGAAAGCACAGAGCCCCAGATTTTATGTTGTCCTGGAGAGCTTGCAGAGCACTGGGGAAAAGCAGGCAGAGAATTCCCTGCTAGCACCTTCTCTGTGCCTGGGAAACGGAAGTGTTCACATTGCTTCGCAGAATCGCTTTTGTGCAGAAAACAGTAACACTTGTTCAGAACGAAAGAAAGCACAGAGCCCCAGATTTTATGTTGTCCTGGAGAGCTTGCAGAGCACTGGGGAAAGGCAGGCAGAGAATTCCCTGCTAGCACCTTCTCTGTGCCTGGGAAGCAGAAGTGTTCACATTGCTTCGCAGAATCGCTTTTGTGCAGAAAACAGTAACACTTGTTCAGAACGAAGGAAAGCACAGAGCCCCAGATTTTATGTTGTCCTGGAGAGCTTGCAGAGCACTGGGGAAAAGCAG
This sequence comes from Strix uralensis, assembly GCF_047716275.1. NCBI lineage: Eukaryota > Metazoa > Chordata > Aves > Strigiformes > Strigidae > Strix > Strix uralensis. The sequence continues at coordinate 53,391 of NW_027436790.1, read as the reverse complement.
GCAGAGAATTCCCTGCTACCACCTTCTCTGTGCCTGGGAAGCAGAAGTCTTCACATTGCTTCGCAGAATCGCTTTTGTGCAGAAAACAGTAACACTTGTTCAGAACGAAGGAAAGCACAGAGCCCCAGATTTTATGTTGTCCTGGAGAGCTTGCAGAGCACTGGGGAAAGGCAGGCAGAGAATTCCCTGCTAGCACCTTCTCTGTGCCTGGGAAGCAGAAGTGTTCAAATTGCTTCGCAGAATCGCTTTTGTGCAGAAAACAGTAACACTTGTTCAGAACGAAAGAAAGCACAGAGCCCCAGATTTGCTGTTGTCCTGGAGAGCTTGCAGAGCAGTGGGGAAAGGCAGGCAGAGAATTCCCTGCTAGCACCTTCTTTGTGCCTGTTCACATTGCTTCGCAGAATCGCTTTTGTGCAGAAAACAGTAACACTTGTTCAGAACGAAAGAAAGCACAGAGCCCCAGATTTTATGTTGTCCTGGAGAGCTTGCAGAGCACTGGGGAAAGGCAGGCAGAGAATTCCCTGCTAGCACCTTCTCTGTGCCTGGGAAGCAGAAGTGTTCACATTGCTTCGCAGAATCGCTTTTGTGCAGAAAACAGTAACACTTGTTCAGAACGAAAGAAAGCACAGAGCCCCAGATTTTATGTTGTCCTGGAGAGCTTGCAGAGCACTGGGGAAAAGCAGGCAGAGAATTCCCTGCTAGCACCTTCTCTGTGCCTGGGAAGCAGAAGTGTTCAAATTGCTTCGCAGAATCGCTTTTGTGCAGAAAACAGTAACACTTGTTCAGAACGAAAGAAAGCACAGAGCCGCAGATTTTATGTTGTCCTGTAGAGCTTGCAGAGCACTGGGGAAAAGCAGGCAGAGAATTCCCTGCTAGCACCTTCTCTGTGCCTGGGAAGCAGAAGTGTTCAAATTGCTTCGCAGAATCGCTTTTGTGCAGTAAACAGTAACACTTGTTCAGAATGAAAGAAAGCACAGAGCCCCAGATTTTATGTTGTCCTGGAGAGCTTGCAGAGCACTGGGGAAAAGCAGGCAGAGAATTCCCTGCTAGCACCTTCTCTGTGCCTGGGAAACAGAAGTGTTCCCATTGCTTCGCAGAATCGCTTTTGTGCAGAAAACAGTAACACTTGTTCAGAACGAAAGAAAGCACAGAGCCCCAGATTTTATGTTGTCCTGGAGAGCTTGCAGAGCACTGGGGAAAGGCAGGCAGAGAATTCCCTGCTAGCACCTTCTCTGTGCCTGGGAAGCAGAAGTGTTCACATTGCTTCGCAGAATCGCTTTTGTGCAGAAAACAGTAACACTTGTTCAGAACGAAGGAAAGCACAGAGCCCCAGATTTTATGTTGTCCTGGAGAGCTTGCAGAGCACTGGGGAAAGGCAGGCAGAGAATTCCCTGCTAGCACCTTCTCTGTGCCTGGGAAGCAGAAGTGTTCACATTGCTTCGCAGAATCGCTTTTGTGCAGAAAACAATAACACTTGTTCAGAACGAAAGAAAGCACAGAGCCCCAGATTTTATGTTGTCCTGGAGAGCTTGCAGAGCACTGGGGAAAAGCAGGCAGAGAATTCCCTGCTAGCACCTTCTCTGTGCTTGGGAAGCAGAAGTGTTCCCATTGCTTCGCAGAATCGCTTTTCTGCAGAAAACAGTAACACTTGTTCAGAACGAAAGAAAGCACAGAGCCCCAGATTTTATGTTGTCCTGGAGAGCTTGCAGAGCACTGGGGAAAAGCAGGCAGAGAATTCCCTGCTAGCACCTTCTCTGTGCCTGGGAAGCAGAAGTGTTCACATTGCTTCGCAGAATCGCTTTTGTGCAGAAAACAGTAACAGTTGTTCAGAACGAAAGAAAGCACAGAGCCCCAGATTTTATGTTGTCCTGGAGAGCTTGCAGAGCACTGGGGAAAAGCAGGCAGAGAATTCCCTGCTAGCACCTTCTCTGTGCCTGGGAAGCAGAAGTCTTCACATTGCTTCGCAGAATCGCTTTTGTGCAGAAAACAGTAACACTTGTTCAGAACGAAAGAAAGCACAGAGCCCCAGATTTTATGTTGTCCTGGAGAGCTTGCAGAGCACTGGGGAAAAGCAGGCAGAGAATTCCCTGCTAGCACCTTCTCTGTGCCTGGGAAGCAGAAGTGTTCACATTGCTTCGCAGAATCGCTTTTGTGCAGAAAACAGTAACACTTGTTCAGAACGAAAGAAAGCACAGAGCCCCAGATTTTATGTTGTCCTGGAGAGCTTGCAGAGCACTGGGGAAAGGCAGGCAGAGAATTCCCTGCTAGCACCTTCTCTGTGCCTGGGAAGCAGAAGTGTTCACATTGCTTCGCAGAATCGCTTTTGTGCAGAAAACAGTAACACTTGTTCAGAATGAAAGAAAGCACAGAGCCCCAGATTTTATGTTGTCCTGGAGAGCTTGCAGAGCACTGGGGAAAAGCAGGCAGAGAATTCCCTGCTAGCACCTTCTCTGTGCCTGGGAAACAGAAGTGTTCCCATTGCTTCGCAGAATCGCTTTTGTGCAGAAAACAGTAACACTTGTTCAGAACGAAAGAAAGCACAGAGCCCCAGATTTTATGTTGTCCTGGAGAGCTTGCAGAGCACTGGGGAAAGGCAGGCAGAGAATTCCCTGCTAGCACCTTCTCTGTGCCTGGGAAGCAGAAGTGTTCACATTGCTTCGCAGAATCGCTTTTGTGCAGAAAACAGTAACACTTGTTCAGAACGAAGGAAAGCACAGAGCCCCAGATTTTATGTTGTCCTGGAGAGCTTGCAGAGCACTGGGGAAAGGCAGGCAGAGAATTCCCTGCTAGCACCTTCTCTGTGCCTGGGAAGCAGAAGTGTTCACATTGCTTCGCAGAATCGCTTTTGTGCAGAAAACAATAACACTTGTTCAGAACGAAAGAAAGCACAGAGCCCCAGATTTTATGTTGTCCTGGAGAGCTTGCAGAGCACTGGGGAAAGGCAGGCAGAGAATTCCCTGCTAGCACCTTCTCTGTGCCTGGGAAGCAGAAGTGTTCCCATTGCTTCGCAGAATCGCTTTTGTGCAGAAAACAGTAACACTTGTTCAGAACGAAAGAAAGCACAGAGCCCCAGATTTTATGTTGTCCTGGAGAGCTTGCAGAGCACTGGGGAAAAGCAGGCAGAGAATTCCCTGCTACCACCTTCTCTGTGCCTGGGAAACAGAAGTGTTCACATTGCTTCGCAGAATCGCTTTTGTGCAGAAAACAGTAACACTTGTTCAGAACGAAGGAAAGCACAGAGCCCCAGATTTTATGTTGTCCTGGAGAGCTTGCAGAGCACTGGGGAAAGGCAGGCAGAGAATTCCCTGCTAGCACCTTCTCTGTGCCTGGGAAGCAGAAGTGTTCACATTGCTTCGCAGAATCGCTTTTGTGCAGAAAACAGTAACAGTTGTTCAGAATGAAAGAAAGCACAGAGCCCCAGATTTTATGTTGTCCTGGAGAGCTTGCAGAGCACTGGGGAAAAGCAGGCAGAGAATTCCCTGCTAGCACCTTCTCTGTGCCTGGGAAACAGAAGTGTTCCCATTGCTTCGCAGAATCGCTTTTGTGCAGAAAACAGTAACACTTGTTCAGAACGAAAGAAAGCACAGAGCCCCAGATTTTATGTTGTCCTGGAGAGCTTGCAGAGCACTGGGGAAAGGCAGGCAGAGAATTCCCTGCTAGCACCTTCTCTGTGCCTGGGAAGCAGAAGTGTTCACATTGCTTCGCAGAATCGCTTTTGTGCAGAAAACAGTAACAGTTGTTCAGAACGAAGGAAAGCACAGAGCCCCAGATTTTATGTTGTCCTGGAGAGCTTGCAGAGCACTGGGGAAAGGCAGGCAGAGAATTCCCTGCTAGCACCTTCTCTGTGCCTGGGAAGCAGAAGTGTTCACATTGCTTCGCAGAATCGCTTTTGTGCAGAAAACAGTAACACTTGTTCAGAACGAAAGAAAGCACAGAGCCCCAGATTTTATGTTGTCCTGGAGAGCTTGCAGAGCACTGGGGAAAAGCAGGCAGAGAATTCCCTGCTAGCACCTTCTCTGTGCCTGGGAAGCAGAAGTGTTCACATTGCTTCGCAGAATCGCTTTTGTGCAGAAAACAGTAACACTTGTTCAGAACGAAAGAAAGCACAGAGCCCCAGATTTTATGTTGTCCTGGAGAGCTTGCAGAGCACTGGGGAAAAGCAGGCAGAGAATTCCCTGCTAGCACCTTCTCTGTGCCTGGGAAGCAGAAGTCTTCACATTGCTTCGCAGAATCGCTTTTGTGCAGAAAACAGTAACACTTGTTCAGAACGAAGGAAAGCACAGAGCCCCAGATTTTATGTTGTCCTGGAGAGCTTGCAGAGCACTGGGGAAAGGCAGGCAGAGAATTCCCTGCTAGCACCTTCTCTGTGCCTGGGAAGCAGAAGTGTTCAAATTGCTTCGCAGAATCGCTTTTGTGCAGAAAACAGTAACACTTGTTCAGAACGAAAGAAAGCACAGAGCCCCAGATTTGCTGTTGTCCTGGAGAGCTTGCAGAGCAGTGGGGAAAGGCAGGCAGAGAATTCCCTGCTAGCACCTTCTTTGTGCCTGTTCACATTGCTTCGCAGAATCGCTTTTGTGCAGAAAACAGTAACACTTGTTCAGAACGAAAGAAAGCACAGAGCCCCAGATTTTATGTTGTCCTGGAGAGCTTGCAGAGCACTGGGGAAAAGCAGGCAGAGAATTCCCTGCTAGCACCTTCTCTGTGCCTGGGAAGCAGAAGTGTTCACATTGCTTCGCAGAATCGCTTTTGTGCAGAAAACAGTAACACTTGTTCAGAATGAAAGAAAGCACAGAGCCCCAGATTTTATGTTGTCCTGGAGAGCTTGCAGAGCACTGGGGAAAAGCAGGCAGAGAATTCCCTGCTAGCACCTTCTCTGTGCCTGGGAAACAGAAGTGTTCCCATTGCTTCGCAGAATCGCTTTTGTGCAGAAAACAGTAACACTTGTTCAGAACGAAAGAAAGCACAGAGCCCCAGATTTTATGTTGTCCTGGAGAGCTTGCAGAGCACTGGGGAAAGGCAGGCAGAGAATTCCCTGCTAGCACCTTCTCTGTGCCTGGGAAGCAGAAGTGTTCACATTGCTTCGCAGAATCGCTTTTGTGCAGAAAACAGTAACACTTGTTCAGAACGAAAGAAAGCACAGAGCCCCAGATTTTATGTTGTCCTGGAGAGCTTGCAGAGCACTGGGGAAAAGCAGGCAGAGAATTCCCTGCTAGCACCTTCTCTGTGCTTGGGAAGCAGAAGTGTTCAAATTGCTTCGCAGAATCGCTTTTGTGCAGAAAACAGTAACACTTGTTCAGAACGAAAGAAAGCACAGAGCCCCAGATTTTATGTTGTCCTGTAGAGCTTGCAGAGCACTGGGGAAAAGCAGGCAGAGAATTCCCTGCTACCACCTTCTCTGTGCCTGGGAAACAGAAGTGTTCACATTGCTTCGCAGAATCGCTTTTGTGCAGAAAACAGTAACACTTGTTCAGAACGAAGGAAAGCACAGAGCCCCAGATTTTATGTTGTCCTGGAGAGCTTGCAGAGCACTGGGGAAAGGCAGGCAGAGAATTCCCTGCTAGCACCTTCTCTGTGCCTGGGAAGCAGAAGTGTTCACATTGCTTCGCAGAATCGCTTTTGTGCAGAAAACAGTAACAGTTGTTCAGAACGAAAGAAAGCACAGAGCCCCAGATTTTATGTTGTCCTGGAGAGCTTGCAGAGCACTGGGGAAAAGCAGGCAGAGAATTCCCTGCTAGCACCTTCTCTGTGCCTGGGAAGCAGAAGTCTTCACATTGCTTCGCAGAATCGCTTTTGTGCAGAAAACAGTAACACTTGTTCAGAATGAAAGAAAGCACAGAGCCCCAGATTTTATGTTGTCCTGGAGAGCTTGCAGAGCACTGGGGAAAAGCAGGCAGAGAATTCCCTGCTAGCACCTTCTCTGTGCCTGGGAAACAGAAGTGTTCACATTGCTTCGCAGAATCGCTTTTGTGCAGAAAACAGTAACACTTGTTCAGAACGAAAGAAAGCACAGAGCCCCAGATTTTATGTTGTCCTGGAGAGCTTGCAGAGCACTGGGGAAAGGCAGGCAGAGAATTCCCTGCTAGCACCTTCTCTGTGCCTGGGAAGCAGAAGTGTTCACATTGCTTCGCAGAATCGCTTTTGTGCAGAAAACAGTAACACTTGTTCAGAACGAAGGAAAGCACAGAGCCCCAGATTTTATGTTGTCCTGGAGAGCTTGCAGAGCACTGGGGAAAGGCAGGCAGAGAATTCCCTGCTAGCACCTTCTCTGTGCCTGGGAAGCAGAAGTGTTCACATTGCTTCGCAGAATCGCTTTTGTGCAGAAAACAATAACACTTGTTCAGAACGAAAGAAAGCACAGAGCCCCAGATTTTATGTTGTCCTGGAGAGCTTGCAGAGCACTGGGGAAAGGCAGGCAGAGAATTCCCTGCTAGCACCTTCTCTGTGCCTGGGAAGCAGAAGTGTTCCCATTGCTTCGCAGAATCGCTTTTGTGCAGAAAACAGTAACACTTGTTCAGAACGAAAGAAAGCACAGAGCCCCAGATTTTATGTTGTCCTGGAGAGCTTGCAGAGCACTGGGGAAAAGCAGGCAGAGAATTCCCTGCTAGCACCTTCTCTGTGCCTGGGAAACAGAAGTGTTCACATTGCTTCGCAGAATCGCTTTTGTGCAGAAAACAGTAACACTTGTTCAGAACGAAGGAAAGCACAGAGCCCCAGATTTGCTGTTGTCCTGGAGAGCTTCCAGAGCAGTGGGGAAAGGCAGGCAGAGAATTCCCTGCTAGCACCTTCTCTGTGCCTGGGAAGCAGAAGTGTTCACATTGCTTCGCAGAATCGCTTTTGTGCAGAAAACAGTAACACTTGTTCAGAATGAAAGAAAGCACAGAGCCCCAGATTTTATGTTGTCCTGGAGAGCTTGCAGAGCACTGGGGAAAAGCAGGCAGAGAATTCCCTGCTAGCACCTTCTCTGTGCCTGGGAAACAGAAGTGTTCCCATTGCTTCGCAGAATCGCTTTTGTGCAGAAAACAGTAACAGTTGTTCAGAACGAAGGAAAGCACAGAGCCCCAGATTTTATGTTGTCCTGGAGAGCTTGCAGAGCACTGGGGAAAGGCAGGCAGAGAATTCCCTGCTAGCACCTTCTCTGTGCCTGGGAAGCAGAAGTGTTCACATTGCTTCGCAGAATCGCTTTTGTGCAGAAAACAGTAACACTTGTTCAGAACGAAAGAAAGCACAGAGCCCCAGATTTTATGTTGTCCTGGAGAGCTTGCAGAGTACTGGGGAAAAACAGGCAGAGAATTCCCTGCTAGCACCTTCTCTGTGCCTGGGAAACAGAAGTGTTCCCATTGCTTCGCAGAATCGCTTTTGTGCAGAAAACAGTAACACTTGTTCAGAACGAAAGAAAGCACAGAGCCCCAGATTTTATGTTGTCCTGGAGAGCTTGCAGAGCACTGGGGAAAGGCAGGCAGAGAATTCCCTGCTAGCACCTTCTCTGTGCCTGGGAAGCAGAAGTGTTCACATTGCTTCGCAGAATCGCTTTTGTGCAGAAAACAGTAACACTTGTTCAGAACGAAAGAAAGCACAGAGCCCCAGATTTTATGTTGTCCTGGAGAGCTTGCAGAGCACTGGGGAAAAACAGGCAGAGAATTCCCTGCTAGCACCTTCTCTGTGCCTGGGAAGCAGAAGTGTTCAAATTGCTTCGCAGAATCGCTTTTGTGCAGAAAACAGTAACACTTGTTCAGAACGAAAGAAAGCACAGAGCCCCAGATTTTATGTTGTCCTGGAGAGCTTGCAGAGCACTGGGGAAAAGCAGGCAGAGAATTCCCTGCTACCACCTTCTCTGTGCCTGGGAAACAGAAGTGTTCACATTGCTTCGCAGAATCGCTTTTGTGCAGAAAACAGTAACACTTGTTCAGAACGAAGGAAAGCACAGAGCCCCAGATTTTATGTTGTCCTGGAGAGCTTGCAGAGCACTGGGGAAAGGCAGGCAGAGAATTCCCTGCTAGCACCTTCTCTGTGCCTGGGAAGCAGAAGTGTTCAAATTGCTTCGCAGAATCGCTTTTGTGCAGAAAACAGTAACACTTGTTCAGAACGAAGGAAAGCACAGAGCCCCAGATTTTATGTTGTCCTGGAGAGCTTGCAGAGCACTGGGGAAAGGCAGGCAGAGAATTCCCTGCTAGCACCTTCTGTGTGCCTGGGAAGCAGAAGTCTTCACATTGCTTCGCAGAATCGCTTTTGTGCAGAAAACAATAACACTTGTTCAGAACGAAAGAAAGCACAGAGCCCCAGATTTTATGTTGTCCTGGAGAGCTTGCAGAGCACTGGGGAAAAGCAGGCAGAGAATTCCCTGCTAGCACCTTCTCTGTGCCTGGGAAGCAGAAGTGTTCACATTGCTTCGCAGAATCGCTTTTGTGCAGAAAACAGTAACACTTGTTCAGAACGAAAGAAAGCACAGAGCCCCAGATTTTATGTTGTCCTGGAGAGCTTGCAGAGCACTGGGGAAAAGCAGGCAGAGAATTCCCTGCTAGCACCTTCTCTGTGCCTGGGAAACAGAAGTGTTCCCATTGCTTCGCAGAATCGCTTTTGTGCAGAAAACAGTAACACTTGTTCAGAACGAAAGAAAGCACAGAGCCCCAGATTTTATGTTGTCCTGGAGAGCTTGCAGAGCACTGGGGAAAGGCAGGCAGAGAATTCCCTGCTAGCACCTTCTCTGTGCCTGGGAAGCAGAAGTGTTCACATTGCTTCGCAGAATCGCTTTTGTGCAGAAAACAGTAACACTTGTTCAGAACGAAAGAAAGCACAGAGCCCCAGATTTTATGTTGTCCTGGAGAGCTTGCAGAGCACTGGGGAAAGGCAGGCAGAGAATTCCCTGCTAGCACCTTCTCTGTGCCTGGGAAGCAGAAGTGTTCACATTGCTTCGCAGAATCGCTTTTGTGCAGAAAACAGTAACACTTGTTCAGAACGAAAGAAAGCACAGAGCCCCAGATTTTATGTTGTCCTGGAGAGCTTGCAGAGCACTGGGGAAAAGCAGGCAGAGAATTCCCTGCTAGCACCTTCTCTGTGCCTGGGAAACAGAAGTGTTCCCATTGCTTCGCAGAATCGCTTTTGTGCAGAAAACAGTAACACTTGTTCAGAACGAAAGAAAGCACAGAGCCCCAGATTTTATGTTGTCCTGGAGAGCTTGCAGAGCACTGGGGAAAGGCAGGCAGAGAATTCCCTGCTAGCACCTTCTCTGTGCCTGGGAAGCAGAAGTGTTCACATTGCTTCGCAGAATCGCTTTTGTGCAGAAAACAATAACACTTGTTCAGAACGAAAGAAAGCACAGAGCCCCAGATTTTATGTTGTCCTGGAGAGCTTACAGAGCACTGGGGAAAGGCAGGCAGAGAATTCCCTGCTAGCACCTTCTCTGTGCCTGGGAAACAGAAGTGTTCACATTGCTTCGCAGAATCGCTTTTGTGCAGAAAACAGTAACACTTGTTCAGAACGAAGGAAAGCACAGAGCCCCAGATTTTATGTTGTCCTGGAGAGCTTGCAGAGCACTGGGGAAAGGCAGGCAGAGAATTCCCTGCTAGCACCTTCTCTGTGCCTGGGAAGCAGAAGTGTTCACATTGCTTCGCAGAATCGCTTTTGTGCAGAAAACAGTAACACTTGTTCAGAACGAAGGAAAGCACAGAGCCCCAGATTTTATGTTGTCCTGGAGAGCTTGCAGAGCACTGGGGAAAGGCAGGCAGAGAATTCCCTGCTAGCACCTTCTCTGTGCCTGGGAAGCAGAAGTGTTCACATTGCTTCGCAGAATCGCTTTTGTGCAGAAAACAATAACACTTGTTCAGAACGAAAGAAAGCACAGAGCCCCAGATTTTATGTTGTCCTGGAGAGCTTGCAGAGCACTGGGGAAAAGCAGGCAGAGAATTCCCTGCTAGCACCTTCTCTGTGCCTGGGAAGCAGAAGTGTTCACATTGCTTCGCAGAATGTTCACATTGCTTCGCAGAATCGCTTTTGTGCAGAAAACAGTAACACTTGTTCAGACGAAGGAAAGCACAGAGCCCCAGATTTTATGTTGTCCTGGAGAGCTTGCAGAGCACTGGGGAAAGGCAGGCAGAGAATTCCCTGCTAGCACCTTCTCTGTGCCTGGGAAGCAGAAGTGTTCACATTGCTTCGCAGAATCGCTTTTGTGCAGAAAAACAGTAACACTTGTTCAGAACGAAAAGAAAGCACAGAGCCCCAGATTTTATGTTGTCCTGGAGAGCTTGCAGAGCACTGGGGAAAAGCAGGCAGAGAATTCCCTGCTAGCACCTTCTCTGTGCCTGGGAAGCAGAAGTGTTCACATTGCTTCGCAGAATCGCTTTTGTGCAGAAAACAGTAACACTTGTTCAGAACGAAAGAAAGCACAGAGCCCCAGATTTTATGTTGTCCTGGAGAGCTTGCAGAGCACTGGGGAAAGGCAGGCAGAGAATTCCCTGCTAGCACCTTCTCTGTGCCTGGGAAGCAGAAGTGTTCACATTGCTTCGCAGAATCGCTTTTGTGCAGAAAACAGTAACAGTTGTTCAGAACGAAGGAAAGCACAGAGCCCCAGATTTTATGTTGTCCTGGAGAGCTTGCAGAGCACTGGGGAAAGGCAGGCAGAGAATTCCCTGCTAGCACCTTCTCTGTGCCTGGGAAGCAGAAGTGTTCACATTGCTTCGCAGAATCGCTTTTGTGCAGAAAACAGTAACACTTGTTCAGAACGAAAGAAAGCACAGAGCCCCAGATTTTATGTTGTCCTGGAGAGCTTGCAGAGCACTGGGGAAAGGCAGGCAGAGAATTCCCTGCTAGCACCTTCTCTGTGCCTGGGAAGCAGAAGTGTTCACATTGCTTCGCAGAATCGCTTTTGTGCAGAAAACAGTAACACTTGTTCAGAACGAAAGAAAGCACAGAGCCCCAGATTTTATGTTGTCCTGGAGAGCTTGCAGAGCACTGGGGAAAGGCAGGCAGAGAATTCCCTGCTAGCACCTTCTCTGTGCCTGGGAAGCAGAAGTGTTCACATTGCTTCGCAGAATCGCTTTTGTGCAGAAAACAGTAACACTTGTTCAGAACGAAAGAAAGCACAGAGCCCCAGATTTTATGTTGTCCTGGAGAGCTTGCAGAGCACTGGGGAAAGGCAGGCAGAGAATTCCCTGCTAGCACCTTCTCTGTGCCTGGGAAGCAGAAGTGTTCACATTGCTTCGCAGAATCGCTTTTGTGCAGAAAACAGTAACACTTGTTCAGAACGAAAGAAAGCACAGAGCCCCAGATTTTATGTTGTCCTGGAGAGCTTGCAGAGCACTGGGGAAAGGCAGGCAGAGAATTCCCTGCTAGCACCTTCTCTGTGCCTGGGAAGCAGAAGTGTTCACATTGCTTCGCAGAATCGCTTTTGTGCAGAAAACAGTAACACTTGTTCAGAACGAAAGAAAGCACAGAGCCCCAGATTTTATGTTGTCCTGGAGAGCTTGCAGAGCACTGGGGAAAGCAGGCAGAGAATTCCCTGCTAGCACCTTCTCTGTGCCTGGGAAGCAGAAGTGTTCACATTGCTTCGCAGAATCGCTTTTGTGCAGAAAACAGTAACACTTGTTCAGAACGAAAGAAAGCACAGAGCCCCAGATTTTATGTTGTCCTGGAGAGCTTGCAGAGCACTGGGGAAAGCAGGCAGAGAATTCCCTGCTAGCACCTTCTCTGTGCCTGGGAAGCAGAAGTGTTCACATTGCTTCGCAGAATCGCTTTTGTGCAGAAAACAGTAACACTTGTTCAGAACGAAAGAAAGCACAGAGCCCCAGATTTTATGTTGTCCTGGAGAGCTTGCAGAGCACTGGGGAAAAGCAGGCAGAGAATTCCCTGCTAGCACCTTCTCTGTGCCTGGGAAGCAGAAGTGTTCACATTGCTTCGCAGAATCGCTTTTGTGCAGAAAACAGTAACACTTGTTCAGAACGAAAGAAAGCACAGAGCCCCAGATTTTATGTTGTCCTGGAGAGCTTGCAGAGCACTGGGGAAAAGCAGGCAGAGAATTCCCTGCTAGCACCTTCTCTGTGCCTGGGAAGCAGAAGTGTTCACATTGCTTCGCAGAATCGCTTTTGTGCAGAAAACAGTAACACTTGTTCAGAACGAAAGAAAGCACAGAGCCCCAGATTTTATGTTGTCCTGGAGAGCTTGCAGAGCACTGGGGAAAAGCAGGCAGAGAATTCCCTGCTAGCACCTTCTCTGTGCCTGGGAAGCAGAAGTGTTCACATTGCTTCGCAGAATCGCTTTTGTGCAGAAAACAGTAACACTTGTTCAGAACGAAAGAAAGCACAGAGCCCCAGATTTTATGTTGTCCTGGAGAGCTTGCAGAGCACTGGGGAAAAGCAGGCAGAGAATTCCCTGCTAGCACCTTCTCTGTGCCTGGGAAGCAGAAGTGTTCACATTGCTTCGCAGAATCGCTTTTGTGCAGAAAACAGTAACACTTGTTCAGAACGAAGGAAAGCACAGAGCCCCAGATTTTATGTTGTCCTGGAGAGCTTGCAGAGCACTGGGGAAAGGCAGGCAGAGAATTCCCTGCTAGCACCTTCTCTGTGCCTGGGAAGCAGAAGTGTTCACATTGCTTCGCAGAATCGCTTTTGTGCAGAAAACAGTAACACTTGTTCAGAACGAAAGAAAGCACAGAGCCCCAGATTTTATGTTGTCCTGGAGAGCTTGCAGAGCACTGGGGAAAAGCAGGCAGAGAATTCCCTGCTAGCACCTTCTCTGTGCCTGGGAAGCAGAAGTGTTCACATTGCTTCGCAGAATCGCTTTTGTGCAGAAAACAGTAACACTTGTTCAGAACGAAAGAAAGCACAGAGCCCCAGATTTTATGTTGTCCTGGAGAGCTTGCAGAGCACTGGGGAAAGCAGGCAGAGAATTCCCTGCTAGCACCTTCTCTGTGCCTGGGAAACAGAAGTGTTCACATTGCTTCGCAGAATCGCTTTTGTGCAGAAAACAGTAACACTTGTTCAGAACGAAAGAAAGCACAGAGCCCCAGATTTTATGTTGTCCTGGAGAGCTTGCAGAGCACTGGGGAAAGGCAGGCAGAGAATTCCCTGCTAGCACCTTCTCTGTGCTGGGAAGCAAGTGTTCACATTGCTTCGCAGAATCGCTTTTGTGCAGAAAACAGTAACACTTGTTCAGAACGAAAGAAAGCACAGAGCCCCAGATTTTATGTTGTCCTGGAGAGCTTGCAGAGCACTGGGGAAAAGCAGGCAGAGAATTCCCTGCTAGCACCTTCTCTGTGCCTGGGAAGCAGAAGTGTTCACATTGCTTCGCAGAATCGCTTTTGTGCAGAAAACAGTAACACTTGTTCAGAACGAAAGAAAGCACAGAGCCCCAGATTTTATGTTGTCCTGGAGAGCTTGCAGAGCACTGGGGAAAAGCAGGCAGAGAATTCCCTGCTAGCACCTTCTCTGTGCCTGGGAAGCAGAAGTGTTCACATTGCTTCGCAGAATCGCTTTTGTGCAGAAAACAGTAACACTTGTTCAGAACGAAAGAAAGCACAGAGCCCCAGATTTTATGTTGTCCTGGAGAGCTTGCAGAGCACTGGGGAAAAGCAGGCAGAGAATTCCCTGCTAGCACCTTCTCTGTGCCTGGGAAAGCAGAAGTGTTCACATTGCTTCGCAGAATCGCTTTTGTGCAGAAAACAGTAACACTTGTTCAGAACGAAAGAAAGCACAGAGCCCCAGATTTTATGTTGTCCTGGAGAGCTTGCAGAGCACTGGGGAAAGGCAGGCAGAGAATTCCCTGCTAGCACCTTCTCTGTGCCTGGGAAGCAGAAGTGTTCACATTGCTTCGCAGAATCGCTTTTGTGCAGAAAACAGTAACACTTGTTCAGAACGAAAGAAAGCACAGAGCCCCAGATTTTATGTTGTCCTGGAGAGCTTGCAGAGCACTGGGGAAAGGCAGGCAGAGAATTCCCTGCTAGCACCTTCTCTGTGCCTGGGAAGCAGAAGTGTTCACATTGCTTCGCAGAATCGCTTTTGTGCAGAAAACAGTAACACTTGTTCAGAACGAAAGAAAGCACAGAGCCCCAGATTTTATGTTGTCCTGGAGAGCTTGCAGAGCACTGGGGAAAGCAGGCAGAGAATTCCCTGCTAGCACCTTCTCTGTGCCTGGGAAGCAGAAGTGTTCACATTGCTTCGCAGAATCGCTTTTGTGCAGAAAACAGTAACACTTGTTCAGAACGAAAGAAAGCACAGAGCCCCAGATTTTATGTTGTCCTGGAGAGCTTGCAGAGCACTGGGGAAAGCAGGCAGAGAATTCCCTGCTAGCACCTTCTCTGTGCCTGGGAAGCAGAAGTGTTCACATTGCTTCGCAGAATCGCTTTTGTGCAGAAAACAGTAACACTTGTTCAGAACGAAAGAAAGCACAGAGCCCCAGATTTTATGTTGTCCTGGAGAGCTTGCAGAGCACTGGGGAAAAGCAGGCAGAGAATTCCCTGCTAGCACCTTCTCTGTGCCTGGGAAGCAGAAGTGTTCACATTGCTTCGCAGAATCGCTTTTGTGCAGAAAACAGTAACACTTGTTCAGAACGAAAGAAAGCACAGAGCCCCAGATTTTATGTTGTCCTGGAGAGCTTGCAGAGCACTGGGGAAAAGCAGGCAGAGAATTCCCTGCTAGCACCTTCTCTGTGCCTGGGAAACAGAAGTGTTCACATTGCTTCGCAGAATCGCTTTTGTGCAGAAAACAGTAACACTTGTTCAGAACGAAAGAAAGCACAGAGCCCCAGATTTTATGTTGTCCTGGAGAGCTTGCAGAGCACTGGGGAAAGGCAGGCAGAGAATTCCCTGCTAGCACCTTCTCTGTGCCTGGGAAGCAGAAGTGTTCACATTGCTTCGCAGAATCGCTTTTGTGCAGAAAACAGTAACACTTGTTCAGAACGAAAGAAAGCACAGAGCCCCAGATTTTATGTTGTCCTGGAGAGCTTGCAGAGCACTGGGGAAAGGCAGGCAGAGAATTCCCTGCTAGCACCTTCTCTGTGCCTGGGAAGCAGAAGTGTTCACATTGCTTCGCAGAATCGCTTTTGTGCAGAAAACAGTAACACTTGTTCAGAACGAAAGAAAGCACAGAGCCCCAGATTTTATGTTGTCCTGGAGAGCTTGCAGAGCACTGGGGAAAAGCAGGCAGAGAATTCCCTGCTAGCACCTTCTCTGTGCCTGGGAAGCAGAAGTGTTCACATTGCTTCGCAGAATCGCTTTTGTGCAGAAAACAGTAACACTTGTTCAGAACGAAAGAAAGCACAGAGCCCCAGATTTTATGTTGTCCTGGAGAGCTTGCAGAGCACTGGGGAAAAGCAGGCAGAGAATTCCCTGCTAGCACCTTCTCTGTGCCTGGGAAGCAGAAGTGTTCACATTGCTTCGCAGAATCGCTTTTGTGCAGAAAACAGTAACACTTGTTCAGAACGAAAGAAAGCACAGAGCCCCAGATTTTATGTTGTCCTGGAGAGCTTGCAGAGCACTGGGGAAAAAGCAGGCAGAGAATTCCCTGCTAGCACCTTCTCTGTGCCTGGGAAGCAGAAGTGTTCACATTGCTTCGCAGAATCGCTTTTGTGCAGAAAACAGTAACACTTGTTCAGAACGAAAGAAAGCACAGAGCCCCAGATTTTATGTTGTCCTGGAGAGCTTGCAGAGCACTGGGAAAAGCAGGCAGAGAATTCCCTGCTAGCACCTTCTCTGTGCCTGGGAAGCAGAAGTGTTCACATTGCTTCGCAGAATCGCTTTTGTGCAGAAAACAGTAACACTTGTTCAGAACGAAAGAAAGCACAGAGCCCCAGATTTTATGTTGTCCTGGAGAGCTTGCAGAGCACTGGGGAAAAGCAGGCAGAGAATTCCCTGCTAGCACCTTCTCTGTGCCTGGGAAGCAGAAGTGTTCACATTGCTTCGCAGAATCGCTTTTGTGCAGAAAACAGTAACACTTGTTCAGAACGAAGAAAGCACAGAGCCCCAGATTTTATGTTGTCCTGGAGAGCTTGCAGAGCACTGGGGAAAGGCAGGCAGAGAATTCCCTGCTAGCACCTTCTCTGTGCCTGGGAAGCAGAAGTGTTCACATTGCTTCGCAGAATCGCTTTTGTGCAGAAAACAATAACACTTGTTCAGAACGAAAGAAAGCACAGAGCCCCAGATTTTATGTTGTCCTGGAGAGCTTGCAGAGCACTGGGGAAAGCAGGCAGAGAATTCCCTGCTAGCACCTTCTCTGTGCCTGGGAAGCAGAAGTGTTCACATTGCTTCGCAGAATCGCTTTTGTGCAGAAAACAGTAACACTTGTTCAGAACGAAAGAAAGCACAGAGCCCCAGATTTTATGTTGTCCTGGAGAGCTTGCAGAGCACTGGGGAAAAGCAGGCAGAGAATTCCCTGCTACCACCTTCTCTGTGCCTGGGAAACAGAAGTGTTCACATTGCTTCGCAGAATCGCTTTTGTGCAGAAAACAGTAACACTTGTTCAGAACGAAAGAAAGCACAGAGCCCCAGATTTTATGTTGTCCTGGAGAGCTTGCAGAGCACTGGGGAAAGGCAGGCAGAGAATTCCCTGCTAGCACCTTCTCTGTGCCTGGGAAGCAGAAGTGTTCACATTGCTTCGCAGAATCGCTTTTGTGCAGAAAACAGTAACACTTGTTCAGAACGAAAGAAAGCACAGAGCCCCAGATTTTATGTTGTCCTGGAGAGCTTGCAGAGCACTGGGGAAAAGCAGGCAGAGAATTCCCTGCTAGCACCTTCTCTGTGCCTGGGAAGCAGAAGTGTTCACATTGCTTCGCAGAATCGCTTTTGTGCAGAAAACAGTAACACTTGTTCAGAACGAAGGAAAGCACAGAGCCCCAGATTTTATGTTGTCCTGGAGAGCTTGCAGAGCACTGGGGAAAGGCAGGCAGAGAATTCCCTGCTAGCACCTTCTCTGTGCCTGGGAAGCAGAAGTGTTCACATTGCTTCGCAGAATCGCTTTTGTGCAGAAAACAGTAACACTTGTTCAGAACGAAAGAAAGCACAGAGCCCCAGATTTTATGTTGTCCTGGAGAGCTTGCAGAGCACTGGGGAAAGCAGGCAGAGAATTCCCTGCTAGCACCTTCTCTGTGCCTGGGAAGCAGAAGTGTTCACATTGCTTCGCAGAATCGCTTTTGTGCAGAAAACAGTAACACTTGTTCAGAACGAAAGAAAGCACAGAGCCCCAGATTTGCTGTTGTCCTGGAGAGCTTGCAGAGCAGTGGGGAAAGGCAGGCAGAGAATTCCCTGCTAGCACCTTCTTTGTGCCTGGGTTCACATTGCTTCGCAGAATCGCTTTTGTGCAGAAAACAGTAACACTTGTTCAGAACGAAAGAAAGCACAGAGCCCCAGATTTTATGTTGTCCTGGAGAGCTTGCAGAGCACTGGGGAAAAGCAGGCAGAGAATTCCCTGCTAGCACCTTCTCTGTGCCTGGGAAGCAGAAGTGTTCACATTGCTTCGCAGAATCGCTTTTGTGCAGAAAACAGTAACACTTGTTCAGAACGAAAGAAAGCACAGAGCCCCAGATTTTATGTTGTCCTGGAGAGCTTGCAGAGCACTGGGGAAAAGCAGGCAGAGAATTCCCTGCTAGCACCTTCTCTGTGCCTGGGAAGCAGAAGTGTTCACATTGCTTCGCAGAATCGCTTTTGTGCAGAAAACAGTAACACTTGTTCAGAACGAAAGAAAGCACAGAGCCCCAGATTTTATGTTGTCCTGGAGAGCTTGCAGAGCACTGGGGAAAAGCAGGCAGAGAATTCCCTGCTAGCCACCTTCTCTGTGCCTGGGAAGCAGAAGTGTTCACATTGCTTCGCAGAATCGCTTTTGTGCAGAAAACAGTAACACTTGTTCAGAACGAAGGAAAGCACAGAGCCCAGATTTTATGTTGTCCTGGAGAGCTTGCAGAGCACTGGGGAAAGGCAGGCAGAGAATTCCCTGCTAGCACCTTCTCTGTGCCTGGGAAGCAGAAGTGTTCACATTGCTTCGCAGAATCGCTTTTGTGCAGAAAACAGTAACACTTGTTCAGAACGAAAGAAAGCACAGAGCCCCAGATTTTATGTTGTCCTGGAGAGCTTGCAGAGCACTGGGGAAAAGCAGGCAGAGAATTCCCTGCTAGCACCTTCTCTGTGCCTGGGAAGCAGAAGTGTTCACATTGCTTCGCAGAATCGCTTTTGTGCAGAAAACAGTAACACTTGTTCAGAACGAAAGAAAGCACAGAGCCCCAGATTTTATGTTGTCCTGGAGAGCTTGCAGAGCACTGGGGAAAGGCAGGCAGAGAATTCCCTGCTAGCACCTTCTCTGTGCCTGGGAAGCAGAAGTGTTCACATTGCTTCGCAGAATCGCTTTTGTGCAGAAAACAGTAACACTTGTTCAGAACGAAGAAAGCACAGAGCCCCAGATTTTATGTTGTCCTGGAGAGCTTGCAGAGCACTGGGGAAAGGCAGGCAGAGAATTCCCTGCTAGCACCTTCTCTGTGCCTGGGAAGCAGAAGTGTTCACATTGCTTCGCAGAATCGCTTTTGTGCAGAAAACAGTAACACTTGTTCAGAACGAAAGAAAGCACAGAGCCCCAGATTTTATGTTGTCCTGGAGAGCTTGCAGAGCACTGGGGAAAAGCAGGCAGAGAATTCCCTGCTAGCACCTTCTCTGTGCCTGGGAAGCAGAAGTGTTCACATTGCTTCGCAGAATCGCTTTTGTGCAGAAAACAGTAACACTTGTTCAGAACGAAAGAAAGCACAGAGCCCCAGATTTTATGTTGTCCTGGAGAGCTTGCAGAGCACTGGGGAAAAGCAGGCAGAGAATTCCCTGCTAGCACCTTCTCTGTGCCTGGGAAAGCAGAAGTGTTCACATTGCTTCGCAGAAAACAGTAACACTTGTTCCAGAACGAAAGAAAGCACAGAGCCCCAGATTTATGTTGGTCCTGGAGAGCTTGCAGAGCACTGGGGAAAGGCAGGCAGAGAATTCCCTGCTTAGCAACCTTCTCTGTGCCTGGGAAGCAGAAGTGTTCACATTGCTTCGCAGAATCGCTTTTGTGCAGAAAACAGTAACACTTGTTCAGAACGAAAGAAAGCACAGAGCCCCAGATTTTATGTTGTCCTGGAGAGCTTGCAGAGCACTGGGGAAAAACAGGCAGAGAATTCCTGCTAGCACCTTCTCTGTGCCTGGGAAGCAGAAGTGTTCACATTGCTTCGCAGAATCGCTTTTGTGCAGAAAACAGTAACACTTGTTCAGAACGAAAGGGAAAGCACAGAGCCCCAGATTTTATGTTGTCCTGGAGAGCTTGCAGAGCACTGGGGAAAGCAGGCAGAGATTCCCTGCTAGCACCTTCTCTGTGCCTGGAAGCAGAAGTGTTCACATTGGCTTCGCAGAATCGCTTTTGTGCAGAAAACAGTAACACTTGTTCAGAACGAAAGAAAGCACAGAGCCCCAGATTTCTATGTTGTCCTGGGAGAGCTTGCAGAGCACTGGGGGAAAGCAGGCAGAGAATTCCCTGCTAGCACCTTCTCTGTGCCTGGGAAACAGAAGTGTTCACATTGCTTCGCAGAATCGCTTTTGTGCAGAAAACAGTAACACTTGTTCAGAACGAAAGAAAGCACAGAGCCCCAGATTTGCTGTTGTCCTGGAGAGCTTGCAGAGCACTGGGGAAAAGCAGGCAGAAGAATTCCCTGCTACCACCTTCTCTGTGCCTGGGAAACAGAAGTGTTCACATTGCTTCGCAGAATCGTCTTTTGTGCAGAAAACAGTAACACTTGTTCAGAACGAAGGAAAGCACAGAGCCCCAGATTTTATGTTGTCCTGGAGAGCTTTGCAGAGCACTGGGGAAAGGCAGGCAGAGAATTCCCTGCTAGCACCTTCTCTGTGCCTGGGAAGCAGAAGTGTTTCACATTGCTTCGCAGAATCGCTTTTGTGCAGAAAACAGTAACACTTGTTCAGAACGAAAGAAAGCACAGAGCCACCAGATTTTTATGTTTGTCCTGGAGAGCTTGCAGAGCACTGTGGGGAAAGCAGGCAGAGAATTCCCTGCTAGCACCTTCTCTGTGCCTGGGAAGCAGAAGTGTTCACATTGCTTCGCAGAATCGCTTTTGTGCAGAAAACAGTAACACTTGTTCAGAACGAAAGAAAGCACAGAGCCCCAGATTTGCTGTTGTCCTGGAGAGCTTGCAGAGCAGTGGGGAAAGGCAGGCAGAGAATTCCCTGCTAGCACCTTTTTTGTGCCTGTTCACATTGCTTCGCAGAATCGCTTTTGTGCAGAAAACAGTAACACTTGTTCAGAACGAAAGAAAGCACAGAGCCCCAGATTTTATGTTGTCCTGGAGAGCTTGCAGAGCACTGGGGAAAGGCAGGCAGAGAATTCCCTGCTAGCACCTTCTCTGTGCCTGGGAAGCAGAAGTGTTCACATTGCTTCGCAGAATCGCTTTTGTGCAGAAAACAGTAACACTTGTTCAGAACGAAAGAAAGCACAGAGCCCCAGATTTTATGTTGTCCTGGAGAGCTTGCAGAGCACTGGGGGAAAGCAGGCAGAGAATTCCCTGCTAGCACCTTCTCTGTGCCTGGGAAGCAGAAGTGTTCACATTGCTTCGCAGAATCGCTTTTGTGCAGAAAACAGTAACACTTGTTCAGAACGAAAGAAAGCACAGAGCCCCAGATTTGCTGTTGTCCTGGAGAGCTTGCAGAGCAGTGGGGAAAGGCAGGCAGAGAATTCCCTGCTAGCACCTTTTTTGTGCCTGTTCACATTGCTTCGCAGAATCGCTTTTGTGCAGAAAACAGTAACACTTGTTCAGAACGAAAGAAAGCACAGAGCCCCAGATTTTATGTTGTCCTGGAGAGCTTGCAGAGCACTGGGGAAAGGCAGGCAGAGAATTCCCTGCTAGCACCTTCTCTGTGCCTGGGAAGCAGAAGTGTTCACATTGCTTCGCAGAATCGCTTTTGTGCAGAAAACAGTAACAGTTGTTCAGAACGAAAGAAAGCACAGAGCCCCAGATTTTATGTTGTCCTGGAGAGCTTGCAGAGCACTGGGGAAAAGCAGGCAGAGAATTCCCTGCTAGCACCTTCTCTGTGCCTGGGAAGCAGAAGTCTTCACATTGCTTCGCAGAATCGCTTTTGTGCAGAAAACAGTAACACTTGTTCAGAATGAAAGAAAGCACAGAGCCCCAGATTTTATGTTGTCCTGGAGAGCTTGCAGAGCACTGGGGAAAAGCAGGCAGAGAATTCCCTGCTAGCACCTTCTCTGTGCCTGGTAAACAGAAGTGTTCCCATTGCTTCGCAGAATCGCTTTTGTGCAGAAAACAGTAACACTTGTTCAGAACGAAAGAAAGCACAGAGCCCCAGATTTTGTGTTGTCCTGGAGAGCTTGCAGAGCACTGGGGAAAGGCAGGCAGAGAATTCCCTGCTAGCACCTTCTCTGTGCCTGGGAAGCAGAAGTGTTCCCATTGCTTCGCAGAATCGCTTTTGTGCAGAAAACAGTAACACTTGTTCAGAACGAAAGAAAGCACAGAGCCCCAGATTTTATGTTGTCCTGGAGAGCTTGCAGAGCACTGGGGAAAAGCAGGCAGAGAATTCCCTGCTACCACCTTCTCTGTGCCTGGGAAACAGAAGTGTTCACATTGCTTCGCAGAATCGCTTTTGTGCAGAAAACAGTAACACTTGTTCAGAACGAAGGAAAGCACAGAGCCCCAGATTTTATGTTGTCCTGGAGAGCTTGCAGAGCACTGGGGAAAGGCAGGCAGAGAATTCCCTGCTAGCACCTTCTCTGTGCCTGGGAAGCAGAAGTGTTCACATTGCTTCGCAGAATCGCTTTTGTGCAGAAAACAATAACACTTGTTCAGAACGAAAGAAAGCACAGAGCCCCAGATTTTATGTTGTCCTGGAGAGCTTGCAGAGCACTGGGGAAAGGCAGGCAGAGAATTCCCTGCTACCACCTTCTCTGTGCCTGGGAAGCAGAAGTGTTCACATTGCTTCGCAGAATCGCTTTTGTGCAGAAAACAGTAACACTTGTTCAGAACGAAAGAAAGCACAGAGCCCCAGATTTTATGTTGTCCTGGAGAGCTTGCAGAGCACTGGGGAAAGGC
This sequence comes from Strix uralensis, assembly GCF_047716275.1. Lineage (NCBI taxonomy): Eukaryota > Metazoa > Chordata > Aves > Strigiformes > Strigidae > Strix > Strix uralensis. The sequence continues at coordinate 31,350 of NW_027436790.1, read as the reverse complement.
AGGCAGAGAATTCCCTGCTAGCACCTTCTGTGTGCCTGGGAAGCAGAAGTCTTCACATTGCTTCGCAGAATCGCTTTTGTGCAGAAAACAATAACACTTGTTCAGAATGAAAGAAAGCACAGAGCCCCAGATTTTATGTTGTCCTGGAGAGCTTGCAGAGCACTGGGGAAAAGCAGGCAGAGAATTCCCTGCTAGCACCTTCTCTGTGCCTGGGAAACAGAAGTGTTCCCATTGCTTCGCAGAATCGCTTTTGTGCAGAAAACAGTAACACTTGTTCAGAACGAAAGAAAGCACAGAGCCCCAGATTTTATGTTGTCCTGGAGAGCTTGCAGAGCACTGGGGAAAGGCAGGCAGAGAATTCCCTGCTAGCACCTTCTCTGTGCCTGGGAAGCAGAAGTGTTCACATTGCTTCGCAGAATCGCTTTTGTGCAGAAAACAATAACACTTGTTCAGAACGAAAGAAAGCACAGAGCCCCAGATTTTATGTTGTCCTGGAGAGCTTGCAGAGCACTGGGGAAAGGCAGGCAGAGAATTCCCTGCTAGCACCTTCTCTGTGCCTGGGAAGCAGAAGTGTTCACATTGCTTCGCAGAATCGCTTTTGTGCAGAAAACAGTAACACTTGTTCAGAATGAAAGAAAGCACAGAGCCCCAGATTTTACGTTGTCCTGGAGAGCTTGCAGAGCACTGGGGAAAAGCAGGCAGAGAATTCCCTGCTAGCACCTTCTCTGTGCCTGGGAAACAGAAGTGTTCCCATTGCTTCGCAGAATCGCTTTTGTGCAGAAAACAGTAACACTTGTTCAGAACGAAAGAAAGCACAGAGCCCCAGATTTTATGTTGTCCTGGAGAGCTTGCAGAGCACTGGGGAAAGGCAGGCAGAGAATTCCCTGCTAGCACCTTCTCTGTGCCTGGGAAGCAGAAGTGTTCACATTGCTTCGCAGAATCGCTTTTGTGCAGAAAACAGTAACACTTGTTCAGAACGAAAGAAAGCACAGAGCCCCAGATTTTATGTTGTCCTGGAGAGCTTGCAGAGCACTGGGGAAAAACAGGCAGAGAATTCCCTGCTAGCACCTTCTCTGTGCCTGGGAAGCAGAAGTGTTCACATTGCTTCGCAGAATCGCTTTTGTGCAGAAAACAGTAACACTTGTTCAGAACGAAAGAAAGCACAGAGCCCCAGATTTTATGTTGTCCTGGAGAGCTTGCAGAGCACTGGGGAAAACCAGGCAGAGAATTCCCTGCTAGCACCTTCTCTGTGCCTGGGAAGCAGAAGTGTTCACATTGCTTCGCAGAATCGCTTTTGTGCAGAAAACAGTAACACTTGTTCAGAACGAAAGAAAGCACAGAGCCCCAGATTTTATGTTGTCCTGGAGAGCTTGCAGAGCACTGGGGAAAAGCAGGCAGAGAATTCCCTGCTAGCACCTTCTCTGTGCCTGGGAAGCAGAAGTGTTCACATTGCTTCGCAGAATCGCTTTTGTGCAGAAAACAGTAACACTTGTTCAGAACGAAGGAAAGCACAGAGCCCCAGATTTTATGTTGTCCTGGAGAGCTTGCAGAGCACTGGGGAAAGGCAGGCAGAGAATTCCCTGCTAGCACCTTCTCTGTGCCTGGGAAGCAGAAGTGTTCACATTGCTTCGCAGAATCGCTTTTGTGCAGAAAACAATAACACTTGTTCAGAACGAAAGAAAGCACAGAGCCCCAGATTTTATGTTGTCCTGGAGAGCTTGCAGAGCACTGGGGAAAAGCAGGCAGAGAATTCCCTGCTAGCACCTTCTCTGTGCCTGGGAAGCAGAAGTGTTCACATTGCTTCGCAGAATCGCTTTTGTGCAGAAAACAGTAACACTTGTTCAGAACGAAGGAAAGCACAGAGCCCCAGATTTTATGTTGTCCTGGAGAGCTTGCAGAGCACTGGGGAAAGCAGGCAGAGAATTCCCTGCTAGCACCTTCTCTGTGCCTGGGAAGCAGAAGTGTTCACATTGCTTCGCAGAATCGCTTTTGTGCAGAAAACAGTAACACTTGTTCAGAACGAAAGAAAGCACAGAGCCCCAGATTTTATGTTGTCCTGGAGAGCTTGCAGAGCACTGGGGAAAGCAGGCAGAGAATTCCCTGCTAGCACCTTCTCTGTGCCTGGGAAACAGAAGTGTTCACATTGCTTCGCAGAATCGCTTTTGTGCAGAAAACAGTAACACTTGTTCAGAACGAAAGAAAGCACAGAGCCCCAGATTTGCTGTTGTCCTGGAGAGCTTGCAGAGCACTGGGGAAAAGCAGGCAGAGAATTCCCTGCTACCACCTTCTCTGTGCCTGGGAAACAGAAGTGTTCACATTGCTTCGCAGAATCGCTTTTGTGCAGAAAACAGTAACACTTGTTCAGAACGAAGGAAAGCACAGAGCCCCAGATTTTATGTTGTCCTGGAGAGCTTGCAGAGCACTGGGGAAAGGCAGGCAGAGAATTCCCTGCTAGCACCTTCTCTGTGCCTGGGAAGCAGAAGTGTTCACATTGCTTCGCAGAATCGCTTTTGTGCAGAAAACAATAACACTTGTTCAGAACGAAAGAAAGCACAGAGCCCCAGATTTTATGTTGTCCTGGAGAGCTTGCAGAGCACTGGGGGAAAGCAGGCAGAGAATTCCCTGCTAGCACCTTCTCTGTGCCTGGGAAGCAGAAGTGTTCACATTGCTTCGCAGAATCGCTTTTGTGCAGAAAACAGTAACACTTGTTCAGAACGAAAGAAAGCACAGAGCCCCAGATTTGCTGTTGTCCTGGAGAGCTTGCAGAGCAGTGGGGAAAGGCAGGCAGAGAATTCCCTGCTAGCACCTTTTTTGTGCCTGTTCACATTGCTTCGCAGAATCGCTTTTGTGCAGAAAACAGTAACACTTGTTCAGAACGAAAGAAAGCACAGAGCCCCAGATTTTATGTTGTCCTGGAGAGCTTGCAGAGCACTGGGGAAAGGCAGGCAGAGAATTCCCTGCTAGCACCTTCTCTGTGCCTGGGAAGCAGAAGTGTTCACATTGCTTCGCAGAATCGCTTTTGTGCAGAAAACAGTAACAGTTGTTCAGAACGAAAGAAAGCACAGAGCCCCAGATTTTATGTTGTCCTGGAGAGCTTGCAGAGCACTGGGGAAAAGCAGGCAGAGAATTCCCTGCTAGCACCTTCTCTGTGCCTGGGAAGCAGAAGTCTTCACATTGCTTCGCAGAATCGCTTTTGTGCAGAAAACAGTAACACTTGTTCAGAATGAAAGAAAGCACAGAGCCCCAGATTTTATGTTGTCCTGGAGAGCTTGCAGAGCACTGGGGAAAAGCAGGCAGAGAATTCCCTGCTAGCACCTTCTCTGTGCCTGATAAACAGAAGTGTTCCCATTGCTTCGCAGAATCGCTTTTGTGCAGAAAACAGTAACACTTGTTCAGAACGAAAGAAAGCACAGAGCCCCAGATTTTGTGTTGTCCTGGAGAGCTTGCAGAGCACTGGGGAAAGGCAGGCAGAGAATTCCCTGCTAGCACCTTCTCTGTGCCTGGGAAGCAGAAGTGTTCCCATTGCTTCGCAGAATCGCTTTTGTGCAGAAAACAGTAACACTTGTTCAGAACGAAAGAAAGCACAGAGCCCCAGATTTTATGTTGTCCTGGAGAGCTTGCAGAGCACTGGGGAAAAGCAGGCAGAGAATTCCCTGCTACCACCTTCTCTGTGCCTGGGAAACAGAAGTGTTCACATTGCTTCGCAGAATCGCTTTTGTGCAGAAAACAGTAACACTTGTTCAGAACGAAGGAAAGCACAGAGCCCCAGATTTTATGTTGTCCTGGAGAGCTTGCAGAGCACTGGGGAAAGGCAGGCAGAGAATTCCCTGCTAGCACCTTCTCTGTGCCTGGGAAGCAGAAGTGTTCACATTGCTTCGCAGAATCGCTTTTGTGCAGAAAACAATAACACTTGTTCAGAACGAAAGAAAGCACAGAGCCCCAGATTTTATGTTGTCCTGGAGAGCTTGCAGAGCACTGGGGAAAGGCAGGCAGAGAATTCCCTGCTACCACCTTCTCTGTGCCTGGGAAGCAGAAGTGTTCACATTGCTTCGCAGAATCGCTTTTGTGCAGAAAACAGTAACACTTGTTCAGAACGAAAGAAAGCACAGAGCCCCAGATTTTATGTTGTCCTGGAGAGCTTGCAGAGCACTGGGGAAAGGCAGGCAGAGAATTCCCTGCTAGCACCTTCTGTGTGCCTGGGAAGCAGAAGTCTTCACATTGCTTCGCAGAATCGCTTTTGTGCAGAAAACAATAACACTTGTTCAGAATGAAAGAAAGCACAGAGCCCCAGATTTTATGTTGTCCTGGAGAGCTTGCAGAGCACTGGGGAAAAGCAGGCAGAGAATTCCCTGCTAGCACCTTCTCTGTGCCTGGGAAACAGAAGTGTTCCCATTGCTTCGCAGAATCGCTTTTGTGCAGAAAACAGTAACACTTGTTCAGAACGAAAGAAAGCACAGAGCCCCAGATTTTATGTTGTCCTGGAGAGCTTGCAGAGCACTGGGGAAAGGCAGGCAGAGAATTCCCTGCTAGCACCTTCTCTGTGCCTGGGAAGCAGAAGTGTTCACATTGCTTCGCAGAATCGCTTTTGTGCAGAAAACAATAACACTTGTTCAGAACGAAAGAAAGCACAGAGCCCCAGATTTTATGTTGTCCTGGAGAGCTTGCAGAGCACTGGGGAAAGGCAGGCAGAGAATTCCCTGCTAGCACCTTCTCTGTGCCTGGGAAGCAGAAGTGTTCACATTGCTTCGCAGAATCGCTTTTGTGCAGAAAACAGTAACACTTGTTCAGAACGAAGGAAAGCACAGAGCCCCAGATTTTATGTTGTCCTGGAGAGCTTGCAGAGCACTGGGGAAAGGCAGGCAGAGAATTCCCTGCTAGCACCTTCTCTGTGCCTGGGAAGCAGAAGTGTTCACATTGCTTCGCAGAATCGCTTTTGTGCAGAAAACAATAACACTTGTTCAGAACGAAAGAAAGCACAGAGCCCCAGATTTTATGTTGTCCTGGAGAGCTTGCAGAGCACTGGGGAAAGGCAGGCAGAGAATTCCCTGCTACCACCTTCTCTGTGCCTGGGAAGCAGAAGTGTTCACATTGCTTCGCAGAATCGCTTTTGTGCAGAAAACAGTAACACTTGTTCAGAACGAAAGAAAGCACAGAGCCCCAGATTTTATGTTGTCCTGGAGAGCTTGCAGAGCACTGGGGAAAGGCAGGCAGAGAATTCCCTGCTAGCACCTTCTGTGTGCCTGGGAAGCAGAAGTCTTCACATTGCTTCGCAGAATCGCTTTTGTGCAGAAAACAATAACACTTGTTCAGAATGAAAGAAAGCACAGAGCCCCAGATTTTATGTTGTCCTGGAGAGCTTGCAGAGCACTGGGGAAAAGCAGGCAGAGAATTCCCTGCTAGCACCTTCTCTGTGCCTGGGAAACAGAAGTGTTCCCATTGCTTCGCAGAATCGCTTTTGTGCAGAAAACAGTAACACTTGTTCAGAACGAAAGAAAGCACAGAGCCCCAGATTTTATGTTGTCCTGGAGAGCTTGCAGAGCACTGGGGAAAAGCAGGCAGAGAATTCCCTGCTACCACCTTCTCTGTGCCTGGGAAGCAGAAGTGTTCACATTGCTTCGCAGAATCGCTTTTGTGCAGAAAACAGTAACACTTGTTCAGAACGAAGGAAAGCACAGAGCCCCAGATTTTATGTTGTCCTGGAGAGCTTGCAGAGCACTGGGGAAAGGCAGGCAGAGAATTCCCTGCTAGCACCTTCTCTGTGCCTGGGAAGCAGAAGTCTTCACATTGCTTCGCAGAATCGCTTTTGTGCAGAAAACAGTAACACTTGTTCAGAACGAAAGAAAGCACAGAGCCCCAGATTTTATGTTGTCCTGGAGAGCTTGCAGAGCACTGGGGAAAAGCAGGCAGAGAATTCCCTGCTAGCACCTTCTCTGTGCCTGGGAAGCAGAAGTGTTCACATTGCTTCGCAGAATCGCTTTTGTGCAGAAAACAGTAACACTTGTTCAGAACGAAAGAAAGCACAGAGCCCCAGATTTTATGTTGTCCTGGAGAGCTTGCAGAGCACTGGGGAAAAGCAGGCAGAGAATTCCCTGCTAGCACCTTCTCTGTGCCTGGGAAGCAGAAGTCTTCACATTGCTTCGCAGAATCGCTTTTGTGCAGAAAACAGTAACACTTGTTCAGAACGAAGGAAAGCACAGAGCCCCAGATTTTATGTTGTCCTGGAGAGCTTGCAGAGCACTGGGGAAAGGCAGGCAGAGAATTCCCTGCTAGCACCTTCTCTGTGCCTGGGAAGCAGAAGTGTTCACATTGCTTCGCAGAATCGCTTTTGTGCAGAAAACAATAACACTTGTTCAGAACGAAAGAAAGCACAGAGCCCCAGATTTTATGTTGTCCTGGAGAGCTTGCAGAGCACTGGGGAAAAGCAGGCAGAGAATTCCCTGCTAGCACCTTCTCTGTGCCTGGGAAGCAGAAGTGTTCACATTGCTTCGCAGAATCGCTTTTGTGCAGAAAACAGTAACACTTGTTCAGAACGAAAGAAAGCACAGAGCCCCAGATTTTATGTTGTCCTGGAGAGCTTGCAGAGCACTGGGGAAAAGCAGGCAGAGAATTCCCTGCTACCACCTTCTCTGTGCCTGGGAAACAGAAGTGTTCACATTGCTTCGCAGAATCGCTTTTGTGCAGAAAACAGTAACACTTGTTCAGAACGAAGGAAAGCACAGAGCCCCAGATTTTATGTTGTCCTGGAGAGCTTGCAGAGCACTGGGGAAAGGCAGGCAGAGAATTCCCTGCTAGCACCTTCTCTGTGCCTGGGAAGCAGAAGTGTTCACATTGCTTCGCAGAATCGCTTTTGTGCAGAAAACAGTAACACTTGTTCAGAACGAAAGAAAGCACAGAGCCCCAGATTTTATGTTGTCCTGGAGAGCTTGCAGAGCACTGGGGGAAAGCAGGCAGAGAATTCCCTGCTAGCACCTTCTCTGTGCCTGGGAAACAGAAGTGTTCACATTGCTTCGCAGAATCGCTTTTGTGCAGAAAACAGTAACACTTGTTCAGAACGAAAGAAAGCTAAGAGCCCCAGATTTGCTGTTGTCCTGGAGAGCTTGCAGAGCAGTGGGGAAAGGCAGGCAGAGAATTCCCTGCTAGCACCTTCTTTGTGCCTGTTCACATTGCTTCACAGAATCGCTTTTGTGCAGAATACAGTAACACTTGTTCAGAACGAAAGAAAGCACAGAGCCCCAGATTTTATGTTGTCCTGGAGAGCTTGCAGAGCACTGGGGAAAAGCAGTCAGAGAATTCCCTGCTAGCACCTTCTCTGTGCCTGGGAAGCAGAAGTGTTCACATTGCTTCGCAGAATCGCTTTTGTGCAGAAAACAGTAACACTTGTTCAGAATGAAAGAAAGCACAGAGCCCCAGATTTTATGTTGTCCTGGAGAGCTTGCAGAGCACTGGGGAAAAGCAGGCAGAGAATTCCCTGCTAGCACCTTCTCTGTGCCTGGGAAACAGAAGTGTTCCCATTGCTTCGCAGAATCGCTTTTGTGCAGAAAACAGTAACACTTGTTCAGAACGAAAGAAAGCACAGAGCCCCAGATTTTATGTTGTCCTGGAGAGCTTGCAGAGCACTGGGGAAAGGCAGGCAGAGAATTCCCTGCTAGCACCTTCTCTGTGCCTGGGAAGCAGAAGTGTTCACATTGCTTCGCAGAATCGCTTTTGTGCAGAAAACAGTAACAGTTGTTCAGAACGAAAGAAAGCACAGAGCCCCAGATTTTATGTTGTCCTGGAGAGCTTGCAGAGCACTGGGGAAAAGCAGGCAGAGAATTCCCTGCTAGCACCTTCTCTGTGCCTGGGAAGCAGAAGTCTTCACATTGCTTCGCAGAATCGCTTTTGTGCAGAAAACAGTAACACTTGTTCAGAATGAAAGAAAGCACAGAACCCCAGATTTTATGTTGTCCTGGAGAGCTTGCAGAGCACTGGGGAAAAGCAGGCAGAGAATTCCCTGCTAGCACCTTCTCTGTGCCTGGGAAACAGAAGTGTTCCCATTGCTTCGCAGAATCGCTTTTGTGCAGAAAACAGTAACACTTGTTCAGAACGAAAGAAAGCACAGAGCCCCAGATTTTATGTTGTCCTGGAGAGCTTGCAGAGCACTGGGGAAAGGCAGGCAGAGAATTCCCTGCTAGCACCTTCTCTGTGCCTGGGAAGCAGAAGTGTTCACATTGCTTCGCAGAATCGCTTTTGTGCAGAAAACAGTAACACTTGTTCAGAACGAAAGAAAGCACAGAGCCCCAGATTTTATGTTGTCCTGGAGAGCTTGCAGAGCACTGGGGAAAAGCAGGCAGAGAATTCCCTGCTACCACCTTCTCTGTGCCTGGGAAGCAGAAGTGTTCACATTGCTTCGCAGAATCGCTTTTGTGCAGAAAACAGTAACACTTGTTCAGAACGAAGGAAAGCACAGAGCCCCAGATTTTATGTTGTCCTGGAGAGCTTGCAGAGCACTGGGGAAAGGCAGGCAGAGAATTCCCTGCTAGCACCTTCTCTGTGCCTGGGAAGCAGAAGTGTTCACATTGCTTCGCAGAATCGCTTTTGTGCAGAAAACAATAACACTTGTTCAGAACGAAAGAAAGCACAGAGCCCCAGATTTTATGTTGTCCTGGAGAGCTTGCAGAGCACTGGGGAAAGGCAGGCAGAGAATTCCCTGCTAGCACCTTCTCTGTGCTTGGGAAGCAGAAGTGTTCACATTGCTTCGCAGAATCGCTTTTGTGCAGAAAACAGTAACACTTGTTCAGAACGAAAGAAAGCACAGAGCCCCAGATTTTATGTTGTCCTGGAGAGCTTGCAGAGCACTGGGGAAAAGCAGGCAGAGAATTCCCTGCTAGCACCTTCTCTGTGCCTGGGAAGCAGAAGTGTTCCCATTGCTTCGCAGAATCGCTTTTGTGCAGAAAACCTTAACACTTGTTCAGAACGAAAGAAAGCACAGAGCCCCAGATTTTATGTTGTCCTGGAGAGCTTGCAGAGCACTGGGGAAAAGCAGGCAGAGAATTCCCTGCTAGCACCTTCTCTGTGCCTGGGAAACAGAAGTGTTCACATTGCTTCGCAGAATCGCTTTTGTGCAGAAAACAGTAACAGTTGTTCAGAACGAAGGAAAGCACAGAGCCCCAGATTTTATGTTGTCCTGGAGAGCTTGCAGAGCACTGGGGAAAGGCAGGCAGAGAATTCCCTGCTAGCACCTTCTCTGTGCCTGGGAAGCAGAAGTGTTCACATTGCTTCGCAGAATCGCTTTTGTGCAGAAAACAATAACACTTGTTCAGAACGAAAGAAAGCACAGAGCCCCAGATTTTATGTTGTCCTGGAGAGCTTGCAGAGCACTGGGGAAAAGCAGGCAGAGAATTCCCTGCTAGCACCTTCTCTGTGCCTGGGAAGCAGAAGTGTTCACATTGCTTCGCAGAATCGCTTTTGTGCAGAAAACAGTAACACTTGTTCAGAATGAAAGAAAGCACAGAGCCCCAGATTTTATGTTGTCCTGGAGAGCTTGCAGAGCACTGGGGAAAAGCAGGCAGAGAATTCCCTGCTAGCACCTTCTCTGTGCCTGGGAAGCAGAAGTGTTCCCATTGCTTCGCAGAATCGCTTTTGTGCAGAAAACAGTAACACTTGTTCAGAACGAAAGAAAGCACAGAGCCCCAGATTTTATGTTGTCCTGGAGAGCTTGCAGAGCACTGGGGAAAGGCAGGCAGAGAATTCCCTGCTAGCACCTTCTCTGTGCCTGGGAAGCAGAAGTGTTCACATTGCTTCGCAGAATCGCTTTTGTGCAGAAAACAGTAACAGTTGTTCAGAACGAAGGAAAGCACAGAGCCCCAGATTTTATGTTGTCCTGGAGAGCTTGCAGAGCACTGGGGAAAGGCAGGCAGAGAATTCCCTGCTAGCACCTTCTCTGTGCCTGGGAAACAGAAGTGTTCCCATTGCTTCGCAGAATCGCTTTTGTGCAGAAAACAGTAACACTTGTTCAGAACGAAAGAAAGCACAGAGCCCCAGATTTTATGTTGTCCTGGAGAGCTTGCAGAGCACTGGGGGAAAGCAGGCAGAGAATTCCCTGCTAGCACCTTCTCTGTGCCTGGGAAACAGAAGTGTTCACATTGCTTCGCAGAATCGCTTTTGTGCAGAAAACAGTAACACTTGTTCAGAACGAAAGAAAGCACAGAGCCCCAGATTTGCTGTTGTCCTGGAGAGCTTGCAGAGCAGTGGGGAAAGGCAGGCAGAGAATTCCCTGCTAGCACCTTCTTTGTGCCTGTTCACATTGCTTCACAGAATCGCTTTTGTGCAGAATACAGTAACACTTGTTCAGAACGAAAGAAAGCACAGAGCCCCAGATTTTATGTTGTCCTGGAGAGCTTGCAGAGCACTGGGGAAAAGCAGTCAGAGAATTCCCTGCTAGCACCTTCTCTGTGCCTGGGAAGCAGAAGTGTTCACATTGCTTCGCAGAATCGCTTTTGTGCAGAAAACAGTAACACTTGTTCAGAATGAAAGAAAGCACAGAGCCCCAGATTTTATGTTGTCCTGGAGAGCTTGCAGAGCACTGGGGAAAAGCAGGCAGAGAATTCCCTGCTAGCACCTTCTCTGTGCCTGGGAAACAGAAGTGTTCCCATTGCTTCGCAGAATCGCTTTTGTGCAGAAAACAGTAACACTTGTTCAGAACGAAAGAAAGCACAGAGCCCCAGATTTTATGTTGTCCTGGAGAGCTTGCAGAGCACTGGGGAAAGGCAGGCAGAGAATTCCCTGCTAGCACCTTCTCTGTGCCTGGGAAGCAGAAGTGTTCACATTGCTTCGCAGAATCGCTTTTGTGCAGAAAACAGTAACAGTTGTTCAGAACGAAAGAAAGCACAGAGCCCCAGATTTTATGTTGTCCTGGAGAGCTTGCAGAGCACTGGGGAAAAGCAGGCAGAGAATTCCCTGCTAGCACCTTCTCTGTGCCTGGGAAGCAGAAGTCTTCACATTGCTTCGCAGAATCGCTTTTGTGCAGAAAACAGTAACACTTGTTCAGAATGAAAGAAAGCACAGAACCCCAGATTTTATGTTGTCCTGGAGAGCTTGCAGAGCACTGGGGAAAAGCAGGCAGAGAATTCCCTGCTAGCACCTTCTCTGTGCCTGGGAAACAGAAGTGTTCCCATTGCTTCGCAGAATCGCTTTTGTGCAGAAAACAGTAACACTTGTTCAGAACGAAAGAAAGCACAGAGCCCCAGATTTTATGTTGTCCTGGAGAGCTTGCAGAGCACTGGGGAAAGGCAGGCAGAGAATTCCCTGCTAGCACCTTCTCTGTGCCTGGGAAGCAGAAGTGTTCACATTGCTTCGCAGAATCGCTTTTGTGCAGAAAACAGTAACACTTGTTCAGAACGAAAGAAAGCACAGAGCCCCAGATTTTATGTTGTCCTGGAGAGCTTGCAGAGCACTGGGGAAAAGCAGGCAGAGAATTCCCTGCTACCACCTTCTCTGTGCCTGGGAAGCAGAAGTGTTCACATTGCTTCGCAGAATCGCTTTTGTGCAGAAAACAGTAACACTTGTTCAGAACGAAGGAAAGCACAGAGCCCCAGATTTTATGTTGTCCTGGAGAGCTTGCAGAGCACTGGGGAAAGGCAGGCAGAGAATTCCCTGCTACCACCTTCTCTGTGCCTGGGAAGCAGAAGTGTTCACATTGCTTCGCAGAATCGCTTTTGTGCAGAAAACAATAACACTTGTTCAGAACGAAAGAAAGCACAGAGCCCCAGATTTTATGTTGTCCTGGAGAGCTTGCAGAGCACTGGGGAAAGGCAGGCAGAGAATTCCCTGCTAGCACCTTCTCTGTGCTTGGGAAGCAGAAGTGTTCACATTGCTTCGCAGAATCGCTTTTGTGCAGAAAACAGTAACACTTGTTCAGAACGAAAGAAAGCACAGAGCCCCAGATTTTATGTTGTCCTGGAGAGCTTGCAGAGCACTGGGGAAAAGCAGGCAGAGAATTCCCTGCTAGCACCTTCTCTGTGCCTGGGAAGCAGAAGTGTTCCCATTGCTTCGCAGAATCGCTTTTGTGCAGAAAACCTTAACACTTGTTCAGAACGAAAGAAAGCACAGAGCCCCAGATTTTATGTTGTCCTGGAGAGCTTGCAGAGCACTGGGGAAAAGCAGGCAGAGAATTCCCTGCTAGCACCTTCTCTGTGCCTGGGAAACAGAAGTGTTCACATTGCTTCGCAGAATCGCTTTTGTGCAGAAAACAGTAACAGTTGTTCAGAACGAAGGAAAGCACAGAGCCCCAGATTTTATGTTGTCCTGGAGAGCTTGCAGAGCACTGGGGAAAGGCAGGCAGAGAATTCCCTGCTAGCACCTTCTCTGTGCCTGGGAAGCAGAAGTGTTCACATTGCTTCGCAGAATCGCTTTTGTGCAGAAAACAATAACACTTGTTCAGAACGAAAGAAAGCACAGAGCCCCAGATTTTATGTTGTCCTGGAGAGCTTGCAGAGCACTGGGGAAAAGCAGGCAGAGAATTCCCTGCTAGCACCTTCTCTGTGCCTGGGAAGCAGAAGTGTTCACATTGCTTCGCAGAATCGCTTTTGTGCAGAAAACAGTAACACTTGTTCAGAATGAAAGAAAGCACAGAGCCCCAGATTTTATGTTGTCCTGGAGAGCTTGCAGAGCACTGGGGAAAAGCAGGCAGAGAATTCCCTGCTAGCACCTTCTCTGTGCCTGGGAAGCAGAAGTGTTCCCATTGCTTCGCAGAATCGCTTTTGTGCAGAAAACAGTAACACTTGTTCAGAACGAAAGAAAGCACAGAGCCCCAGATTTTATGTTGTCCTGGAGAGCTTGCAGAGCACTGGGGAAAGGCAGGCAGAGAATTCCCTGCTAGCACCTTCTCTGTGCCTGGGAAGCAGAAGTGTTCACATTGCTTCGCAGAATCGCTTTTGTGCAGAAAACAGTAACAGTTGTTCAGAACGAAGGAAAGCACAGAGCCCCAGATTTTATGTTGTCCTGGAGAGCTTGCAGAGCACTGGGGAAAGGCAGGCAGAGAATTCCCTGCTAGCATCTTCTCTGTGCCTGGGAAGCAGAAGTGTTCACATTGCTTCGCAGAATCGCTTTTGTGCAGAAAACAGTAACACTTGTTCAGAACGAAAGAAAGCACAGAGCCCCAGATTTTATGTTGTCCTGGAGAGCTTGCAGAGCACTGGGGAAAGGCAGGCAGAGAATTCCCTGCTAGCACCTTCTCTGTGCCTGGGAAGCAGAAGTGTTCACATTGCTTCGCAGAATCGCTTTTGTGCAGAAAACAGTAACACTTGTTCAGAACGAAAGAAAGCACAGAGCCCCAGATTTTATGTTGTCCTGGAGAGCTTGCAGAGCACTGGGGAAAAGCAGGCAGAGAATTCCCTGCTAGCACCTTCTCTGTGCCTGGGAAGCAGAAGTGTTCACATTGCTTCGCAGAATCGCTTTTGTGCAGAAAACAGTAACACTTGTTCAGAATGAAAGAAAGCACAGAGCCCCAGATTTTATGTTGTCCTGGAGAGCTTGCAGAGCACTGGGGAAAAGCAGGCAGAGAATTCCCTGCTAGCACCTTCTTTGTGCCTGTTCACATTGCTTCGCAGAATCGCTTTTGTGCAGAAAACAGTAACACTTGTTCAGAACGAAAGAAAGCACAGAGCCCCAGATTTTATGTTGTCCTGGAGAGCTTGCAGAGCACTGGGGAAAAGCAGTCAGAGAATTCCCTGCTAGCACCTTCTCTGTGCCTGGGAAGCAGAAGTGTTCACATTGCTTCGCAGAATCGCTTTTGTGCAGAAAACAGTAACACTTGTTCAGAACGAAAGAAAGCACAGAGCCCCAGATTTTATGTTGTCCTGGAGAGCTTGCAGAGCACTGGGGAAAAACAGGCAGAGAAGTCCCTGCTAGCACCTTCTCTGTGCCTGGGAAGCAGAAGTGTTCAAATTGCTTCGCAGAATCGCTTTTGTGCAGAAAAGAGTAACACTTGTTCAGAACGAAAGAAAGCACAGAGCCCCAGATTTTATGTTGTCCTGGAGAGCTTGCAGAGCACTGGGGAAAAGCAGGCAGAGAATTCCCTGCTACCACCTTCTCTGTGCCTGGGAAACAGAAGTGTTCACATTGCTTCGCAGAATCGCTTTTGTGCAGAAAACAGTAACACTTGTTCAGAACGAAGGAAAGCACAGAGCCCCAGATTTTATGTTGTCCTGGAGAGCTTGCAGAGCACTGGGGAAAGGCAGGCAGAGAATTCCCTGCTAGCACCTTCTCTGTGCCTGGGAAGCAGAAGTGTTCACATTGCTTCGCAGAATCGCTTTTGTGCAGAAAACAGTAACAGTTGTTCAGAACGAAAGAAAGCACAGAGCCCCAGATTTTATGTTGTCCTGGAGAGCTTGCAGAGCACTGGGGAAAAGCAGGCAGAGAATTCCCTGCTACCACCTTCTCTGTGCCTGGGAAGCAGAAGTCTTCACATTGCTTCGCAGAATCGCTTTTGTGCAGAAAACAGTAACACTTGTTCAGAACGAAAGAAAGCACAGAGCCCCAGATTTTATGTTGTCCTGGAGAGCTTGCAGAGCACTGGGGAAAGGCAGGCAGAGAATTCCCTGCTAGCACCTTCTCTGTGCCTGGGAAGCAGAAGTGTTCACATTGCTTCGCAGAATCGCTTTTGTGCAGAAAACAGTAACACTTGTTCAGAACGAAAGAAAGCACAGAGCCCCAGATTTTATGTTGTCCTGGAGAGCTTGCAGAGCACTGGGGAAAAGCAGGCAGAGAATTCCCTGCTACCACCTTCTCTGTGCCTGGGAAACAGAAGTGTTCACATTGCTTCGCAGAATCGCTTTTGTGCAGAAAACAGTAACACTTGTTCAGAACGAAGGAAAGCACAGAGCCCCAGATTTTATGTTGTCCTGGAGAGCTTGCAGAGCACTGGGGAAAGGCAGGCAGAGAATTCCCTGCTAGCACCTTCTCTGTGCCTGGGAAGCAGAAGTGTTCACATTGCTTCGCAGAATCGCTTTTGTGCAGAAAACAGTAACACTTGTTCAGAACGAAAGAAAGCACAGAGCCCCAGATTTTATGTTGTCCTGGAGAGCTTGCAGAGCACTGGGGAAAGGCAGGCAGAGAATTCCCTGCTAGCACCTTCTCTGTGCCTGGGAAGCAGAAGTGTTCACATTGCTTCGCAGAATCGCTTTTGTGCAGAAAACAGTAACACTTGTTCAGAACGAAGGAAAGCACAGAGCCCCAGATTTTATGTTGTCCTGGAGAGCTTGCAGAGCACTGGGGAAAGGCAGGCAGAGAATTCCCTGCTAGCACCTTCTCTGTGCCTGGGAAGCAGAAGTGTTCACATTGCTTCGCAGAATCGCTTTTGTGCAGAAAACAGTAACACTTGTTCAGAACGAAAGAAAGCACAGAGCCCCAGATTTTATGTTGTCCTGGAGAGCTTGCAGAGCACTGGGGAAAAGCAGGCAGAGAATTCCCTGCTAGCACCTTCTCTGTGCCTGGGAAGCAGAAGTGTTCCCATTGCTTCGCAGAATCGCTTTTGTGCAGAAAACAGTAACACTTGTTCAGAACGAAAGAAAGCACAGAGCCCCAGATTTTATGTTGTCCTGGAGAGCTTGCAGAGCACTGGGGAAAAGCAGGCAGAGAATTCCCTGCTACCACCTTCTCTGTGCCTGGGAAACAGAAGTGTTCACATTGCTTCGCAGAATCGCTTTTGTGCAGAAAACAGTAACACTTGTTCAGAACGAAGGAAAGCACAGAGCCCCAGATTTTATGTTGTCCTGGAGAGCTTGCAGAGCACTGGGGAAAGGCAGGCAGAGAATTCCCTGCTAGCACCTTCTCTGTGCCTGGGAAGCAGAAGTGTTCAAATTGCTTCGCAGAATCGCTTTTGTGCAGAAAACAGTAACACTTGTTCAGAACGAAGGAAAGCACAGAGCCCCAGATTTTATGTTGTCCTGGAGAGCTTGCAGAGCACTGGGGAAAAGCAGGCAGAGAATTCCCTGCTAGCACCTTCTCTGTGCCTGGGAAGCAGAAGTGTTCACATTGCTTCGCAGAATCGCTTTTGTGCAGAAAACAGTAACACTTGTTCAGAACGAAAGAAAGCACAGAGCCCCAGATTTTATGTTGTCCTGGAGAGCTTGCAGAGCACTGGGGAAAAGCAGTCAGAGAATTCCCTGCTAGCACCTTCTCTGTGCCTGGGAAGCACAAGTGTTCACATTGCTTCGCAGAATCGCTTTTGTGCAGAAAACAGTAACACTTGTTCAGAATGAAAGAAAGCACAGAGCCCCAGATTTTATGTTGTCCTGGAGAGCTTGCAGAGCACTGGGGAAAAGCAGGCAGAGAATTCCCTGCTAGCACCTTCTCTGTGCCTGGGAAACAGAAGTGTTCCCATTGCTTCGCAGAATCGCTTTTGTGCAGAAAACAGTAACACTTGTTCAGAACGAAAGAAAGCACAGAGCCCCAGATTTTATGTTGTCCTGGAGAGCTTGCAGAGCACTGGGGAAAGGCAGGCAGAGAATTCCCTGCTAGCACCTTCTCTGTGCCTGGGAAGCAGAAGTGTTCACATTGCTTCGCAGAATCGCTTTTGTGCAGAAAACAGTAACACTTGTTCAGAACGAAGGAAAGCACAGAGCCCCAGATTTTATGTTGTCCTGGAGAGCTTGCAGAGCACTGGGGAAAGGCAGGCAGAGAATTCCCTGCTAGCACCTTCTCTGTGCCTGGGAAGCAGAAGTGTTCACATTGCTTCGCAGAATCGCTTTTGTGCAGAAAACAGTAACACTTGTTCAGAACGAAAGAAAGCACAGAGCCCCAGATTTTATGTTGTCCTGGAGAGCTTGCAGAGCACTGGGGAAAAACAGGCAGAGAATTCCCTGCTAGCACCTTCTCTGTGCCTGGGAAGCAGAAGTGTTCAAATTGCTTCGCAGAATCGCTTTTGTGCAGAAAACAGTAACACTTGTTCAGAACGAAAGAAAGCACAGAGCCCCAGATTTTATGTTGTCCTGGAGAGCTTGCAGAGCACTGGGGAAAAGCAGGCAGAGAATTCCCTGCTAGCACCTTCTCTGTGCCTGGGAAGCAGAAGTGTTCACATTGCTTCGCAGAATCGCTTTTGTGCAGAAAACAGTAACACTTGTTCAGAATGAAAGAAAGCACAGAGCCCCAGATTTTATGTTGTCCTGGAGAGCTTGCAGAGCACTGGGGAAAAGCAGGCAGAGAATTCCCTGCTAGCACCTTCTCTGTGCCTGGGAAGCAGAAGTGTTCACATTGCTTCGCAGAATCGCTTTTGTGCAGAAAACAGTAACACTTGTTCAGAACGAAAGAAAGCACAGAGCCCCAGATTTTATGTTGTCCTGGAGAGCTTGCAGAGCACTGGGGAAAAGCAGGCAGAGAATTCCCTGCTAGCACCTTCTCTGTGCCTGGGAAGCAGAAGTGTTCACATTGCTTCGCAGAATCGCTTTTGTGCAGAAAACAGTAACAGTTGTTCAGAACGAAGGAAAGCACAGAGCCCCAGATTTTATGTTGTCCTGGAGAGCTTGCAGAGCACTGGGGAAAGGCAGGCAGAGAATTCCCTGCTACCACCTTCTCTGTGCCTGGGAAGCAGAAGTGTTCACATTGCTTCGCAGAATCGCTTTTGTGCAGAAAACAGTAACACTTGTTCAGAATGAAAGAAAGCACAGAGCCCCAGATTTTATGTTGTCCTGGAGAGCTTGCAGAGCACTGGGGAAAAGCAGGCAGAGAATTCCCTGCTAGCACCTTCTCTGTGCCTGGGAAACAGAAGTGTTCCCATTGCTTCGCAGAATCGCTTTTGTGCAGAAAACAGTAACACTTGTTCAGAACGAAAGAAAGCACAGAGCCCCAGATTTTATGTTGTCCTGGAGAGCTTGCAGAGCACTGGGGAAAGGCAGGCAGAGAATTCCCTGCTAGCACCTTCTCTGTGCCTGGGAAGCAGAAGTGTTCACATTGCTTCGCAGAATCGCTTTTGTGCAGAAAACAGTAACAGTTGTTCAGAACGAAGGAAAGCACAGAGCCCCAGATTTTATGTTGTCCTGGAGAGCTTGCAGAGCACTGGGGAAAGGCAGGCAGAGAATTCCCTGCTAGCACCTTCTCTGTGCCTGGGAAGCAGAAGTGTTCCCATTGCTTCGCAGAATCGCTTTTGTGCAGAAAACAGTAACACTTGTTCAGAACGAAAGAAAGCACAGAGCCCCAGATTTTATGTTGTCCTGGAGAGCTTGCAGAGCACTGGGGAAAGGCAGGCAGAGAATTCCCTGCTAGCACCTTCTCTGTGCCTGGGAAGCAGAAGTGTTCACATTGCTTCGCAGAATCGCTTTTGTGCAGAAAACAGTAACAGTTGTTCAGAACGAAGGAAAGCACAGAGCCCCAGATTTTATGTTGTCCTGGAGAGCTTGCAGAGCACTGGGGAAAGGCAGGCAGAGAATTCCCTGCTAGCACCTTCTCTGTGCCTGGGAAGCAGAAGTGTTCACATTGCTTCGCAGAATCGCTTTTGTGCAGAAAACAGTAACACTTGTTCAGAACGAAAGAAAGCACAGAGCCCCAGATTTTATGTTGTCCTGGAGAGCTTGCAGAGCACTGGGGAAAAGCAGGCAGAGAATTCCCTGCTAGCACCTTCTCTGTGCCTGGGAAGCAGAAGTGTTCACATTGCTTCGCAGAATCGCTTTTGTGCAGAAAACAGTAACACTTGTTCAGAATGAAAGAAAGCACAGAGCCCCAGATTTTATGTTGTCCTGGAGAGCTTGCAGAGCACTGGGGAAAAGCAGGCAGAGAATTCCCTGCTAGCACCTTCTCTGTGCCTGGGAAACAGAAGTGTTCCCATTGCTTCGCAGAATCGCTTTTGTGCAGAAAACAGTAACACTTGTTCAGAACGAAAGAAAGCACAGAGCCCCAGATTTTATGTTGTCCTGGAGAGCTTGCAGAGCACTGGGGAAAGGCAGGCAGAGAATTCCCTGCTAGCACCTTCTCTGTGCCTGGGAAGCAGAAGTCTTCACATTGCTTCGCAGAATCGCTTTTGTGCAGAAAACAGTAACACTTGTTCAGAACGAAGGAAAGCACAGAGCCCCAGATTTTATGTTGTCCTGGAGAGCTTGCAGAGCACTGGGGAAAAGCAGGCAGAGAATTCCCTGCTAGCACCTTCTCTGTGCCTGGGAAGCAGAAGTGTTCACATTGCTTCGCAGAATCGCTTTTGTGCAGAAAACAGTAACACTTGTTCAGAACGAAAGAAAGCACAGAGCCCCAGATTTTATGTTGTCCTGGAGAGCTTGCAGAGCACTGGGGAAAAGCAGGCAGAGAATTCCCTGCTAGCACCTTCTCTGTGCCTGGGAAGCAGAAGTGTTCACATTGCTTCGCAGAATCGCTTTTGTGCAGAAAACAGTAACACTTGTTCAGAACGAAGGAAAGCACAGAGCCCCAGATTTTATGTTGTCCTGGAGAGCTTGCAGAGCACTGGGGAAAGGCAGGCAGAGAATTCCCTGCTAGCACCTTCTCTGTGCCTGGGAAGCAGAAGTGTTCACATTGCTTCGCAGAATCGCTTTTGTGCAGAAAACAGTAACACTTGTTCAGAACGAAAGAAAGCACAGAGCCCCAGATTTTATGTTGTCCTGGAGAGCTTGCAGAGCACTGGGGAAAAGCAGGCAGAGAATTCCCTGCTAGCACCTTCTCTGTGCCTGGGAAGCAGAAGTGTTCCCATTGCTTCGCAGAATCGCTTTTGTGCAGAAAACAGTAACACTTGTTCAGAACGAAAGAAAGCACAGAGCCCCAGATTTTATGTTGTCCTGGAGAGCTTGCAGAGCACTGGGGAAAAGCAGGCAGAGAATTCCCTGCTACCACCTTCTCTGTGCCTGGGAAACAGAAGTGTTCACATTGCTTCGCAGAATCGCTTTTGTGCAGAAAACAGTAACACTTGTTCAGAACGAAGGAAAGCACAGAGCCCCAGATTTTATGTTGTCCTGGAGAGCTTGCAGAGCACTGGGGAAAGGCAGGCAGAGAATTCCCTGCTAGCACCTTCTCTGTGCCTGGGAAGCAGAAGTGTTCAAATTGCTTCGCAGAATCGCTTTTGTGCAGAAAACAGTAACACTTGTTCAGAACGAAGGAAAGCACAGAGCCCCAGATTTTATGTTGTCCTGGAGAGCTTGCAGAGCACTGGGGAAAAGCAGGCAGAGAATTCCCTGCTAGCACCTTCTCTGTGCCTGGGAAGCAGAAGTGTTCACATTGCTTCGCAGAATCGCTTTTGTGCAGAAAACAGTAACACTTGTTCAGAACGAAAGAAAGCACAGAGCCCCAGATTTTATGTTGTCCTGGAGAGCTTGCAGAGCACTGGGGAAAAGCAGTCAGAGAATTCCCTGCTAGCACCTTCTCTGTGCCTGGGAAGCACAAGTGTTCACATTGCTTCGCAGAATCGCTTTTGTGCAGAAAACAGTAACACTTGTTCAGAATGAAAGAAAGCACAGAGCCCCAGATTTTATGTTGTCCTGGAGAGCTTGCAGAGCACTGGGGAAAAGCAGGCAGAGAATTCCCTGCTAGCACCTTCTCTGTGCCTGGGAAACAGAAGTGTTCCCATTGCTTCGCAGAATCGCTTTTGTGCAGAAAACAGTAACACTTGTTCAGAACGAAAGAAAGCACAGAGCCCCAGATTTTATGTTGTCCTGGAGAGCTTGC
Source organism: Strix uralensis (assembly GCF_047716275.1). Classification (NCBI taxonomy): domain Eukaryota; kingdom Metazoa; phylum Chordata; class Aves; order Strigiformes; family Strigidae; genus Strix; species Strix uralensis. The sequence goes on along the minus strand of NW_027436790.1, from coordinate 10,716 downwards.
AGAGCACTGGGGAAAGGCAGGCAGAGAATTCCCTGCTAGCACCTTCTCTGTGCCTGGGAAGCAGAAGTGTTCACATTGCTTCGCAGAATCGCTTTTGTGCAGAAAACAGTAACACTTGTTCAGAACGAAGGAAAGCACAGAGCCCCAGATTTTATGTTGTCCTGGAGAGCTTGCAGAGCACTGGGGAAAGGCAGGCAGAGAATTCCCTGCTAGCACCTTCTCTGTGCCTGGGAAGCAGAAGTGTTCACATTGCTTCGCAGAATCGCTTTTGTGCAGAAAACAGTAACACTTGTTCAGAACGAAAGAAAGCACAGAGCCCCAGATTTTATGTTGTCCTGGAGAGCTTGCAGAGCACTGGGGAAAAACAGGCAGAGAATTCCCTGCTAGCACCTTCTCTGTGCCTGGGAAGCAGAAGTGTTCAAATTGCTTCGCAGAATCGCTTTTGTGCAGAAAACAGTAACACTTGTTCAGAACGAAAGAAAGCACAGAGCCCCAGATTTTATGTTGTCCTGGAGAGCTTGCAGAGCACTGGGGAAAAGCAGGCAGAGAATTCCCTGCTAGCACCTTCTCTGTGCCTGGGAAGCAGAAGTCTTCACATTGCTTCGCAGAATCGCTTTTGTGCAGAAAACAGTAACACTTGTTCAGAATGAAAGAAAGCACAGAGCCCCAGATTTTATGTTGTCCTGGAGAGCTTGCAGAGCACTGGGGAAAAGCAGGCAGAGAATTCCCTGCTAGCACCTTCTCTGTGCCTGGGAAGCAGAAGTGTTCACATTGCTTCGCAGAATCGCTTTTGTGCAGAAAACAGTAACACTTGTTCAGAACGAAAGAAAGCACAGAGCCCCAGATTTTATGTTGTCCTGGAGAGCTTGCAGAGCACTGGGGAAAAGCAGGCAGAGAATTCCCTGCTAGCACCTTCTCTGTGCCTGGGAAGCAGAAGTGTTCACATTGCTTCGCAGAATCGCTTTTGTGCAGAAAACAGTAACAGTTGTTCAGAACGAAGGAAAGCACAGAGCCCCAGATTTTATGTTGTCCTGGAGAGCTTGCAGAGCACTGGGGAAAGGCAGGCAGAGAATTCCCTGCTACCACCTTCTCTGTGCCTGGGAAGCAGAAGTGTTCACATTGCTTCGCAGAATCGCTTTTGTGCAGAAAACAATAACACTTGTTCAGAACGAAAGAAAGCACAGAGCCCCAGATTTTATGTTGTCCTGGAGAGCTTGCAGAGCACTGGGGAAAAGCAGGCAGAGAATTCCCTGCTAGCACCTTCTCTGTGCCTGGGAAACAGAAGTGTTCCCATTGCTTCGCAGAATCGCTTTTGTGCAGAAAACAGTAACACTTGTTCAGAACGAAAGAAAGCACAGAGCCCCAGATTTTATGTTGTCCTGGAGAGCTTGCAGAGCACTGGGGAAAAGCAGGCAGAGAATTCCCTGCTAGCACCTTCTCTGTGCCTGGGAAGCAGAAGTGTTCACATTGCTTCGCAGAATCGCTTTTGTGCAGAAAACAGTAACACTTGTTCAGAACGAAGGAAAGCACAGAGCCCCAGATTTTATGTTGTCCTGGAGAGCTTGCAGAGCACTGGGGAAAAGCAGGCAGAGAATTCCCTGCTAGCACCTTCTCTGTGCCTGGGAAACAGAAGTGTTCCCATTGCTTCGCAGAATCGCTTTTGTGCAGAAAACAGTAACACTTGTTCAGAACGAAAGAAAGCACAGAGCCCCAGATTTTATGTTGTCCTGGAGAGCTTGCAGAGCACTGGGGAAAGGCAGGCAGAGAATTCCCTGCTAGCACCTTCTCTGTGCCTGGGAAGCAGAAGTGTTCACATTGCTTCGCAGAATCGCTTTTGTGCAGAAAACAGTAACACGTTGTTCAGAACGAAGGAAAGCACAGAGCCCCAGATTTTATGTTGTCCTGGAGAGCTTGCAGAGCACTGGGGAAAGGCAGGCAGAGAATTCCCTGCTAGCACCTTCTCTGTGCCTGGGAAGCAGAAGTGTTCCCATTGCTTCGCAGAATCGCTTTTGTGCAGAAAACAGTAACACTTGTTCAGAACGAAAGAAAGCACAGAGCCCCAGATTTTATGTTGTCCTGGAGAGCTTGCAGAGCACTGGGGAAAGGCAGGCAGAGAATTCCCTGCTAGCACCTTCTCTGTGCCTGGGAAGCAGAAGTGTTCACATTGCTTCGCAGAATCGCTTTTGTGCAGAAAACAGTAACACTTGTTCAGAACGAAGGAAAGCACAGAGCCCCAGATTTTATGTTGTCCTGGAGAGCTTGCAGAGCACTGGGGAAAGGCAGGCAGAGAATTCCCTGCTAGCACCTTCTCTGTGCCTGGGAAGCAGAAGTGTTCACATTGCTTCGCAGAATCGCTTTTGTGCAGAAAACAGTAACACTTGTTCAGAACGAAAGAAAGCACAGAGCCCCAGATTTTATGTTGTCCTGGAGAGCTTGCAGAGCACTGGGGAAAAGCAGGCAGAGAATTCCCTGCTAGCACCTTCTCTGTGCCTGGGAAGCAGAAGTGTTCACATTGCTTCGCAGAATCGCTTTTGTGCAGAAAACAGTAACACTTGTTCAGAATGAAAGAAAGCACAGAGCCCCAGATTTTATGTTGTCCTGGAGAGCTTGCAGAGCACTGGGGAAAAGCAGGCAGAGAATTCCCTGCTAGCACCTTCTCTGTGCCTGGGAAACAGAAGTGTTCCCATTGCTTCGCAGAATCGCTTTTGTGCAGAAAACAGTAACACTTGTTCAGAACGAAAGAAAGCACAGAGCCCCAGATTTTATGTTGTCCTGGAGAGCTTGCAGAGCACTGGGGAAAGGCAGGCAGAGAATTCCCTGCTAGCACCTTCTCTGTGCCTGGGAAGCAGAAGTGTTCACATTGCTTCGCAGAATCGCTTTTGTGCAGAAAACAGTAACACTTGTTCAGAACGAAAGAAAGCACAGAGCCCCAGATTTTATGTTGTCCTGGAGAGCTTGCAGAGCACTGGGGAAAAGCAGGCAGAGAATTCCCTGCTACCACCTTCTCTGTGCCTGGGAAACAGAAGTGTTCACATTGCTTCGCAGAATCGCTTTTGTGCAGAAAACAGTAACACTTGTTCAGAACGAAGGAAAGCACAGAGCCCCAGATTTTATGTTGTCCTGGAGAGCTTGCAGAGCACTGGGGAAAGGCAGGCAGAGAATTCCCTGCTAGCACCTTCTCTGTGCCTGGGAAGCAGAAGTGTTCACATTGCTTCGCAGAATCGCTTTTGTGCAGAAAACAATAACACTTGTTCAGAACGAAAGAAAGCACAGAGCCCCAGATTTTATGTTGTCCTGGAGAGCTTGCAGAGCACTGGGGAAAAGCAGGCAGAGAATTCCCTGCTAGCACCTTCTCTGTGCCTGGGAAGCAGAAGTGTTCACATTGCTTCGCAGAATCGCTTTTGTGCAGAAAACAGTAACACTTGTTCAGAACGAAGGAAAGCACAGAGCCCCAGATTTTATGTTGTCCTGGAGAGCTTGCAGAGCACTGGGGAAAGGCAGGCAGAGAATTCCCTGCTAGCACCTTCTCTGTGCCTGGGAAGCAGAAGTGTTCACATTGCTTCGCAGAATCGCTTTTGTGCAGAAAACAGTAACACTTGTTCAGAACGAAAGAAAGCACAGAGCCCCAGATTTTATGTTGTCCTGGAGAGCTTGCAGAGCACTGGGGAAAGCAGGCAGAGAATTCCCTGCTAGCACCTTCTCTGTGCCTGGGAAACAGAAGTGTTCCATTGCTTCGCAGAATCGCTTTTGTGCAGAAAACAGTAACACTTGTTCAGAACGAAAGAAAGCACAGAGCCCCAGATTTGCTGTTGTCCTGGAGAGCTTGCAGAGCAGTGGGGAAAGGCAGGCAGAGAATTCCCTGCTAGCACCTTCTTTGTGCCTGTTCACATTGCTTCGCAGAATCGCTTTTGTGCAGAAAACAGTAACACTTGTTCAGAACGAAAGAAAGCACAGAGCCCCAGATTTTATGTTGTCCTGGAGAGCTTGCAGAGCACTGGGGAAAGGCAGGCAGAGAATTCCCTGCTAGCACCTTCTCTGTGCCTGGGAAGCAGAAGTGTTCACATTGCTTCGCAGAATCGCTTTTGTGCAGAAAACAGTAACACTTGTTCAGAACGAAAGAAAGCACAGAGCCCCAGATTTTATGTTGTCCTGGAGAGCTTGCAGAGCACTGGGGAAAAGCAGGCAGAGAATTCCCTGCTAGCACCTTCTCTGTGCCTGGGAAGCAGAAGTGTTCACATTGCTTCGCAGAATCGCTTTTGTGCAGAAAACAGTAACACTTGTTCAGAACGAAGGAAAGCACAGAGCCCCAGATTTTATGTTGTCCTGGAGAGCTTGCAGAGCACTGGGGAAAGGCAGGCAGAGAATTCCCTGCTAGCACCTTCTCTGTGCCTGGGAAGCAGAAGTGTTCACATTGCTTCGCAGAATCGCTTTTGTGCAGAAAACAATAACACTTGTTCAGAACGAAAGAAAGCACAGAGCCCCAGATTTTATGTTGTCCTGGAGAGCTTGCAGAGCACTGGGGAAAGGCAGGCAGAGAATTCCCTGCTAGCACCTTCTCTGTGCCTGGGAAGCAGAAGTGTTCCCATTGCTTCGCAGAATCGCTTTTGTGCAGAAAACAGTAACACTTGTTCAGAACGAAAGAAAGCACAGAGCCCCAGATTTTATGTTGTCCTGGAGAGCTTGCAGAGCACTGGGGAAAAGCAGGCAGAGAATTCCCTGCTACCACCTTCTCTGTGCCTGGGAAACAGAAGTGTTCACATTGCTTCGCAGAATCGCTTTTGTGCAGAAAACAGTAACACTTGTTCAGAACGAAGGAAACCACAGAGCCCCAGATTTTATGTTGTCCTGGAGAGCTTGCAGAGCACTGGGGAAAGGCAGGCAGAGAATTCCCTGCTAGCACCTTCTCTGTGCCTGGGAAGCAGAAGTGTTCACATTGCTTCGCAGAATCGCTTTTGTGCAGAAAACAATAACACTTGTTCAGAACGAAAGAAAGCACAGAGCCCCAGATTTTATGTTGTCCTGGAGAGCTTGCAGAGCACTGGGGAAAAGCAGGCAGAGAATTCCCTGCTACCACCTTCTCTGTGCCTGGGAAACAGAAGTGTTCCCATTGCTTCGCAGAATCGCTTTTGTGCAGAAAACAGTAACACTTGTTCAGAACGAAAGAAAGCACAGAGCCCCAGATTTTATGTTGTCCTGGAGAGCTTGCAGAGCACTGGGGAAAAGCAGGCAGAGAATTCCCTGCTAGCACCTTCTCTGTGCCTGGGAAACAGAAGTGTTCACATTGCTTCGCAGAATCGCTTTTGTGCAGAAAACAGTAACACTTGTTCAGAACGAAAGAAAGCACAGAGCCCCAGATTTTATGTTGTCCTGGAGAGCTTGCAGAGCACTGGGGAAAGGCAGGCAGAGAATTCCCTGCTAGCACCTTCTCTGTGCCTGGGAAGCAGAAGTGTTCACATTGCTTCGCAGAATCGCTTTTGTGCAGAAAACAGTAACAGTTGTTCAGAACGAAGGAAAGCACAGAGCCCCAGATTTTATGTTGTCCTGGAGAGCTTGCAGAGCACTGGGGAAAGGCAGGCAGAGAATTCCCTGCTAGCACCTTCTCTGTGCCTGGGAAGCAGAAGTGTTCCCATTGCTTCGCAGAATCGCTTTTGTGCAGAAAACAGTAACACTTGTTCAGAACGAAAGAAAGCACAGAGCCCCAGATTTTATGTTGTCCTGGAGAGCTTGCAGAGCACTGGGGAAAGGCAGGCAGAGAATTCCCTGCTAGCACCTTCTCTGTGCCTGGGAAGCAGAAGTGTTCCCATTGCTTCGCAGAATCGCTTTTGTGCAGAAAACAGTAACACTTGTTCAGAACGAAAGAAAGCACAGAGCCCCAGATTTTATGTTGTCCTGGAGAGCTTGCAGAGCACTGGGGAAAAGCAGGCAGAGAATTCCCTGCTACCACCTTCTCTGTGCCTGGGAAACAGAAGTGTTCACATTGCTTCGCAGAATCGCTTTTGTGCAGAAAACAGTAACACTTGTTCAGAACGAAGGAAAGCACAGAGCCCCAGATTTTATGTTGTCCTGGAGAGCTTGCAGAGCACTGGGGAAAGGCAGGCAGAGAATTCCCTGCTAGCACCTTCTCTGTGCCTGGGAAGCAGAAGTGTTCACATTGCTTCGCAGAATCGCTTTTGTGCAGAAAACAATAACACTTGTTCAGAACGAAAGAAAGCACAGAGCCCCAGATTTTATGTTGTCCTGGAGAGCTTGCAGAGCACTGGGGAAAAGCAGGCAGAGAATTCCCTGCTACCACCTTCTCTGTGCCTGGGAAACAGAAGTGTTCCCATTGCTTCGCAGAATCGCTTTTGTGCAGAAAACAGTAACACTTGTTCAGAACGAAAGAAAGCACAGAGCCCCAGATTTTATGTTGTCCTGGAGAGCTTGCAGAGCACTGGGGAAAAGCAGGCAGAGAATTCCCTGCTAGCACCTTCTCTGTGCCTGGGAAACAGAAGTGTTCACATTGCTTCGCAGAATCGCTTTTGTGCAGAAAACAGTAACACTTGTTCAGAACGAAAGAAAGCACAGAGCCCCAGATTTTATGTTGTCCTGGAGAGCTTGCAGAGCACTGGGGAAAGGCAGGCAGAGAATTCCCTGCTAGCACCTTCTCTGTGCCTGGGAAGCAGAAGTGTTCACATTGCTTCGCAGAATCGCTTTTGTGCAGAAAACAGTAACAGTTGTTCAGAACGAAGGAAAGCACAGAGCCCCAGATTTTATGTTGTCCTGGAGAGCTTGCAGAGCACTGGGGAAAGGCAGGCAGAGAATTCCCTGCTAGCACCTTCTCTGTGCCTGGGAAGCAGAAGTCTTCACATTGCTTCGCAGAATCGCTTTTGTGCAGAAAACAGTAACACTTGTTCAGAACGAAGGAAAGCACAGAGCCCCAGATTTTATGTTGTCCTGGAGAGCTTGCAGAGCACTGGGGAAAGGCAGGCAGAGAATTCCCTGCTAGCACCTTCTCTGTGCCTGGGAAGCAGAAGTGTTCCCATTGCTTCGCAGAATCGCTTTTGTGCAGAAAACAGTAACACTTGTTCAGAACGAAAGAAAGCACAGAGCCCCAGATTTTATGTTGTCCTGGAGAGCTTGCAGAGCACTGGGGAAAGGCAGGCAGAGAATTCCCTGCTAGCACCTTCTCTGTGCCTGGGAAGCAGAAGTGTTCACATTGCTTCGCAGAATCGCTTTTGTGCAGAAAACAGTAACAGTTGTTCAGAACGAAAGGAAAGCACAGAGCCCCAGATTTTATGTTGTCCTGGAGAGCTTGCAGAGCACTGGGGAAAGGCAGGCAGAGAATTCCCTGCTAGCACCTTCTCTGTGCCTGGGAAGCAGAAGTGTTCACATTGCTTCGCAGAATCGCTTTTGTGCAGAAAACAGTAACACTTGTTCAGAACGAAAGAAAGCACAGAGCCCCAGATTTTATGTTGTCCTGGAGAGCTTGCAGAGCACTGGGGAAAAGCAGGCAGAGAATTCCCTGCTAGCACCTTCTCTGTGCCTGGGAAGCAGAAGTGTTCACATTGCTTCGCAGAATCGCTTTTGTGCAGAAAACAGTAACACTTGTTCAGAATGAAAGAAAGCACAGAGCCCCAGATTTTATGTTGTCCTGGAGAGCTTGCAGAGCACTGGGGAAAAGCAGGCAGAGAATTCCCTGCTAGCACCTTCTCTGTGCCTGGGAAACAGAAGTGTTCCCATTGCTTCGCAGAATCGCTTTTGTGCAGAAAACAGTAACACTTGTTCAGAACGAAAGAAAGCACAGAGCCCCAGATTTTATGTTGTCCTGGAGAGCTTGCAGAGCACTGGGGAAAGGCAGGCAGAGAATTCCCTGCTAGCACCTTCTCTGTGCCTGGGAAGCAGAAGTGTTCACATTGCTTCGCAGAATCGCTTTTGTGCAGAAAACAGTAACACTTGTTCAGAACGAAAGAAAGCACAGAGCCCCAGATTTTATGTTGTCCTGGAGAGCTTGCAGAGCACTGGGGAAAAACAGGCAGAGAATTCCCTGCTAGCACCTTCTCTGTGCCTGGGAAGCAGAAGTGTTCAAATTGCTTCGCAGAATCGCTTTTGTGCAGAAAACAGTAACACTTGTTCAGAACGAAAGAAAGCACAGAGCCCCAGATTTTATGTTGTCCTGGAGAGCTTGCAGAGCACTGGGGAAAAGCAGGCAGAGAATTCCCTGCTAGCACCTTCTCTGTGCCTGGGAAGCAGAAGTGTTCACATTGCTTCGCAGAATCGCTTTTGTGCAGAAAACAGTAACACTTGTTCAGAACGAAAGAAAGCACAGAGCCCCAGATTTTATGTTGTCCTGGAGAGCTTGCAGAGCACTGGGGAAAAGCAGGCAGAGAATTCCCTGCTAGCACCTTCTCTGTGCCTGGGAAGCAGAAGTCTTCACATTGCTTCGCAGAATCGCTTTTGTGCAGAAAACAGTAACACTTGTTCAGAACGAAGGAAAGCACAGAGCCCCAGATTTTATGTTGTCCTGGAGAGCTTGCAGAGCACTGGGGAAAGGCAGGCAGAGAATTCCCTGCTAGCACCTTCTCTGTGCCTGGGAAGCAGAAGTGTTCACATTGCTTCGCAGAATCGCTTTGTGCAGAAAACAATAACACTTGTTCAGAACGAAAGAAAGCACAGAGCCCCAGATTTTATGTTGTCCTGGAGAGCTTGCAGAGCACTGGGGAAAAGCAGGCAGAGAATTCCCTGCTAGCACCTTCTCTGTGCCTGGGAAGCAGAAGTGTTCACATTGCTTCGCAGAATCGCTTTTGTGCAGAAAACAGTAACACTTGTTCAGAACGAAAGAAAGCACAGAGCCCCAGATTTTATGTTGTCCTGGAGAGCTTGCAGAGCACTGGGGAAAAGCAGGCAGAGAATTCCCTGCTACCACCTTCTCTGTGCCTGGGAAACAGAAGTGTTCACATTGCTTCGCAGAATCGCTTTTGTGCAGAAAACAGTAACACTTGTTCAGAACGAAGGAAAGCACAGAGCCCCAGATTTTATGTTGTCCTGGAGAGCTTGCAGAGCACTGGGGAAAGGCAGGCAGAGAATTCCCTGCTAGCACCTTCTCTGTGCCTGGGAAGCAGAAGTGTTCACATTGCTTCGCAGAATCGCTTTTGTGCAGAAAACAATAACACTTGTTCAGAACGAAAGAAAGCACAGAGCCCCAGATTTTATGTTGTCCTGGAGAGCTTGCAGAGCACTGGGGAAAAGCAGCAGAGAATTCCCTGCTAGCACCTTCTCTGTGCCTGGGAAGCAGAAGTGTTCACATTGCTTCGCAGAATCGCTTTTGTGCAGAAAACAGTAACACTTGTTCAGAACGAAGGAAAGCACAGAGCCCCAGATTTTATGTTGTCCTGGAGAGCTTGCAGAGCACTGGGGAAAAGCAGGCAGAGAATTCCCTGCTAGCACCTTCTCTGTGCCTGGGAAGCAGAAGTGTTCACATTGCTTCGCAGAATCGCTTTTGTGCAGAAAACAGTAACACTTGTTCAGAACGAAAGAAAGCACAGAGCCCCAGATTTTATGTTGTCCTGGAGAGCTTGCAGAGCACTGGGGAAAGCAGGCAGAGAATTCCCTGCTAGCACCTTCTCTGTGCCTGGGAAACAGAAGTGTTCACATTGCTTCGCAGAATCGCTTTTGTGCAGAAAACAGTAACACTTGTTCAGAACGAAAGAAAGCACAGAGCCCCAGATTTGCTGTTGTCCTGGAGAGCTTGCAGAGCAGTGGGGAAAGGCAGGCAGAGAATTCCCTGCTAGCACCTTCTTTGTGCCTGTTCACATTGCTTCGCAGAATCGCTTTTGTGCAGAAAACAGTAACACTTGTTCAGAACGAAAGAAAGCACAGAGCCCCAGATTTTATGTTGTCCTGGAGAGCTTGCAGAGCACTGGGGAAAAGCAGTCAGAGAATTCCCTGCTAGCACCTTCTCTGTGCCTGGGAAGCAGAAGTGTTCACATTGCTTCGCAGAATCGCTTTTGTGCAGAAAACAGTAACACTTGTTCAGAACGAAAGAAAGCACAGAGCCCCAGATTTTATGTTGTCCTGGAGAGCTTGCAGAGCACTGGGGAAAAAGCAGGCAGAGAATTCCCTGCTAGCACCTTCTCTGTGCCTGGGAAGCAGAAGTGTTCCCATTGCTTCGCAGAATCGCTTTTGTGCAGAAAACAGTAACACTTGTTCAGAACGAAAGAAAGCACAGAGCCCCAGATTTTATGTTGTCCTGGAGAGCTTGCAGAGCACTGGGGAAAGGCAGGCAGAGAATTCCCTGCTAGCACCTTCTCTGTGCCTGGGAAGCAGAAGTGCTTCACATTGCTTCGCAGAATCGCTTTTGTGCAGAAAACAGTAACACTTGTTCAGAACGAAGAAAGCACAGAGCCCCAGATTTTATGTTGTCCTGGAGAGCTTGCAGAGCACTGGGGAAAGCAGGCAGAGAATTCCCTGCTAGCACCTTCTCTGTGCCTGGGAAGCAGAAGTGTTCACATTGCTTCGCAGAATCGCTTTTGTGCAGAAAACAGTAACACTTGTTCAGAACGAAAGAAAGCACAGAGCCCCTGATTTTATGTTGTCCTGGAGAGCTTGCAGAGCACTGGGGAAAAGCAGGCAGAGAATTCCCTGCTAGCACCTTCTCTGTGCCTGGGAAGCAGAAGTGTTCACATTGCTTCGCAGAATCGCTTTTGTGCAGAAAACAGTAACACTTGTTCAGAATGAAAG